>NC_142069.1:29208570-29521605 GCF_059756535.1 Pantherophis guttatus
GTCCATCAGGCATAACAATGCACATATAGACAAATGAAGCTCTGATACTATTCAGGGGCAATTTTAAATAATCAAATGGCTCCTATCCATGCCTGGAATCTTTGTAACTACCATAGGATGTTATCAATATAAGGTCCTACCATCAATTAAGCTTTAAACATGCTTATGTGTAGATGTTTACATCCAAGCTTGCATTGTCATCTTCTGACATTCAGGAAATATTTGGCAATTAAGAGTTAAATAGCTGAAGACCATGTCAGACTGTCGTGCTGAGATATATTATGTATGTATGTGTTTTATAACACAAACACATACATACTGTAAGTGTTAATTAATACCAGGAAAGGAGGGAAACACACACACACATTTGCAAAAAAAACCACAGAAACTATAAACCAGTGGCAGTGAAAAGAAATCTAATATATGCAAATTAATGGCATAAATTTAGGTTTTATCTTGCAAATGCTAACAAGCTCAGTAAAAGTGATTCTTTCTGCAGTTGCTGCATGATTCTTTTTGGCCAAAATAATTGCATTTTTAAATATTTTTGTTGCCGTGTTATTTTTCTTCCCTTTTTTCACGCATACTTTTTTCCTCTTTATTTCTTCCCAGGGAAATTCAAGTCATATAGTTTTATGTTTTGTGAATAGGTTTCATTTCAGGGGACAGTGAAGCTGCACGGAAAATTCTCATCAAGCAATAGTTACATTTGGACAAATGTTTCTGAACGGACCTTCTTGGCTGCATATAGATCAGGAGTGACTCACTACTGCAGACCAAACTGGAATCTTTGCCATCACTGCAAGAATAACGGATAGAAATGATTTGAAAGGGGAAACCTTGCATTCTTAACGTTCTAAAATAGAATCAGGGTCATGGATGCAGCTCTATAACCTGCAAGAGTGCATTGTAGTATTTCTTTTATATGTCCTCACTGGGTTGTCACTGAATAAATGTGTTGCTCAAAATTGTAGCCATATTGTTTGATGCATTGGTTATCGCCAGTTGGTAGACTAATGACACTTAGGGTGGACTTTTTCTAGGATGGTCTACTCCAAAGTGCTTTATACGGAGTTTCGTTTGGAGACCACTTGCTGCAGATAATGCAAAATGTTATTGGCCTATGGTTATTGGCAAGTAAGAACTGATACAGCCATGCAATCTTTGTGTTAAAGGCACTGCATCGGCTTTCAATAGATTAGAGTACAGTTGAAAGTGCTGGTTTTGATCTATGAAGCCCTTTGTGGTTTGGTTCCCAGCTATCTGCAGATAATTGTCATGTAAGTAAAATCAACCTTTCTTATCTATTTATCCAGGGTGGAAATGTTCCAGGAACCTTCTAATTGTGCGATTAGGGGAAGGGGGCTAAGTTAGTAGGAAACATGTTTTATATTGATGTCCCACTCCTTCAGAACAGTTTCCTCCTAGAAATCCAGATGGTGTTTTCCTTGCTTGCATTTAAGAAGGCTAATGAAATGGTATTGCACAGAATTTGCTGTCTAAAGGGATATCCGTAATTACAAACACTAGCTTGGCTTTCTTGATTTGATTGTTTTAAGTCATTATACTGTAAACTACCATGGATCACCATCATACAGGGTGGCTGTATATGAAAGTTTTGCTATATGTAAATAAACACATTCGCCCCTTTAAAAATATTTTGCATTTATTTGCCACCAGAATTATTTATTTTATCAATACAGAAATCTCAGATTTGATCTGCGAGTATCAAAAATAATATCTCCTCATCCTTCATTTAATCTGGTTGAACAAATTGATAGGATAATTGTATGAGTAACTTATCAAGCAATTAGATCGGACTTGGACTAGACTTTCCCTATAAAAATCTCACATACTCTAATTCTGTCATCATGATGTAATTCTCACCACACAAATTTCAATGCTATGTCATATGCCACTCAAGATACATTTCTGAAGACATTTTTGAAAGAGTCATTAACATCTATCAGTCTTGCAAAGGTTACAAATCCATTTCTAAAGCTCTGGGGCTCCACAGATTGATGTGGTAGTTGGAGACATAGTCCTGAAATGGGGAAATTTGAGACAATTGTGAATCTTACCAGAATGGCTGCCATGTCAAAATTCCACTAAAAACAGAGAATAAAATTGTTCAAAAAAACCATAAAGGGATCCGGAACAACATAGGCTGCCCAGAGCCGCCTTAATGGGGAGATGGGCGGCAAATCAATTTAGTAAATAAATAAAGAGCCATTTGATTGATTGAAGAGAAGACATTTCCACATGTGTGTGCTTGTGGTAAGCACACACATATGGAAGGCACATGCACACAGACACATACATTTAACTACATAAATCATTAAATGACCCCTACCAATGCTTGTCTTCACACCTTTTGATAGCCATCATAGCTAGGGAAATCTTGTTAAGATGAGATCCTTCCATCAGCTAAGCCTTTAACTCTGCTTCTGTGTGGATGTCTAGGTCCAATCTGGCACACAAGAAACACAGCAACACTCTCTCCTATCATTATATTTGGCAATGAAGAGTTTTAAGCAGCTGCATACCATCCAGACTGTCAGACTGCCATGCTGAGATACACTGTGTTTACACGTAAGCAGCCAGTGGAAAGCTGAGAATTGGATTCCTGGGAGAAAGCAGGCAAAGATTTTCTGAATTCCAATATTAAGGCTTGGAGGTGGAATTTGGATTGTACTAATTTTAAGTGGGATTTTTTAAAAAACAGGGATAGAAATTCAATGATAGCATGAGGAATATAAACTTGGGGGGAGGAATGGAGCTCTGACAGCTTTACTTGCCTCAATGCAATTACTGTATCTTGGCAACCTTATGCAAGTGGTTTGTTATTGCCTTTTTCAGTTTATCATCCTCCCCCCTCAATTTTTCAGTATAGTATACATACACAGCCTTGAATTTCTCTGATGGTTTCTCATGCAAATTCTAACCAAGACCAATCCTACTTTATTTAATACTCTATATCATCAGCATGCCTCTTGTGGCCCTTGGAGCCCCCAAAAAAAAGAGGAGGTGGCAGCCCTCAGCTGCAACAAAATTGAAGTATGGGAACCCAAGGCCCTTTTAGGAAACACAGAGAGTGTTTGTGTACCTTCCCACTATCAATAATATACATGTTCAAATTCTTTGCCTCCAGCCACCTGCCAAGGAAGAAATGCACACCTCAGCCATTAAACTGCTGAACAGGGAGCCATTATAGGTTTTCTCCCAACTGCCAGCATCAGAATTAACAACACATTTTGCTGCCAAAGCAATGCATTTTAGGAATAAAAGCAGTGAAATGAGAAGCAGTTTCACAGGGCTAATTTTGCCACTCCTTTTTTTTCCCCATTCAAGGAGCACTGCTGGCCACTGGGGGCAAGAGTGGTGACAGATGTATATCCTATTTTCTAGCAGCTTTTTCACACAATTATAAGTTGTTAATTCCCAGATGTTTTGAAACAGGTTCCACCAGTAAATTGGGGAATGTGTCATTAACAAAGAGTAGCCAATCCCAGTTCTACAAAGATGAGGGAAGCTGGAATATTGATTTCCTAAAAGCTCCAGAAAAGGGTTACCTATTTGTTGTTGTTTTAAAGTGAGTCACAGGAGTCAAAGACTATGATTTTTTTAGGTGTTTACTTTGTAATGAGTAAATCATAGCCTGCAGATACTTCATGTGAACTCTTTGCTTATTATGTTAACATGCTTCAAGTCAGAGGAGTTCTGAAGCTACAAACAGGTTTAAATTGACCATGGATCAGGTATTACACTTAACCCAGCCTGGATTCAGCACCAAAATCTCTTGGACAGCTCCTAATATTTCAGTGTTTCCGCAGTCCAACTTGTTCTAATCACTGGTGATAGACTTACACAGTATGACATGCTCACAGCAGCAGACAGTCATTTGTATTGTATTTTCCACAGGGCTCTCAGCAGGCCAATGTAAGGAAGAAATTAAGAAATTAAATTTTCCATAATGCCCAGAGCAACACCATAACAAAGGCAGAGTGTGAGAAATTTAGAGTCCATAGTAACCATGTGCACTAAACTCACAGTCAAATTCTTATCAAGGATGGAAAGGTCTTAAGGTCATGTTGGCAAAGATTCTGCGAGCAAATTGCCCTTTGAACAGTAGCGCTGGCAGGACAGACAGTTCCTGGGTGAGATGTCCCCATGCATTCCACCTTCTCCCCAACCATTCTTCTTTTACTCTTGCATTCCACATCTTCAGTAGGCAACACTCTCACTTTCTGAAAAGACCTTGAGAAGTGTTGGCATGTTATGAACAGCATGCTGGACCAAGAGGTCAAGTCAAAGTCCTGAGTGCAAATGCAGCTTCCATTTGTGGCATGTCTAATGCCTAATGTTAGGAATGTAAACAGGAAGCCATGCTAATGACATAGAAAAGAGTGAGGGCATTTAAGAGTGAAGCAATAAACAAATGCAACATTGAAAACTGGGGGTATCAGCTTGAATTGCTGAATGGCAACCTATTGCTGCCTATATACTTGAGTGACCAACTACTTACTTAATGACCTGTTGGCAATGGAGTGAATGTTCTGGCTTTTATTGTATAATCATTTATTGAATGACCTGGACCTTCCCTTGTTTCCCATAATTCAGTTGCAATAGGACACTTCCTTGTAGGACTTTTCTGCTTAAGAAAGGTGGACAACCAGTAAGGTATGAAAGTCATTAAAAGAGATATTATATAAAACAATATCTGTCTCCTAAACAATAAAGTAAATGCAAAGGCATCAGCAAAGAAATTATTGAGAATAAGCCTCTTTCATAGGAGAAGAAAACTGCTGAAAAATTGCAAGGTACAGTATATTTAAGGATAACATCAGTACCAACATTACCCTGGGTTTAGTCCAAATTGCAGACTCTATACTCGCTCTCAATGATCAATGATCCATCCCAAATAGCTACAGCTTTCAAAACAAGCATTTAATTCAAATTTTAAAAAAATGTTTAGATTTTTTTTTACAATAAACTTCTTCCATCATCATTAGAATTTAAAAAATAAAAACTGGCCCGACCTTGGTCTTTAAAAATCATTAGACATATAAAAATCATCCAGATGAAACCTTCTTATTATATCCCCCAATTTAACAATTTCTACTCATGATCTATTCTTTTACTCCTCCCCCATACATATATCTCTTAAATCAAATCTTTTTTGTATATTAATATGACATTTCAAAGCAACCTTCCACTATAAAACTATATAATAAATCCTAATTTAACGTTTATTCAACTCATAGTCTGCCCATTTCCTCCACCCCCATAGATATATCTCTTAACTCAAATCTTTTACATATATTCATATCTAAACATAATATCCCTTTTCTTCAACTAAACAATCAATAAGCTAACCTATCTCCACCCACTTTCCTACAGAACTACATACATAATAGTTCTTGATATCTTTATTCTTCTGCCCACACCACTAAGAAGTATTCCCTTATATAAATAAAATCCTCAAATGACTTTAAGCTTGTAATCCATATAATATCTTCTGTAGTGTCTTTCAGCTGGATTGTTAACTCCATCACCCATATTAGGGTAACATCACATCCTAATTCCAACAGTATGTTCGGTATCTTCAATTACCATCTGCCCCCATCAACAATAGATGTCTTGATATATAAAAAACAACCACCCGAGTGACTTTATATTTGTATTCCATATAGTGTCTATAGTAGTGTCTTTCATCTAAATTTTTAATTCCAACCTATAGGGTAACAACCAGATCTTCTGCGTGCCCCAATCCCATAACTCTCTTGCCTTGTAGCTCAACATAAACGTAATACATTTATCAAAGAATCCAAAATAGATAATTCCAATCCATTCAGTTTAGTAGAGCAGTAAGTAGAGCACTGCAGAGGTCTGTCACTCTCCTCAGGATAATATAAATCAATACTTTGCCTCAGCTATCTTTTCATATATTCAATCATCTCTTAGATAACTGGCATTGCACTGTTGTTTAGTTTAAAAGTTTTTGTTTTTGTAAGACCTGCTTCTTCTTTTCTTGACTTTTTGTGGGTTAGATCTCCATCCTGATTTCCTTTCTATAAATTGTGTATCAACTATTTGGTTTTCATGCTGATCTATAACTTGATCTTGTTGGTTTTGCTTTTGTGACTTAAGTCTCCATTCTGGTTTCTTTTCTTTGAGTTGTATGTCAACTGATTGATTTCTATGCTGGTCTGTAACTTGATGAATCATCACATTAGAATCCAAAGCCGCCTCTCTTGTATTTATAAATAATCCAGCTATAACCTCTGAAGGAGAATCCAGAAGCTGCTCATCTACAAAGTCCTCTGTAACTTGTTGTTTTTCCATTACTTCCATCTCTTTCTGCTTATCCTGAATTTCTATCTCTTGTTGATTTTGCTTTTCTTTATTCCACTCATGTATTATACATGAAGATGTTGAACCCATTTTAAGAACCTTATAGTAAAATTCTTCTGCTTTTTCAACAGAATTTAGTTGGTATCTTTCTCCTTGATATCTCAATATTATGCCAACTGGGACATCCCACCTGAATGAGATGTTTTGTTTGTTTAGCTCAGTCACCCAAAATCCGAATTTCTTTCTATCTTTTAATATCTTGGGCGGCAACTCTTTATATATCCAGATCTTTCTTCCATACAATTGTACAGTGGAATTAAAAGATTTTTGCACAATATCATTTCTTATTTCTTTATCTGTAAAATAAATCACCACATCTCTAGGCAATTGCCTTTGCTTTGCAATCCAAGAATTTACTCTATAGGCCTTGTCGATCTTACAAGATACCTCCTCTGGATGAATCTTTAAAATCCCAGCCAGAACTTCAGCAGATATTTTTCTTAAATCATCTCTATTATTTTCCTGTAACCCTCTCATTCTAACTGCAAATTCTGTGAGCCTGTATTGCATCATTGTAACTTCTTTTTCAATCCCTTGTTTTATATTTTCTGCATTGTAAGTCTCGTGATCAGCTTCCTTTTTAGACTTTACTTCAGAGCTATTGTCTTGAATATTTATCAAATCATTTTCCATTCTTTGTATTTTATTATTCAAATTATAAATCTTATCATCAACTTCCTCCATTTTAGACTCTAATAACTTGATATTTGTATCCATCTTTATAACTATTTCTGAAGATGAAACCTTCTTAATCACAACATTAGAAAGGGATGAGAAATATTGTCCCAACTCAGTTTAGAAATACTAGTTAAACCAAGAACAAGATCTAATCAGATTATTGAATAGTAAATTTGCATATTAAACATGTAAATCATGACATATAAAAGTATGATTCATTATGTTAAAGAGACTGAGCACTTTACTTTTCTGTGGGTTGATCAAGTGAAGTAATGGCTGCCCTATTACTGAATTTGAACCAACATTTTATCCCCACTACTACAGTCCAACTCAATATTTTGTATGAATCTTTTAGATTAATAAATCTAATAATAATGAAAAAGCCAATTGGAAGATGTGGAGTATGTTAGGTTGTAGTCATTCTTACTCTTCTCCTTTTGCATTTGTTGTTTACATTCATCAAGTGCTATAATGTATTGGTTACTGACTTTTCCATATCTCTTGCAATATATGCAATGAATTCAGAAGAAGACTCATCTTTGGAGTTATATAAATTGGAGGTTGGGTTTTTTACATTCGTAGTTTGGTGACACAAGGAAAGTGAGCAGTATTCAGAGTCTAAACCAGGGGTCTGCAACCTTAAACGCTCGAAGATCATTTGGACCAGTTTCCCACAGAAAAGAAAACACCGGAAGCCACAAAACCCTTCCCGTGCCTGACTATTTCTTGAGCGGCCACAAAACTAGCATATGTAGTTGAATGAAACTACATTCTGTTTTCTTCTGAAACTTTTCTTGGATTTATCCATGGTTGGCCTACTGGAGATTGAAAAGCTAAATAAATTGAGTGCCAGCAGGTGTCGCCCATTGGCAGTTGTGACGCATATTTTTAGTGTCAGGGAGCCGCAGCAGAGGGGTGAAAGAGCCACATGCGGCTCCAGAGCCCCAGGTTGCTGACTCCTGGTCTAAACTATGGAATTTGTTCCCACAAGTGGCTTCTAATTCAAGTGTCTTTAAAGGGATATTACAGAGGTATTAAAGGGATATTATCAAGAATGAAAAGGCTATAAGCAGCCACTAATCATAATGAGTATATACTATCTCAAGATTAAGAGATCAGGTTTCTCTGTAAATTACTGATGTTCAACATGAAGAGAATCCATTGTCTTCAGCCTTGTGCTTGTGGATTTTCAAGGGCAACTGGCTGACTACAATGGAAAACAGAATATGAGCCTTTGGTGAGTTCTGCCTATATCCTTATTAATATGAACAGGAAATTACACAAGAACTTAGAAAACTGTTGCTCTATACTGAGACAGGCCATTTGTCCATCAATCTCAGCATTGCCTAAACAAATCTGCAACTTGTTGCTTTCCAAATATATTAGATTAAACTCTCATATATGCTTGCTGGATATAAAAGTTGTAGTCTCAAAACATCTAAAGAGCACCATGATGGGGGAAATTATTTTATACTGATTGGCAGCTGTATTCTCTGGAATACAGATCAGATAAATAATATTTTTATAATAATAGCCTCAGACTAGAATTTTTCCCAGTTCTACAGTAAACAGACAGAAATTAAATCTAAAATCTTTTGCATGCATCACAGATGCTCCACCACTGAGCTATGGCTTTCCTCCTAAATTTATGTGTATTGTTTGATCAATATGCATAACCTCCAAATAGTGTTGGAGGATGTGAGAACTTCACACATTAAATATGCAATAACAGATCTAACTGTGCACATTCCACAACATTGTTTGAAGACTATCCATATGGAGCAGAATCCCATTCATGTTGTTCATTTGTGCAGAATGCCCAATAGCCATGCTATCACCCGTTATTTATTCAGGTTATATTACAATGTATGCAATGTATCATCTTCCCATCCCATTATGCACATATTATCTATCATGCCAAATGTACAGTAGTTATCTACACGCTTCATAAGATCCACCTGCCATTCCTCAATATACACTTCTAATATGAGAGCAACACCTTTCTTTAACATTCACGTTCTCAATTACTGGGATTCATAAAATGTTATATGCCAAGTTGCTCAGGTAGACAGGATACAAATAACTATAATAAGTAAATAAAAAGCAAATGTATTGCAGTCCCAGATATCACAAGCATTGATATCACATGAACGTAAACCACTCTTGGGGAAAAGCACCGCTCCTCTTTTAGAAAGAATTTAGGGGATCTTCAAGAAATTGCATTTAGCAGCGAGCATTTTCCCCCTTTGCAGCCTAAGCAGAAGATTGATCTCATTTTGTTTCTTCAAAAACAAAAAAGCACTTCAGCATCTTTACCTCTTCCTTTACTTATGTGCTATCAT
The DNA here is from genome assembly GCF_059756535.1 of Pantherophis guttatus. Taxonomy (NCBI): domain Eukaryota; kingdom Metazoa; phylum Chordata; class Lepidosauria; order Squamata; family Colubridae; genus Pantherophis; species Pantherophis guttatus. The sequence continues at coordinate 29,218,005 of NC_142069.1, forward strand.
GTAATTGACCTTTCTGTTTTGCCTCGTAATTTAATGAGATGCTATAATTATGTTATTGTTTTCCCTCTCCAGTACCAGAAATTATATAAAATATGTTTTCCTAAAAAAAAAATGCAAACAAGAATGTTATTCTTACATTACCTACAAGGAAACTTCCTCGGCTTTCTATTTTAAGGAAGAATTGCAATATTAGCCTGATGATGTGAGCTGGGTATTAGCATGAGGGTTACCAGATGGTTGAATGAACAGTGATGAACTCTGATTCAAATTCAAGCTTAGCAATGGACAAAATGAATTGCTTTGGACAAGCAATCCTTTTAATTTTAGCTCTCCATCTGCACAATATAATAATCATGGCCAACCTCACTAGGAAATTGCAAGGATGGCCATAAGAACTGGAAAACACTTAACAACTACATGCTGAGCCTTGCCATGATTTATATTCTTCCTTTCCGAATTAGTCTTCTGTTTGTGCACATATAGCATGCCAAGTTCCTGCAGTGTAGCTTATCCAGAGGGCATCCCCAATTGTTCTGCCAGAAAGATCCGTTATGCCCGGTGTATGTGTGCCAAAAGAGCCAACAATACTTCACACAAATTCCAGATCCTCTCAAAGGAGATAAAGAAACCTGCCGCTTAGTCCTGCTTCCTCCTGTTTTAGGCAGATGGTGCCACAGCAGGTCTTTCAGGACCTGCAAATATTAAGTTAGCTTATTTGAGTGGCAGGTCTTCTTGTGAGATGCTCAGCATGTACAGTATGAGTAAAGAGAAACCCTCAGTTGCCCTAGAAGTGAATTCTGAGAAGCTACACAAAAAAATGTTAAATTTAATTACTTACCTTCCCGCTAGTTGTATTGCAAAGCAAGATAGTTAAATAGCAATCCTTTACAAACAGGAAAAAGAGGATTTTCAGTAATTTTTCAAGGGTATTTAAAAAGTTGAGTGGTGATGGTTATGTATCATTATATTGAATAATCCAAGCAGTGTATTATTTAAATTTATTCAAAATATTTCTTGCTATATTTTATCAGCCTGCCGCTGTATATTGAGTTCCAGGGTTGCAACTTTTTCAGATTTCAACTTCCTCCAATTGTAGCGATTATTATATGGGAGTATGTCTGACCATCATTTTGAGGTAGAAAATGCATAATAAATAAGGACTCTGTCATTTAAAAAATTGAAAATAAATGGAAAATATCTGGCCTCTTTGCCACAGTCTCTATAGAAAATATCTGGCCTCTGGAGTTTCACTCCCTTAAACAATAAAACAAAGATAAAGTACTTGGTCACCTAAACATTTCATACATATGACCTGTGTTGTTAAATCTACTGCCTATTACTTGAGTTAACTATTCTGAAACCGAAGGCATGGAGCAACAACAAGAACAAAAAAATCATAGGTGACTGCTGCCATGGATTCACATGGAAAAAGACAAGCAAAAAAAAAAAAAATACTTTGCCAACATACTGTGTCAAAAGCATAATGAAGAAAACACAATGTTTTATCTTGAGAAATTAATTCACTGACCAGCTGGGTTAATTTATCTAAAGTGAACCAAACACTGAAATGATATTTCACTTGATCCAAAACCTAAGGGAATAAAATAGAATTGGAAACATCTGCATAGTGCTAAAGGCAAAATAATACTCATATTGATTATTTATTTTATTTTATTTTATTTATTTATTAATTTTATTTCTATACCGCCCTTCTCCCGAAGGACTCAGGGCGGTGTACAGCCTAATTAAAAACACAAAGACAGACAAAATTTAAAAATAATTAAAATTATTAAATAATAGGCCCAATTTATAAAACCCCAAATTTAAAATCCCATTTAAAACCAATTAAAATCTTTACATTGATAGCCCAGCCTGGCAGAACAATATGGTTTTGAGGGCACAGCGAAATACACGGAGATCAGAGATTTTACGAATTTCTGGGGGCAGTTCATTCCAAAGGGCAAGGGCTCCCACAGAGAAGCCCCTCCCCCTGGGTGTCACCAGCCGACATAACTTGGCCGATGGCACCCTGAGGAGACCCTCTCTGTGGGAGCGAACTGGCCAGTGGGAGGCTACTGGCGGCAGAAAACCGTCTCGAAGGTATCCAGGTCCAATGCCATGGAGTGCTTTAAAGGTGGTAACCAACACCTTGAATCGCACCTGGAAGATCACTGGGAGCCAGTGCAGCTCGCGCAGGAGGGGTTTTAAGGCAATATCATCATTACAGTTAAAAGAACTGAACATTTTGCTTTTCCCCAAATTTCAGACATTTATGGGGCGGCGACTGAGCTCACTGGTGAAACACTTGTAGAAAATGCTTTCAAAAATCAGGCAGAAACAGGCAACCTCATCCCCCCTGAACTTCTAGATTTCATTTCCCATCAATCAGCTGCAACATAGCCAATGTCAAGGATTGTGGAATATGACCCAATAATCCAGAAGGCATTAGTGACTTAAATCTGTTTCTCTGAGTCCTAGAGAACTACTGTCAATCAACATGGACATTTCCGATGTCTCAGAACTAGTCTCACCTGGGATAAGGAAGCTTCCATGTTTACTTTGGGGGAATTCTATAAAGCACTGCCTCTGGCCACAGAAACTTACTATATCAACCATCCCAAAAGCTGGAAGTCCTTTTGATAGTAACTAACTCAGTTAGCAATGTTACCTACCATCCCTTCCCCCAAAAGGAACCAAATACAATTTTGCAGCTCCTCTTCTGTGCTGACTATTGATTCAAAGATGGAATTTTTCACCTGCAGTCCAGAGCAGCCCTTTCCTGTGAATTGCTCGTTCTGCCACATGGAATTGCATCCTACCTATCTGAGCAGAGTCCTCCCCTACCCCTGAGTCTGCAAGGGATAGTTGCAACTGGAATCATGTATTTTTCCCAGGAATGTGTTGTTTGTAAACACTGGAGAAACGCTCTCTGTCTGCTGCTTGCCTTGCACCAAAAGGCCGAAAGGATTTTCCATTCCCAATTAGGTTTTTGGCTGCCTGTCATCCCAAGACTCCAGAGTCTCCATCTGCTCAATTATGAATACCAGAAGAAGAGAAAACAAACATTTAATGTCTAATCAGCCCTCCTTTCATTAATTAATATCCTCCGAGTGTGCATGCAGGCTTCCAGAGGTATTGGTGGGGATGGTAATGACCCCCCACCTCTGAGCACATATGCTGCAAGATCAGGGTGGGAGAAAAACTGTCTTCCCAAATATTCTACATGGCAATGAAAGCAAAAGGCGCAAAGAAACATCATCATTTCCAAAGTACTGATCATCTTTTTGGATTTGTCTTTCTAAAATTATGTTCTTTCTTTCTTTGCAAGAAAATGGAATTATGGGGGAAAGGTTTCTTTGTGGCAGGGTCCCCACCCCTGCCATGAAAGGGAGAAGGCCTGCCACCAATCCTACCCTGCAACCCAGGCTACATCTTCTCCTACTGAGCATCCCTGCATCATAATAAAGGACTCTATTCAGGACACGTGAGATGTTAATTAGGGGTCTTCAAAGCCAGCATTTTGCAATCTGCCTTCTTAGAGGGAGGTCTGGGGAGAAGAAGTCAAGAGGGGGAGTGTTTTCTTCCACTGAGAGTTGGGGTTTCTGTCATCACCAGGGCTGCAAAGGTTGATCTCTCTCCTCTCCTATATCTCCCATGGCAACTCTAATAAAGCTTCAAATGAGTCCCCAGGCATTTGGCAGCTTTGCAGGTCCTTTTCCTCCAGCCCAGAGTATAAGGCAAGGAGTGGTGCTTTGATCTCAGGAGGTGAACAGATCTGGTTGTTATTATAGGGACAGAAAGATGGACAATAGGAGTCAGGAAGGCTGGCCATTGAAAATGGCTGTAGAGCTGAAGGTGGAAGGTTGGATCAAAACTCTTGATCCCTTAATGTGCAGTTCTGCTTGCTTCTTCTGCACTCTGGATTTGGAGGTGGCAGAAAAACAGTGAAGGTATTTTTTATCAATTTCTCCAAGGAAAGGGGGGGGAATTCACATAATTCAACAAGGGCAGTTTCTCCACCCATAATAATGCATTTCTGAAAAGGCCTAAAGAAAAGAGATATCTAATAAAGTCAAAAGAAAAGTCAGAGAGCTTGCAGGGGGATGAACATGCACAGGCAAATAAAAGTACAAACACTAGAAAGTTCGCTACTAAATAAATGCAACATACCTTAGAATATCACCAAACCTCTTTTTTCCTTTGGAAACTAATAAAGGAAAATTTCTTCACAGGTCAAAATAGGTAAGGATGCACAACAGAGGTTCAGGGGAGAGATATTTGGCAACAAAAATGGAACATTTTTCTGCCTGGCATTGCACAGATATCTCTTTGGCTATCAGCAAATTTACCATGGAATAAAGTGACTCATTTTGATTTTAGTAGTATCTTAACACAAAGTAGCATATATGTTAGTGGCTAACTTTTGAGTCAAGCCTCAAGTGTCCCATTGGAATTGCCCCATAGGTTACTGGCTTATCGACAGAACCTCCTGAATATGACCAAGGCATTCTACAAACTCTGTCTCTGTCTCTGTCTCTGTCTCTGTCTCTGTCTCTGTCTCTGTCTCTCTCTCTGTGTGTGTAGAGAGAGAGAGAGCACTAACAGAAAGCTCTTATCAACAAGTCTCTTATTTTTATTTATTTTATTTTATTTTATTTCTATACTGCCCTTCTCCTGCGGGACTCAGGGCGGTGTACAGCCAAGATAAAACATAGCATATAAAATTTAAAAAACAATTTAAAAAACAATTAAATAATTGTTAGATTATAGATGGAATAAGTGTGTTTTCAGGGCCCGACGACAAGTCTGGAGGTCTGATATTGTGTGTATCTCAGGGGGCAGGTCATTCCAGAGGGCAGGTGCTGGGACTAATCATCATTTTGATGTTTCTTCACAACACAGACCTTGCTTCTGGAGCATTCATTTGGAAGAACACTGTGTACAAGGTGTGCTGGGATGTGACTAAGCCTCCTCATTCCTAATCATGAAGCCCAATAAACACGGGCATAGCGTTCCTTGGGAGGAGATCAAATAAATTAGACACAGAACCTCTCAGCCAAAGCCGTGTCAAGCCTAGGGATGAGAGCTATTGAGCGAAGAGAAAGTATATCCTGGTCTTGACCTCTGTTGACCAGGGAACAATAAGAATTCTTGGGTGAGAGAGGGTAAGTTTAATTGTGTTGGATTGGTTGATTTAAAATTTATCTCTTCAGCCTGGTATATTTTCCAGCTTGTTTCACCATTCTACTTCCTTTATACACCTGGCATGTCGGTCAGCTTTAGGGGGAGTAGGAATATTTTATGTACATGCTTACTTGCCAACCATAAAAGTGGGTGCACCTAGTTAAACTTTGGCTGGTCTCAAAAAAACTAAACAGCATTAAGTCTAGTTAAGTACTTAAAAGAAAATCTACCTCAGGGCTGGACCTTAGAACGTAAGGAAGATAACCTTAATGGAAATATGCAGGGACTGCTATAGAGGCAAAAGGGGATGAAATATTGTTAACTCCAAGAAACTAGTTACTATTTAGAAGCAGCAAACCCCTCCCAGATTCACTCAGCTGTATGAAGGTTGATGACGGAAAGAGATACAGCATAATCAGACTTGCAAGATTCTGCTACTCTAGCCAATCCCAATAAGGGTAATTCTAATCTTCTAGGGTTGTTGATAGCCTAGCCTAGTCTACTTTGTGGGGCTGACAGCCTGGGAAATGAAAAAAAAAACCCACTCCAGAATTAGGCAGCAGCAAATCACTACAAGTTTGAACTGAATCTATGGGGTTCAGCAGCATCTATGATATTGGGTTGGGGCAGTGGTGAAATCTAAAATTTGTTACTACCGGTTCTGTGGGCATGGCTTGGTTGGGGGGAGGGTATGTGACTGGGTGGGCACGGCCAATTTTTTTTTTTTTACTTTTAAAACCATTTTTTCTACAACCTCTTCGGCGAAGAGGTTGTAAAAAAATGCTTTCAAAAGGCTCTGACGATCCCAGCTGAGTTGCCTGATTGGCAGAGACTTTTTTTCTTTTAAATGCCTCTGACGATCAGGCAACTCAGCTTGGATCGTCAGAGGCATTTAAAAGAAAAAAAAGGGTTTTTTTCTTTTAAAAGCCTTTGATGATCCCAGCTGAGCCACGCGATCATCAGAGGCTTTTTTTTTTTACTTTTAAAAGCATTTTTTCAGCCGAAGAGGTTGTAGAAAAGATGCTTTTAAAAGTAAAAAAAAAAGCCTCTGATGATTGTGCGGCTCAGCACAATGGGGGGGGGGCAGAGATTTTTGCTACCAGTTTTCCGAACCACCCGCCTCCATCGCTACCGGATCGGGTGATCCGGTCCGAACCGGGAGCATTTCACCCCTGGGTTGGGGTCAAAAACACAAGAAGGCAGTAGTCATAATAGCAATAACATTTCGACTTATATACCACTTCATAGTGTTGACAACACTCTCTAAGTGGTTTTACATATCAGCATATTGCCCCCTACAATCTGGGTCCTCATTTTACGGACCTCGGAAGGATGGAAGGCTGAGTCAATCTTGAGCCAGTCAGGATCGAATTCCTGGCAGTGGAATACAGAGTTAGCCTGCAATACCGCATCTGAATCACTGTGTCACCACGGCAGTTAAAGTCACTCCCCCCACCCCCCACACTCACTTTTCTATTTATGTCAACTTCACATGCATGGACAAAGAGCATAAAAGTCATGTGTCAGGTTTCGAGATTGTCTCAAATAAATTGCATTTCAAACAAAGTCTTTGATGAAAAACTCCCATTTATTAAGCACGACATTCTAACACCGACTCCATCGTAGCCAACACTGACTTCCTGACCCAAAACCCTCCCTTTCCTTTCCCCACTCCTCTGCACTCATTGGCCATCTTCCAAGTCACTCTACCCCTAATCTACTGCTCCAGCTCAAAGGAATTTCCCCCCTCCCATCCCATCTCCTAGGGGATATTATCTCCAGGGAAAATAAGTAGGTGAAAAGTCAAACGTCCCTTTCCAGACGCCTCTGCTTCTCCTTCTTATGTCAGCACTAGAGTAAATGCAGCTTGAAGTGCTGACATCATGCTTTTCTGACTTTCATCTTGATACCTTTGACCATCTCCATCCTATTTTAAGATATGAGAGGTGGTATTTTTGTGCAGCTTAACTGCTGCTATTGATGCTCTTCAGTAATCCATGGGTGTAAATACTTTTAAGTCATGGAAAAGAAGGTGCTCTGTTCCCCCACCTCACATAGGCAGACACACGAGCAAAAGACGTCTACCAGTAATTCATTTTTACAAGCTGACCTGAATCCTTTGGCAGATAAAAGTTCTGGCAGCTACTTTCTGAATGCCTGCCAAGTTTCTTATCACCTCTAGAAACAGGAGTCAGCGTATCTGTAGTCCGTTGCTGGGGCAACCAAGAGTTCACAAGGCACAAAAGAGTAGTCAGAAGTCATTCACAAAGTCCAAGCCTTAATTCCGAAAGATATCCCATCCGAAGCTCACAATATGCAGTTTTTGTCCATCACAGAGCCTGCAGAGCAACCCCACCCACTTTTATCCCCTGTGGGGCATGGCTCAGTGACTCAGCAATCTCTGGCCCTTCCACACCTCTTCCTTTGCTGCGCAAGCCTCTCCCTCCGACGCTGCCTGGGATCAATCCAAGATTGATCTTCATCACTCCCTATTAGTGGGTGCTCCGACATGCCTTCCTCCTGGCCTTCAGCTGGAGGCGTTGCCTCCTGGCCTTCAGCTGAGGCGTTGCCAGAAAGGAGGATCCTGGTGAGGGAGGCCTTGTCAGTTCCTCCCCATCACTTTCAGAGTCATCTTCCTCCATGAGGACAGGCTCAGGAGCCGGAGTCACAACAGAAGGTGGTAATGGTTAGAATCATATAAAGGCTCGTGTATTTCAAGACTTTCAGCATCTGAAGGACTGTCATGAATTAAATGGAACCTGCTTGTATTCTACTGTTCCAGATGGCAAGGTTAGAGCCAAATGGATGGAAGTGTCAACCAGGCAGATTTCAACTAAACATTAAGCTAAACTCCTGAGTGATAATTGATATTCAAAATTAGAATGGGCTGGAAATGGTGGCCTCTCTTTCACTGAAGGTATTTAAGCAGAGGCTAGACAGCCATCTGGCAAGCATGCTGTAAGTGCAAGACTAGTGAACCGAGCAGGTGGTCTAGATGACCTCCAAATACTGGTTTCAATGTTAAAAGAGCAGAATTCAAGTGAAATATTGGCATTTGTGAAACATATGCATTTCTAGAGTATGTGTTTTTGAATTGTTAGATTTCAAAAGTTAATTCAGAGAATCCTTCTGTTTCACAAAGAGATGACTGTGCAACTGTTATTTCCTCAAAAGATTTCTACATAAACCTGGGTTTCTCTGAAGTTAGGGCATCTTTTTACAAATGTGCCACAGATAATGTTTGAAAAGTGCAGCAACATACTGCTGTTTCTTTGTTGGATGATACTAAAATGTTTTGATTCTCACAAAATAGACCATGTGTCAAGCAATATATACTTTAGAATTTTAGTGTGTGTCCAGGTGTGTTAGAGGAGGCAGTTTGTGAATCTTCTAGTATTTAGCAATATTTTAAAAATCTTATACTATTAGCGCATATTATGAAATAGTATAATGAAGATTACAAGGAGATCAGCCAAATAATGGAAAATAAGTACAGATATCCAAGTTTCCCAGTAAAAGGCTGATACTTAACTAGGTTTTTTAAAAAAATTTCATGGACGAAAGCTTACAAATTGTAAAGTGGTACAGTAATCAGGAAGTATATAACTTGTGTGGAATATATTTTCATGAAAGAGATGAGGTTCTCTAGAAAACTGGTGAACTATTGACTCTAGAAGTTGGATACCAGATCACAGATAAAAAAAATCAAATTTCAAAGGCTATCTGAACAATATAAGTTCCTGAGCAATTCTACATTTCAGTGGATTGAGCGGAATGACTAAGCAAATTCTCAGCATAGTGCGTAGCAGCAATTTAAAAAAAAAACCCAATGAATTGGACGAAAGGAATCAAAAGAGATGAAAGGAATGTTATATTTCAAAAAGAAGCAAAGCAGAAACTAAAGAGCAATGAGTTGGTGAACCAACCGACAGAGAAAATAAGAAACAAGAAAAGGCAGAAATAAAAAGGTAATTGATTTGCACAAAATACAGTCATTTGGGTCATCAACTATATGAACAAACCAGATGTTTGATTTTACCAAAAATATATATGGCTCAGATCCCAAGCTTCTCCCCATCCTTCTACAAATGTCAGATTGCATTGCATAGCCTTCTCATATCTGGCACAGTCCAATCATTTTGAATTAAGACATCATCGTTCCTATTCAATATGGTGATGCTAGCTGCTAGCTATATTATGACCATATAAAGACTTCTTTGGGCTTGCTTGCAGTCAAGCCAAGTCAAGTGCTTCTACCTTCAAATTTCCCAACAATGGTGAGGTAATATGACGTAAGGAAAATAGAATGGAAAATATCTACATTGTACATACAAAAAGTCATTGCTGTCGCTATCCTTACCATCAGCAGAAAATGCTACATCTGGCATGAGTACTTCATTGCACAAGATTGTGAAGTGTCATGGAAGAAGAGTAAATGTGTAAATTAACAAATTAAATGAAAGAAAGAAAAATAGGTATGTTCTTAGTGGATCTAGTTATGAGTGAAAGAGCTAGATTATATGTCAGAAAGTACGAACTGATACTAAGCTTCAATATGTAATTTAGGAGTAAGTCTGTTTATATATACGAGTAGAAAAAGAATTAACAAAAAATTCTTTTGGTTGTTTATTATGAAAAATGAAAAGAATAATGAAGGGTAAGAGTAAAGAGAAAAACTGAATGTGGAAGAACATTTCTTGATAGTCAAGAGTAAATTTTGGAGAAAAACGGACATGGAAAAAAATGAATATGTGAAGTGAAAGTTAGAGAGAAACTACTAGTCATACATCTAAAGGTATTAATAGGATTCAGTTCATATTCCAACAGAATGAATGGATATAAGAAATGATGTAAGAAAGAAAACTGCTTGGAAAAGATGGAAAAATATTATATTACAGAATACCACACCCAGTATGTGAAATCATGCTGCAGCTGTTGCCGCTGCAGCCTGCCCTACACACCCCTATCATCGGTGGTCCGTTGCTTCCATCACTATGGTTCCAGCACCCCCCTTCACCAGTGCCCCATTATGGCAAACCCCGGACTTCAGGGTTTGACACTAATCAGGCAGCAAAAAGAGACAGTGAGAGATATGTACTTTCAAACTTGCAAGATTCTGTTAATGTAGCCTTAATATAAAGTACAGTTAGCTCATATTCTCCTATTTTCTGTCTGGTTATTTGGGTGGCTGACAAGCATGTATCAGAGTAGAATACTTAGTGAACAATTGAACATTGAGCATGGAAAAATATAAGGATAAGTGAGGTTGCTTTGAATATTTAATGTATTTATGGATAAATGTATAAGAAGTACTTTGATGAAATGAAATAGCATACTTGAAATACTACTGTCTCCCTTAATATCTGCCTGACTGATTCAATCCTACCAGGGGTGGTATTCACTTACCCTCAGTACTGGTTTGCAAATGGGAACGTGCGTGCATGCGCTTCACTCACACGGGCCACCTCCGACCATGCACAGGGCTGTCCGCACATGTGCAGAGTGTCAAAATCGGGACGTGATGATGTCCGGGTGGGTAGAGCCTCCTGCAGCCGCCGCTACCAGTTCACCCAAACCAGATAGAACTGGCTGAATACCACTACCAAATCCTACAGGTTTGATGTGTTTTGGATTCCTTTGACTAAATAATGTCATCTCTCAGGACCCTAGAAGTGCAGCTCCTCAGTGGCCCCCGAGATACAGATGGCCCCCCATTCTGCTGTTATTTAAAAGATTCATAAAGACCCAAAGGGTAAGACCTCCCATTTCTTCACACATGCCTTCTTATTTCTTTGCTGGCTATGTTTTATTGTAATTTCTCTTGTTGATTGTTGTGAGCCACCCAGAATTGTTAACAGTTGGGTACCATACAGGTTTCATGCATTATTATGATACCTCACATAGTCAGACAGATGTTATGGATTTGGTATTTTTATCCAACTATTGAGTCCTTCCCAAGGACCTGGAAAAGACAGATGTTGTTTGATGATATTAAAGGTATCATTGCAAGATGTAGCTGTTCCAAGTAAAGCTGCCCTTTGCAATTAATAGATGGTGAATTTGTCATTGCTGATGGTATTTAAGTGGTGATCCAGATGCTTTGGGGTTGACCCAAGACATTTATTACTATTGGTACCATTTTTGTTTTCTTTTGTCAGAGTTGTTCTACATCTAATTGCTACTCTTCATATTCTGTGATTTTCTACAGTTAAGTCCAATGATGGGAACTTATGAATGGCTCTTGGAGTTCCAGCCATTGCAGTTTTTCTGTGATCACATGATCATGATTTCTTCTCACTTGTAAGAAGTAAAGCTTCTCACAAGTAAAGACAATGGGGAAATCTGACAGAAAGTCACATGAGGTCCTAGCTGAATGGCCCCTTCAGTCCTCACTTAACAAGGCCAACCAGGATTGCCAGAACTGCCATTGCTAAGTGGCGCAGTCATATGATGTCATATTTTACCACTTAGCAACAGCAATTCCAGTCCCAATTCCTGCTGTAAATTGAGAGACCACCTTTAAAGTTCTTTGTGAATGTTGTTTTGGGGGATGTCAAAAATTTCTGTGTTGATTTTTACACTTTTATTGTTTATAAACTGTCAGGGTTATGTTGCATAAGATAGGTAACTGCATAAATCTTTTTAAATGCATGCATGCATACATACATACATACATACCAGTAACAAGTTCAAGCAAGTAGACGAATGTGTATAAATTGACTGAATGTTTATTAAAGAGGAAAATGTGAAGCAATATTAAGCAAATGTTGGTGAAAAGCAAACAAGGTGTGGTATGTAGTTTGTTATGAGGAATGGATGTCTATAAAAAGAAGCAAAAATGGTGACTATTGAGAGAATGTTTCTCCTCATATTGTTATATAAAGTTAGGTGTATCAGGAGAAATATAAAAGTTAAGTTGAGTGTATTGGGAGTGTCTCGTACAGTATTTCTCAACCTTGGAAACCTGAAGATATGTGAACTTTGACTCCCAGAATTCTCTAGCCAACATGAATTGACAAATTCATGTTGCAATCAATAGAGGAATGTTGAAGTTGTTAAATCATATAGTTGTTAAATCATATAGTGAGAAAGAATGAGGATTGCACTGTAAAAGAAATATAAGAATGAAGGAGTAAGTCCAAGAAAGTCATGGTTGGGTGGTGTTGATGAGATCCTGAATAACAGCGATACAAGAAATTTAAAGAAGAAAAGCAAGGCCTGGTCTACAAAGTTTAAAATATAAGAAAATGTACATGGAATGAGTTTAACACAAACTCTATATCTCCTTTTTCTTATTTTATACATTTAGTTACTTTTTCTGTGCTTTTCATAATATTATTCAGCCTAAAAGGGAACTGCATTGTATATTTATATATTGATGACATTAAAAATCAGTGTGCGCGCGTGCGCAAAATGAATAAGAAACCAAAGGAAGCCAATTGAATGTACCATTCATTTCCTATCTTGAATTAGCAGGACTCAATTGTGTTAAATTATGTTTTGCTAGCCAGAGCAATCCTAAAACCAAGTCAAGTCCAAGCAACATATAGTGGACCTGCAATTCTGTGAACAAGATACAGTACATTGCCGGTATGCAAATGCTCTGGTACTTCCAGGACATCTTATTGAAAACAAAGGGTATTAATGTTTCAGATTATGGCATGACCTAAAATAGTTTTTTGCAGGATTCCAAACTCTTTCATTAATTTTCCAGCACCAACACTGTATCATGGAGTTGGTAGTTATTATCCCTCCCTATGGTGTGAATGGGAGGGAAAATAGAAAATGAAAATGAAAAATTAACAAGAAGGGAACTAAAAATGAATGTGCCCTCCCTACTGTTTTATAACCAACTTCTGGCTCCTTTAAGAAGAGCTAACATCACTGCATGTGAGACAGGTACTAAAGATAAATATGTTGGCTTTAAAATATTCTAATTATGACTTATTAAAATGATCAATAGCTATGAAATGCCAAATGCTTATAGACATACAAGTGCAGGTAAATAGTGGAAAATTTTAGGAAATCAATTATTTTCCCCTCTTCAGTCACTGTGCACAAAGCAAATTCTTTCTAAAATCAACAATGCTCACTAGAAAACTATACTGAATGGAAAGAGCTCCCTGCTCTTTCTTTCTAAGTTGACTCTTTCCACATAACGAAAGGATAAAACAATTGAAAAGGGATTTGAACTACTTATCTCCTTGAGGTCACTCCACTTAAAGCAAAGCCTGAGTTTATTATGCTGCAGCACCTCTGCACAGTACAGAACAATGGTGATAGGACACATGGAGAAATGAGAGCTGAAAGTATCAATACCTATGCTTTTTCAACAGGTAACAGCTCTTTCAACCTGAAGAAAGTCACAGTAGAAATCTTCATTTGGTCTTTCACTTAACAGCCAGTAACACAATAGTGATACCTTCACTATATACAGTAATAATGCTTTAACCTCTCAGCATAGCAAAGACAACCTGAGCTACAATTTCAAAGCCTCCTCTAAAAATTTTCTTGAAAATAGACCAGCTCTTTCCTTCTGGGCTGGAGAGCTTTTAAAAAGGATGTTAAATTAAGCAGACAGGTAAAGGTAAAGGTAAAGGTAAAGGTTCCCCTCACACATATGTGCTAGTCATTCCCGACTCTAGGGGGTGGTGCTCATCTCCGTTTCAAAGCCGAAGAGCCAGCACTGTCCGAAGATGTCTCCGTGGTCATGTGGCTGGCATGACTAAATGCCAAAGGTGCACAGAATGCTGTTACTTCCCACCAAAGGTGGTCCCTATTTTTCTACTTGCATTTTTTACATGCTTTCAAACTGCTAGGTTGGCAGAAGCTGGGACAAGTAATGGGAGATCACCCTGTTACGCGGCACTAGGGATTCAAACCACTGAATTGCCGACCTTTTGATCGACAAGCTCAACGTTTTAGCCACTGAGCACCGTGTCCCTTTTAGACATGCAAAACCACATTCCAATTGCAAGTTTGTGTGCTCATGATTTATTGGCCCAAACAAGTTTAATTTCAAAACTTCTGGAGAAAACCATTGAATCCCTCTTATTCAAGACTAAAAATTCACAGTACTGCATCTGAGTGTCTGTGGCTATGGAGATCAAAAAGAATAACTTTGAATATGTGAATAACAACTAATACATGTATTAAAGCATACAATTATTTTAGACTGAGCCATCCACACTGATCCTGCTAGTTTCCTATCTTCTAAGTTCTTTGGTATAAAATGGATTCTGTGTAGAGGTATGGGTCATTGTCCACAAAACTCTATATCCAGAAACAGCCCTCGATCAGCACTAGAACATACAGAAAGAATCTATACAAGTATTGCCTATGATCTGCTGGAAACAAAAAATCTGGAATTTTAAGTCGTTTCAGAAAATCAAGTAGAAACCGGGAGGAGAGGGAGGAAGACACTAAATTTGGAGTTTCTGCCTCCATGTATGCATTGCACAACTCTCTAACCTAACACTCTCCATGTAAATTGACTACAATTCCCAGAATTCCCAGTTAAACTGGTTGGGAATTTTAGGACTTTTCATCCAACAAACTAGAAGACTGACAGCATATAGATTTATACGTATGTATATATGTGTGTGTGTAGATGACAGATAGACAGATTGATGATAAATTTGCATATCTTGCCACATTTCATGGCTCTTAGCAATTCACAACAGCATTAAACAAGAATAAACCTCTGTGATAAATATAATTTAAAAATAGATTAAATTAAAAGTCAAATCAAAGCACGCCATCCTGAGTGTGTCAAATTCTCCCCAGTGCCCTCCAGAATAGCTCAGTCTCATTAAGCTTCTGGAAGGCTATTGTCAACAGTCAAAATATCTTTTCTGGGGGAAGTTATTTCCGAAGATTTAGGGCAGCATTGAGAAAGAAAACCTCCAGGGCCAGCCCTCCTCATTTCTCCAAAATGGAACACTACCACTAGTTTCTTGCAAGACAAATGCTTTGGACAGGTCAAATCTGATTGAAGGTGGTGGTAACAAAGATACCCAGGAATTAAGTCTTAAAGGATTGTCTGAGGTTAAACAGTATATGAATATGTGTCTCTTTAATGTGGGGCAAGATGAATGGAGAGGTAGGTCTACACAGGCAGGTACTATGTGTGTGGATTACTTATCTACAAAAGTATAGTCTATCCAAAATCAATGGAATATCAAACAGCATAAAATCAAATGGAATTTAAATGAAAACATTCTAACGTAAACAAAACAAACAACCCTTTAAAATAAATAGTTCCAAAGCAGCAGATTAGGCAGTAAAAATAATGAAAGCTTTGAACCATTAAGTTTCCTTAACTAGAATTCTTGTCTTATTCATAATATTAATCCTGCATCTGATGCTGCTTTAACTATAGTTAAACATGGGGCAAACGGCTGGCTACATAAATTCTGCCCTCTCTGTGTAATCATATAAACCTCATTAAGATACCAATGTTCCTACTCTATTAGTATTCAAAATTATATAAATTTTCTCTGTATATGTATTGGTTAACCAAAAATGCTGCTGTTAAAGACATTTCAACTGCCTTCACATGGAAATCAGCAAAGATCTGATTCACATGCAAATGTGTCTGAAATTGTGACTATGGAGCACAGTACTGAACTAAAATATTATGAGATATTCCAAAGAAGCCTCTGGGCAGCTGATCACTTGAGTCTCCTGGACACCATTTTTTTCTTCCCGTTTCTAATCTCTGTGATGTAAATCCATTTTCAGAGAGTGCCTAGGGACTTTTAATTCCATAGGCATTAAGTGCATTAAACCTCTATTATCAAAAGCTTTTAGGATTTTCTCTGGAATCTACAATCAGTTTGTAACACGACAAACTCCAGTTTGTGGATGCTTACTAAGATCCATCTGTATTTCTTGTATTACAGAATGACACTGGATATGACATCCCCACTTTTGACCAGAAATTCCCTCCATTACCTGAAACGGTCTTGATAGGCATTGCCTGCAAATGTTACACCACACTTGTGTTCTCAGCCTCTGTGCTAGCAGTTTGCTGAAGCTATAGCACAGAACAACAGGCCTGGTGCCATCAAATATGGAAGCTGGAGATTCCCATAATGTAGCGGAAATGATACACTGCAGAGTTCTGCTCCAGAGATTTCTATTAGACTTGTTTCTAGCATAAGCGGATAGGATGGCATTATTGCGTCACAACATTTCAGTATTGCAGACATAAATTTATGGGAAAGGTGATGCAGCCTTGTCCAGCCACTGCAGATTTTCAGCTATGGTAACAGTGGAGAGGCTCTGCGGGCAGAGCTCTTTGTTAAGGAATATTCCTAGACAGTGTCAGATACAAAGAAGAGAGAAGTAAAAACAGATTACCAATTAGTGTATTAATTCAGAAATTATGCAGATGTACCTTCACCCTAGAGGAGATGAGTGGTGTAACCTACAAGAAGCAATGCAGTTGCATTTCTGCTCCAGCTGCTTCTAAGTGCTGCAATATAAATTACTGAAGGCTGCAATCTACAAATTACAGAGGCAGTCCTGTGGCTTTCAATGTAGTCCTTTATCAAGAAGTGATTTGTGGTTCACAATTAGAAGGAAGGAAGGAAGGAAGGAAGGAAGGAAGGAAGGAAGGAAGGAAGGAAGGAAGGAAGGAAAAAATCATATTAGAACATATACCCTCCCAAATCAACTAAGCGTTCAAGAAAGCTGCAGAAGAAAAGTACTATTTTAAAGGATTCATTCAGGAACCAGGAAAGGCTGAAAATAAAAGATGGAGCTACCAGCTTCTAACAGCAAGGACCTCACATTTAATGCTTAGCAGAAGATAAATCTCCCTTTTCACTGCTGGAGTGGCAAGAGAATCTACAACAGACAAAATTGTCTCTTTTATCCAACCACTGAAAGTAGGAGAATCTTCCTGCATGGCATCAGTAGACAGGAGATAAATACCACCTGATGTAATAACCTGGAAATGTTTTCAGATTGTGTTGATGCTAGATAGGGGTACAACTCCCTGATCCTGCAGATATTGACTGTTTTTCATGACGATGATGGATATTTAAAACCTGGGCTATTTCAGAAAGTAGAAAGTGTCCATTAAAAAAAAAAATTGTTGCTGCTTTGTTAAAAAAAATAAGATACTAATTGGTGCCCCCAAGAGAGAATATGAAATGAAATATACAAGTAGAATTTTACAAAAGGAATTCAAAAAGGGAAAAAACAGGGTGCAGCAAGGATTGAAAAAAAAACCCTCAGTATCACAACAGGACACAAATAAAAATAAAAAATTGAATACTCCACAATAGCGTTTAGCATTTAAACTTATATATCTCTTCACAGTGCTTTACAGCCCTCTCTAAGTGGTTTACAGAGTCAGTTTATTGCCCCCAACAATCTGGGTCCTCATAGAATAGAAGATAGAAGAGAGGGTACCTGATTTTACACATACTGACAGCAGCGAGAATTGCTTATGCACAGTTTTGGAAAAGAAATAATGTACCACCAGAGGGATTAATTATTCAAAAAATATTCGAATGTGCCAAAATGAACAAATTAACTTTAGAACTAAAAGGAAAAGAGCATTCAGAATACAGTGTGGTGTGGGATAAATGGTACAGGTGGATTGATAACCGAAATAAAAATAAATAATATAGATAGATAGATAGATAGATAGATAGATAGATAGATAGATGATAGATAGATAGATAGATAGATAGATAGATAGATAGATAGATAGATAGATGTTTTCTTAAGTTTTCATGGATGTGTATATGCAAAAAATTAAAATCTTGGGTGTTTTCCCGCGTCATGTTAAATAAGTTAGTTAAAATGTTTAAAATTCTGGTTAAAATCCTAGCTTAAAATCTTCCAAAAATCCTTACAGAGCACTCTGCAAGGTCCTTTAAAACCTTAGCTAAAATCCTACCAGTACCTTAAAAGTTTTTCTTTCTAGCAACGTTTTGACAGGCTCACAACCCTGTCATCTTCAGGCTCTTGTTTAGTTTATAAACTATGGAGTAGCCCAGTCAGAGTCCTGACCTCAACCCGATTGAAATGCTGTGGCATGATCTTAAGAGGGCGATTCACACCAGACATCCCAAGAATATTGCTACACTGAAACAGTTTTGTGAAGAGGAGTGGTCCAAAATTACTCCAGATCGTTGTGCAGGTCTGATCTGCAACTACAGGAAACATTTGGTTGAGGTTATTGCTGCCAAAGGAGGGTCAACCAGTTATTAAGTCCAAAGGTTCACATATTTTTTCCTCCCTGCACTGTGAATGTTTACATGTTATGTTCAATTAAACCATGGCAACATCTAATGTTTGTGTAGTATTATTTTAAGCAGACTGTGTTTTTCTATTGTTGTGACTTAGATGAAGTTCAGAGCACATTTTATGACCAATTCATGCAAAACTCCATGTAATCCCAAGGGGTTCACATACTTTTTCTTGCAACTGTAGTTCTTGTGTGTACTAAATATTAGAGGACCATGAGCCCAGGTTTCAAAGCCCTCATAAAAGAAAACAAATTACTAGCAATGAGGAAGAGGCAAGGAAACCAGTATCTCTCCATCTACACAACATCATCTTCATGGTCATGTCAGTGGTTAAAGTGCTTCCAGGATTGTTTTCAATTACAGAATATAAAATATCATGTCTCTTCATTCACCAGAAGTGGGGGGCAGAGGAGAAAAATCTTAAGATTCTTTTGTTGTTGTTAGTTGTGAAGTCATGTTCGACCCATCGTGATCCCATGGACAATGTTCCTCCAGGCCTTCCTGTCCTCTACCATCCTCTGGAGTTCATTTAAGAGTCCACGCCTACTGCTTCAGTGACTCCATCCAGCCACCTCTGTCGTTCCCTTCTTCTTTTGCCCTCAATCTTCCCCAGCATTAGGCTCTTCTCCAGTGAGTCCTTCCTTCTCATTAGATGGCCAAAGTATTTGAGTTTCATCTTCAGGATCTGGCCTTCTAAAGAGCAGTCAGGGTTGATCTCCTCTAGGACTTAGCTATTTTATAAAAAAGAAGTTGCTAAGAAGGGTTTATACTTAACATCTGTAGAGCAACTGATTCTACTCTTAAGCCTTGGAGAAAGCCCAGCAAAAATTAAATGTGACTAAGTTTCATTTACAATAACAGAATGAGACTCTGTCTCAACTCATTAAGTTCTATTGATTTCCAATAGTTTAGCCAGGATTAATCTTTGCTTGTTTATATCCACTGTGCTGTAGCAAACAGTTTGAATAGGTTGTTTTTAATATCTGATTGTTGCTAGTTTACTGGTGCTGTTAATGAGTATGTAACAACTTTTGCAACTGTCATATTTATTTTGAAACACAAAATGAAAGATAAATCTAAATATTATTACCATCATCCTCTTTGATGCAACAATGGTGTATAAGTGTGTGTGTTTGTATGTGTGTGAATGAGTGAGGGGGGGAATTATCATCAGAATAGCATTGTGACAATGTAATAACAAACTCCCTCCATTGCTATAGAAATTGCTTTTTCTAGGATGCAATTTCAAGGCTGGAGCCCTTCCAATACACTCAAAATTGTCACTTCCAAAGTCAAAGCAGCCATTCCAAGATCCTCTAATTTTGTGCGAAGGCAAACAGATGTAATAATTACAGTTACAAGTACAATGGTTTAAAATATAGATCCAATACCATACTACTTGCTTACTCTTCATCCAGGCTGGTATTTTTCCCCAGGACAATTTCATGATGCTCCTTTCTTGATACTATTTTTGGTTTTTATATTAGATTTGTGCTCAACAGTCCTTCAAACAGCTTTTCAAATATAGAAGTGCCTTCTATAAAGTTAGACATGTGATCTACTTTAGATGCTGCTTTAATGCATTTCTAATATTTGCAGCATCTGTTCCCAATTTCAATTCTAGAACAGTTATGCTGGTTGGGAATTATACCCAAACCTCCAGATATTGAGAAAATCTCATGCAGCTTCTGCATACAGAATGGAAAAAAAATGTTGTTCTAAAATGGCATCATCCATCCATCCTTATCATTCTGTGTACAAGGATTCCCTTCTCGGAACACCTACATACTATATTTATCTCTGTTCTTGAAATAATTCCTGAAAATCCCTTTTTTCCCCCAAACCTTATGTCTTACAACTTCTGAGACTCCAATTATTCTGTAACCTTAAAATATCTTCATGTAAATTTGAAGGATGAAAATTGTATCAACTGGGACTTCAACAATTTTTTTAAAAAATGGGATCAGGTCTACAAAAGTGCATATCCCTTTTCATCACACTGTGGCCATCAGAAGCAAGCCCATCAAAGACACAATATTCAGTCACAATACAGAACCTGCTACATCCCAGCTAATGAATAGTCAACTAGAAGAAGATCATGGACAATTATTTTTATACCTGGCAACTGCAATAAGGCTATCATATGCACAAAGATGGTGGAAGAATACAAAAGCACTCATAATGGAAGAATGGATTGTGACAGTGGCTGAGTTTGCAGAAATAGCTAAATTGACTTGCTTGGTTAAGATGGGAATTACAATTACTTTTATAAAAGACAGGACACCCTTTATGGACACTTTGCTGAAAATGGATAAAAATAAACTGATGATGTCAGGAATTATTGATGAAAAAGGTCTGTTTATGAGAAGAAGGCAACCATGATGTGTAATTTCAATGGGTGGAGATAGCAATTATTAGATTTGTAACTGCTGTAAAGAAGACCAGAAGTCACTTCTTTGGGTATCTTTTTCTTTTGTTATCTTTTGGTTTTTTATTTTTTTTTCCTACTTTTTCTTTTATATTTCTGCAGGGTTTTTTTTAACTTATGTAAAATCTTCTTATAATAAAAATTACTTTAAAAGAAGAATCTGCTTCTGTCCCTCCTTACATAATTCAATCCTCATGGGATATTCCTGTCAGGAAGTAAAATCTGCTTTGAGGAAAGGATAATTAAAGAGCAAGTGAAGAATCTTTTGCGCATTTATTTCCAATCTGTCATTTCTCTTTTATGTATCGCCACTGCTTTCTTTCCAGTTTCTACCCACTCTAATCAGGATGCCAGGTGTAGAGTTCTTCTTGGAAAGGGAGGTGCAATGATACGCATTAGACTGTAAACTCCTGAGGCAGAGACCTGAAGGCAAGAGCTTTCATTGAATATCAAATGCACAGATAATGTCTGTACATCAGATTCTAATCATATGGTTTAGAATTAATATATCATGAAACTGGTTGGGAATCGTGGAGCTGTAACCCAACACATTTGGCAATTACAGGCAGCGGTAAAAAAAAAATCAAGATGGCAGAATCTCTATCAAATTTTACCTGCATGATGACACAGATTAAAAACAACAAGCAGAGCTTCAATTGCATCATTGTGGCCTCCATCTTCTCTTTTTTTGGACCACACACTGTAGACACCCCTCATTACATGTTAGGATGCCAAAAAGACAGAGAGCCAACCGGACAGTCGCCGCAGATTCTGAACCAGAATTTGAAGGAATCTGAAGTGAAAAAAAGGGGGAAAGCTCTCATTTGTGATTTTAATTTTCAGGAGGATATCAGCAAATTTTTCTGGTAGCTTCTACTTCTATGAGCTCTTTGAGACTTGCAACTGCAGTTAGATTTCCTTTCAAAAGTCTCAGAAGGATGTTATATCATAAATTAGCAGCATCAATGGTATTTGTAGAACGAGGAAGCTGCCTTGAAGAATACAATTGCCCCCATCCATTGCTTGCAATGTTATATTGTAATTACAGATTGGGGGTGGGCAAGGGAAACAGGAGTAATAGTGACTTGTGAATAGTGATTCCACGCCCCTCCCCCCCTCCAATGTTTTGCATGAATGCATGCATGTGTTCCTCTACATGTATATATAATGGAATGGTTATGTGGGAATGAACTGAGGAGTTTAGGCAATCGGTCATTGTCTAAGTAATGTCAAGCTTGGTTTGGTCTTTCACTCGTTACACAAAATAATGGAAGAAACTGAAGATTGCAAACCTTTCTCAAAGGATTAATATGTACAAAATGGTCAGTTGATTCAAGAGCAGGAACAGAAATTCAAGTTCCTATTATCTTTGTTCAGCCATCGTTGTCCATCCACACTCTAATCATGAAGAGTCCTTAGTAGGACCCCATAGTTTATCATAGTATTTCCTAAGATACACCCACAATATTGGGAGACATGAAAGGAGCCTCCACAAAGTTTGTATTACTTTTGGCAATCAGGCAAATTTTTTGGTTTTGTCACCAGAAAATCCTGTACTCCAGAAGAATCCTTTGGTAAGCTTTGTACATGCTTCTGACACAAATACTGACAAATTTGCAATATTCTCATGGAACAGGTCTGACCTATATGTGACATTCTGAATTTTCAACAACTTCTTTTTCAGTTTTGGTTTCCTATCCTTTTAAGACTTTCTTTCTTTCCTTTATATATTGCTTTCCCGGCACGATGAGTAGTAATTCTAGGAGCTGTGGCTCTTCTACTGTGCAGAGTGCAAATCCGTCTCTCTGAGAGAAATTTTAGAAACTGTACAAAAAGTTAACAAGTAACCTTTGGACTTTGATGTCCAGCTCAGGTGCTAGTTCCTGCAGAGTAGAAAATTTACATGCAAATCCAATTTATTTTCAATAATCATATAATTGAATTTGCAGGCCTTTAAACCTCAGCAAGTATAAAATTAGCACTAACTTCCCCCAACAGAAAATGTGCTCCTCAACATTTTTTGCTGTTCCATGACTAATATTGAAAGAGGAAGAAAGATGTCTGCACTAACGTTCTCCATATACTGCAGCCAAAAATCAAAAGTTATTCGTGTTCACATTTTGGGTTTCTTTTCCCCACCCTAATTTATTCTACTTGAAAATCAACTGGAACAGAAGGAGATGCAGTTTGAATGTTGGGGGAGATGGCGGAAGAAATATGCATTCATGCCTAAGAGAAATAATGAAATGAACATACAGAAGGAGAAAGAGCAGTGTAGGTGGTTTGTCATTGTGATTATAGGTAACCTTGTAAAGCTTTCCCATTTCTAAGCTTTGTCAAGCAGTAGCCTCAAGCTCTCTAGATTTTCTCACTTGGAAATATAAACTTAGAGCACAGTAATGATTAGAGAGAATCAAGCTGAACACCATGAAGTCATTTTTGGTCTTCCCAAAAATAAATATGGATTTAATTATTTATTATACCTATTGCAGAAGAGTATATTAGATGGCAAATCAGATATGAATATTATAAACTAAAGGTCCAAGCTGTTCTATTGCAACTTTCATTGGCATAATCTTTTTTAAAAAAACTGAAATGAGGGATTGAATTTTTACTTCTCAAATATATAGCCCAAGACAAGTCACGACAACCTTTCAGCTTTGGGCTTCTCTATCATAAAACAACAATAACATAATTCAAGCTGAAAGCAATAATGCACTTTCACACTCCTAAATGATATTTGCATAACACAGAGAATATGGCTCTACACTGGAGCTTAAGCATTTTAATTCAGGATAAATCTATCCCTGTTTATTAGCAATAACAATAGCACTTAGACTTATATACTGCTTCACAATGCTTTACAGCTCCTCTAAGCAGTTTACAAAGTCAGCATATTGCCCCCAACAATCTGGGTTTTCATTTTACCCACCTTGGAAGGATGGAAGGCTGAGTCAACCTTCAGACGGTGAGAATAGAACTGCTGGTAATGGGCAAAGTCAGCCTGCAATACTGTGTTATAATCACTGCGCCACCATGGCTAACTAAGTACATTAGTTCAGCATTAGTTGCTGGGGTAGATTACTGAATCTTGTTTCTCTCTCCCTCTGAGTTTTACAGAGGTCTGACTGGCAACTACCAGGCTAAATGAACTTTTAGCCTGACACAGAATAGAAATGTGTATTATTGTTTTCTCATACTGCTTCCATGATTTTGATTTCAAATTTTAATGTGTGTGATTTTGCACTGAGGGAACAAAGACTCTGATAAACAGCTCACTGCATAATGCACCATCTCTCAGCTTCAGTAGGGAGCAACTGAAGCCAAAGTAGATGTTATGGAAACAGTTTGTTTGCTCAGTCTAAAAATGGAATGAAAACACTAGTTTTATAGCAAAAGCATTGCACAGGTGAGAAGAGGCGAGTCTCCTTCGCACCTTACCTTCCCATGCTCCTTCATTTCTAACAATTTCTCTCCATCTTGCCTCAGAGTAGAACAGACAGAGAAAACGGAGACACCCACATTTGGATACAGTTTAGGTATGAGTGGAGCAGACTCAGGGCTAATGTATACATTCATGAAAGCCAAAAATAAAATATTTTGCCCTGACTCTTAATATTTATCAGTATTTTACCTCAGATTAGTGCTGAACATGGACTGACAAAACTAACTAGCTATGCAGCTATGCCACAATGAATCCAAGGCAAATGCAGAGAAAAACTATCCTATGGCTAACAAATTATAAATTCTTTGTATGGGGGCCTGAGGCCACCCCACCCTTCAATCAGCACACAAAAGCTGACTAAAGGAGATCAGAAAATCAAGCCAATTAATCCTGGAACTCAATTTATCCAGCTTCAGCTTTATTCAAAAAAAAAACAAAACCGTTATATCATGTGTCTTCTACTTTACTGTCAAAAGCATGCCCTTCCTTTAGACTGCTTTTCAATATCTTTGGGTGAAGATGCTCCCTGGAGAACTGTTACTTGACCTCTATTCTGTGCCTGGAATATTTAGAGGAAATTGGCAGAAGAGGGGGTTGATGCTTATATATACATCACTGACCTGAATTTTACAGGCAGTGGGGAACAGAAGAAATGAAAATGAGTAAATCAGAGCTTTGAGTTGAACAATGTGGCGTCATTACCACCATTGATTGTCTTTCAGCACTGAATCAGTGACAGATTCAGTGCTGAAGTGGGAAGAAAACTCTCAGGAACTTCAGCATATAGTCCCTTCCACAAACATTCTTCAATAAGCAATGGAACTCCCCCCTTTATGACCCTGTCAGAATGACCTGCAAAAGCAGGCAAAATCATTCATATACAGGTAGTCCTCGACCTACAACCACAACTGAGCCCAACATTTCTGTTGCTAAGTGAGATATTTATTAAATGGAGCTTTGCTCCATTTTATGACCTTGCTTGCCACGTTTGTTAAGTGAATCACTGAAGTTGTTAAATTAGTAACATGGTTGTTAACTGAATCTGGCTTCCCCATTGACTTTAATTGCCAGAAGGTCTTAAAAGTGCAGTGCAGTAACCCTAAGACACTGCAACCATCATAAATATGAGTCGGTTGCCAAATGATTGAATTTTGATCACATGACCATGGTTGTAAGTGTGAAAAACGGTCATAAGTCACTTTTTGCAGTGCCACTGTAACTTCAAAAGGTCACTAAATGAACTGTTGTAAGCCAAGGACTATCTGTATTAAGCAGGTCAAAATCAACAATGAATTAAAAAAAATAGGGTTAAGTCAAGATTAAAGTAAAGAAACAAAATACAATCTATGTACTAAACTGGGAGGTCAAATACACAGATCATTCATTGCTTGCTTGATTTAGATCTTGCCTTTTCCCTAAGGAGTCCTAGAAGTGTACATGGAGACCGCTTCTTCATTTTCTCCCCCAAAGAGCCTGGCTGTTGAAATAGATTGGAGTGAGGAAAAAATGTGAGTTTCCATGGTTGAGGAACTTGGGTTGCCCTGATACTAGTTCTGCCTAGTGAAAATATATTATTTTGCTGAATTTTTTAAATGGATGTGAATGCTAAATGTCCTTACTTATTTCATCAGCTACTATCCTACTTGGTTATTATGCAATATTCATTTCTTACTGAAATTGGCTATTTTTCTTGTCTTTCAGCATAATGTCTTTCAGATTCTAAGTTATTCTGGCAATGTTACATTATAGTATTGTATAACAGTGTTAGCTGAATTTTAATCAGGATGTAGCTTTTTTCTAATCTTAGAGCATTTTTACTCTCTCTCCTTACTTGCCCTCATGCCTACTACTCCAGTCTCCTGGCACCTAGAACATTTTTCTTCTCTGTCATCCATTCCGCTGCTATCTTTAAAAGCGTGATTAAAGCCTTTATTTCCCATGAAGTATTTCCTGCATTTGTTAATACTGGATTTCCATATCAAGGATAGAGAGACAGACAAACAGACACATATACACAAGCACACAAAGTAACTTCATTAGTTGAGAGCTAACAAGGAATGTAACTACCAATTTGGAGATTTAACATCAACTGTCATACGCAGCAGCTGTCGCACAGCTCTTGAAGATTCTGTTTCTCGAAAATAAAAACTATGCTACTAATAACATCAGAAAAATCAACAAAGCCTCATCCTACTGTTCATTCTGTTGCTAGCAAACCTTCCATTCCATATCTTAACTTGCTTCATTATTATTTTTTCTGTCCTGTTGAGAACCGGCCCATGACATTTTCCCACCTGAGCCACAGAAGCATATGGAATCTTCTACCCAAAAGTCAAAGTATGTAATACCCAAAACAGTATTGGGACCTGAGGCAAAAAAACCCACACACACTTCACAAGAACCCTTTTCTTTCCTTGATAGTAGAAATACAGTAACAATATGTTAAATAACTCAAAAATGCTTCCTCTTCCATAATACGTCCAAACCTTGTCTCTTGTCTCATTCTGCCTATTGCTAAGACTGAAACTTTATCCTGCCATTTAATGGCAGCCATTATACATTACGGTTATACATAGCTCATATGTATGGACTAAGCTGGTACTTTCAAAATGAAACTTGCTTTATGACTCATAAATTTATTTATCACATCTGAATTCCTTCCTTTTTCAAGGAGTAAATTTTGGTCTCAAACGAAACTGAAGGAAAAGGGGAAGGGAAAGAAAAATTTCCAATCTGAGGAGAGATCACAACCTTAAATTCCCACATCTCATCCCTAATCTCATCTGTTTTTACTCAATGACTCTCTTCCTGGCTAGCTTGGGATTTGACCCCCATATCATTTCTGTCATATCCATAAGAGCTGTTCAAACTTGAATCTAGATAATTGATCTACGATAAATATAACTGGTTCCAACTACCCTGTCATTTCAGGATGGTTGCACAAATGAAATACAATAAAAAGACCTTAAATATAAATTTTTTCTTTTCCCCTTCAGTGGCTCTTGAGCATTTGTGGGTGGGAATAGCCTTCTACTGATTGACTGATAAATGTCAGAAAAATATAGACATTTTCAACACTGCTGACATTTTCCTTTTTTTCATGGGTGCAGCTTGGGTACATAACAGTCACATTTGAAGAAAAAAAAGTCTTGCTGTTAATATATGGGCTCTGCCACTGTGATGTATACTACCTTATTTTAGGAGTAAGCAGAATTTAGTTGTCTTGTCTGTCTATTAGTCTTAGACTGATGTTTTACTAGAATCTTAAGAACTTCTACTTGGAACTGGATACCAAATACATTTACTCAGAACTAGGGAATTCTGAACCAAGAAAACTAGTTTCATTATCAGACATGAGTAGCACTCACTACATGTTTATGCAAATATGCACGCCTAGTTACCTCAAATCAATAATACTGGCACAATGGGCAATAATATGACCTCAGAAACCTCCCTTAATGCCTATCAGAATTTCAGTGTGCTGGACATTTATTTGTAAGTATTTTTATACCACCCAGCTCAATAAACTGGGCACTGTTGGGATGTTCAAAGCACATGAATACCCAACTTCCTTCTGACTCATGATTGCCATTCTGAAGGATGCAATGAAACTAGAACTGCAGAGGCTTTTGCTTAAATATCATAATTATCATCAACTTCATTAATAACACTCATCCACTTACACTATTGTGATACAGCCCTTTACACTGGTGAAGTTAGTGAAACAAGGAGGTTGGCAATGTCTATATAGGATTGTTGTGGAAAAAAACAGGCCATCCTAGACTTTACAGTTATCACCAGGTAGCAGAAAGTGGCAAGTCAGAATTTCACAGTGTCATTTGGGTACTACGAACTGCAAGATGTATGACGTTCCCAGTTTTGAGATAAGATGTCATTTCTGGACACTCTTGACAGGTAAAAGATTTTCTTTTCTGAACTAAAACCTAACTTTTCCAGAAGGTAGAAGATAGTATTATTCTTTTGCTTCATGGCTATTTTTAAAAAAACAGAATTTTCTAGAGGTTTTTTCCCCCACTGGTTTATTTGAAGGGCTGCACTGAGGTTCTTATTTAAGGGGTGCGTAGAGCTGGGTGGGAAATAGAGTGGCAAAGATTCTTGATTCCCAGTTACGTTAACAATGGTAATAGCATTATTGCTGCCCCTTGGAAATTATACTGAAGAAATAAGTAATACGCAGATGGGGATTGTGTGGAAGGATTACAGAATCAACGTTGGTACTTGAATCAAGTCCACATGTTCAAATTTCTTGATTCTGAATATATAGCATTTAATGGATCTCATGATTCCAATAAAACACAAAATAAATTTAACCTCCCTCCCTCTGAGGTCCTGTGGAGAGAAAAAAAGGGTGCCAGAATGGAATGCAGTTTTGCTGCATGGCATAACTAATTCTTGTAAAGCTAAAGGAAATTGGAAATGCTAATGCCAATATCTGGTCAAAGGCGGGTGGGGGTGGAGGAAAGAATGGAAAAAAAAACAAAAAGGGAGCAAGTATAAGGGGGGGGAGAGAGAGAGAGAAGAAGGGAGGGGAAAAAAATCAGAGGAAATTGGTAAGGAATGGGGAGATAAAACAATATATTGTTTTTTTTTCCTTCCTCTCTCCCTCCCTCCCTCTTGCTTATCCTGCCATTTCCATGAGGAAGGCATGTACCCACTTTCCTCCCATTATTAAATGGCTGTGCAGCTAATTCTGGCTTGCTCCTTTCCTCGGCTAGGTTCACAGAAAGGCCTGGGACTGGGATTGGTACTGGGCTTCCCTTTCCACTTCTGGCATGCATATTCCATGGCTCCTCTGTTGAGAAACATCTAAGAATCCCTCCCAGTCCTTCGTACTGAATCCTCACTCTGTTTTTGGACTGGAAAACCACAAGCTCCCTTTCTCTTTGCAAACAAACAGGGTCTTGAGGCAGAACAGTTGCCTCAGTCCTGGCACGCAGAAGCCTCACTGAGCCTTTGCCCTCGTGCTATTCATATTATTTACAAGGCTTGCTATCACTAGCTAACCCAGGCATCAGCACAACACAAGTCAATCTCTTCAATCTCTTTAGTAGGCAACTTCATCTCCTACTAAAATAAGTGACCCATTTGAGACAGAAACACTTTTGTAGATTTACATTTAATCTAGTCATGGCATACATAGCATTAAGACAGCATTAAGTTTTATCCAGGAATATAAAGGAAATACCCCGAGAGTCTCTCTTTTGTTCCTTTACATTAAGAATGTTTCTAGTGCTTATTAGGTTAAAAGGGTTAGGGAGAAAGTATTTTAACTGTCAAGTGATGATGTTTCTCTTCCTTCTCTTCCTTCTCCAATCTCACTCTGTTCAAAAGTGATATAGGGTAATTTTCATCATATTGACTTGCTGGTTGGTGGGACTTCTATCAAAAATTCATACCAAATTCACATTGCTTAACATATAAATCCTTCCTTTTCCTCAGCTCTTGCCTAAATAAAGGTGGGACTCCACTATTATGTCATCAACTTAATTTCTTCTTCTTCTCTGTAAGTAAATTATAAACCCAGCCTGTAAAGGATGGTCAGATAGAAATAACCTAGACCAGAGCAATCTAAGTAGTACCAACAACTTTGTTGGATCCCCTTCCCCTGTGAATTCCCCTGCATTCACTTCACTGAGTTAAGTGCTCTTGAATCAGGAAGCATTCCCTTCCTAATTTTGCACATGGATAACTTTGTATGATGGCTGATTTGTCACAGTTTATTCTTTGTTATTATATTAATGCTGTTTTAACTGATGTAAATTGTTGTGATTTAATAATATTTATTGCTGTATGGTAAAGCACTACACGCTAGCTTGCCAGCAGTGTGTGAGTATAAATGTAATGATAAATAAATAAATGCTACCCTGGAAGAAAAACAGAGAACCAGTGTGAGAATATATTGACAAAATCACAGTTCAGCATTGTGTGAGAGCATGAGCATTTATTTTTAATAGAGAACCTAGATCATTCCCCCGAATATATTTTATATTTTATCATCTCTTATCTCTCTCTTCCCCACTCCCTCCCCCTCCCTCCCTTCTTCTTCTTCTTCTTCTCTCTCTCTCTCTCTCTCTCTCTCTCTCTCTCTCTCCATTCATATGCCACCTATTCTCATGACTCTAAGTGTTGTAATACATTTTGACAGTTTAGTTTAATATTGTGATTAGAGGGGTGCTGAGAAGCAGGTAGTAAGGGAAGAGCACAGAAGACAGGGAAAGGAAAGCTACCATACTAATAGGAATATGCAGAAATTTATATACGGAAAGAAGTGGATTAGAAGGGAAGTAGAGAAACACAGGGTGGGGGGGTCGATATAGGGAGATACAGGAAGGAAAAGAGGGACAAAAAGAGAAAAAGGCAGAGCAAATGAGCCTATGAGTGGGAGGGGTGGGGGGAGTGAGAACACAGAAGCAAACAAGCTGCAAGAAATTCTAAGGAAGTGAGAAAATAATTGCTACCCATTGTTATCTGTTAAGTTATTTCACTGTTTTTATTCATCACAAGGAGATGGGGGGAGAGAACTTTCTGTGCCATTGGCAGAATTTCAAAAAAAAAAAAAAAACCCAAAAAAATCCCAAACTCTTTAACAGGCCTGTATACTCTCCTGGCCTTTAAAAGACATAATTGCTATGAATGGTCTTCCTGTTACTCAGTTCTCAACCTCGATCAGGAAAGCATCATTTCCTGGTTTATTTCTTTAAGCAATTTGGGATAGCTAGATGCTTGAAACTATGAAACAGTGACTGCCTCCCCCCCCCCCCAACACCCCTTTAGAAAAATTATCAAAATATTTCAGCAGCTCTTAGGGAGATTTGCCTTAATCTTTCATTTGAACACTTATTTGGTTCATACATGTTTGATTTCATCTGTGCCACTGCACTGAATGTTCCCCAGATGATTTCTGGAATTGGGAGTGTAGGGTGAGTGCTGGTGGAGCAATTAAGAGAAAGCCGCAGCATCTATACGGCAAAGGGAGTTAACACAGAAGAACCTCCAAAGGTGAGAAAGATTTCAAAGATTATTTTAGATCAGTGAGACACTACACAGCAAAGTGAAATGAAATAAAAAGTGACAACAGTGTTAGCGCAGCAACAGCAGCTTAAAAAGTCACGAGTATAAATACTTCTAACCTTTCTTAACACAAACAGCTTACTTCAGGGATGGATAAATCTGTCCTGTTCAATTGTACCTACTTAATAAAATAGGCATGAAGGATCTTTCTCTTACTCAACACTATAATATTCATATATTAATTGCATGAAGATTTGCATACAATGTAGGCATTTTGGTAAGCCGTTTTCGAAGCAATTTTCCCCAATAGATTGATTTGTGTTCTGCATTTTCCCCAAATATATACGTGTTATTGCACACTATTACCTAACATCTCTATTTTTCTGCACTTCTTTTTAGTTTTAAAATGTAATGTGTTGATTTAAGTGAGCAAGAGCAATGTAGTTGAAGTCAGGCTCAAATTGAGTACATTCACATAAATAATTGGAGGAAATTATTTTTTTTTCCTGCTTTATTTCAAAAGCTCTAGTAAGATGCCCTTTAGCACCAGTGTAGTTCTAAGACTTCAGCTCTTGAGAATAGCTTCCTTTAAGCTTTGAAGCACTGCATTTCCCATAGTTTCCCTCCATTTCTGGCTAATAGTTGCTTGCAAAATTTCCACACATAAATCTCTCTCCTAAATGTGTACATTAGGATTCCTGTATGTATTTGAGTTGGCAATGATTTTTTTTCTTTTACCATTCTCCTATATTTCACCTTCAGGTTTTTTTTTAATTCTCCTTAACCCAATGGAATGAAAGAAAGAAAATGTAGAATATATGGACTCAGGATGCTTTGTTTATCTGTCCATCCATACACCAGCAAAAGAACTCTAAAAACAGGATAGAAATATGGCTTTGTGGGAGAATCTGACAACAACAACAACAACAAAGACTGGGTGTGAAAATGGGCCAGACCCAGGCTGGGTTGAGGGGGAAAAAACAGTATGGAAAAAAATATCCCAATGTGTTGAATAGAGATTTAGGATACTGCTGGTTCCCATTCTTAAACTGTCCTCCCTCCGAAATAAGAGTAGGAGAGGGTTAGAAAGAGAGGAAGAGAGAGAGAGGGTTAGAAAGAGAGGAAGAGGGGAAGAGTGGGGGAAAGGAAGGGGAAGGAGAGGAGGGGAAGGAGTGGAGGAAAGAAGAAAGTTGAAAAGAATAGAAAAAGGGAGGGAAGGGTAAGAGGGGAGAAGGAGAGGAATGGTTGTTGCGGAAGAAGGGAGATATGGAATGGTAGAAGAGCAACTCCGAATGTATTTTAAAGTTTTAGGATGAAGAATGAACCAATATGGAAACCAAAAGATAATATGTGTGATAAGAATGGTGAAAGAGATTGTACATTTATATATGTTTTATGAGAAATAAAAATAAAAAACTTTTATAATAAAAAAAAACCTGTCCTCCCTCCACCCCTTCAATATAACCCAGTCTGGAGCTGCTATTAAGAAAAAAAAATCCAGAAATTAGGCTCTGCAGGTTTTCTCACCTCGGTATTCTTACCAACTAAGTCAGGTAAAAAGGGTCTAGAGAATATACAGGTAGTCCTCGACTTACGACCACAATTGAGCCCAACATTTCTGTTGCAAAGTGAAACATTTGTTAAGTGAATTTGCCTCATTTTATGACCTTTCTTGCCAGCATTGTTAAGTGAATCACTACAGTTCTTAATTTAGTAAACATGGTTGTTAAGTGAATCTGACTTCCCCATTGACTTTGCTTGTCAAAAGGCTGCAAAAGGGGATTACATGACCACCACCCCCTCAGGACGTTGCAACCATCATAAATATGAGTCAGTTGCCAAGTGTCTGAATTATGATCATGTGACATGCGGATACTGCAATGGTCTTAAGTGTGAAAATGGGTCGTAAGTCACTTTTTTCAATGCTGTTGAAACTTTGAACGGTCACTTAACCAACTGTTGTAAGTTGAGTAACTCTCCAAAAACTGGAAAGAATGGGATCAAATTTAGCAGAGTGAAGGTCAGGATGGAAGCTGGGAAAGGAAACAATGAGTTCAAAAACAGGCCTGAGCTGGCTGAGAGTTGAGAGAAACTAATTTTCCCTCACTTGACCCTATGGATCCCTCAGAAAAGCAGCAGGATACTAACATTTGCTGTAATCTAAGTCTTTCTCCTTTTTTCCCAGTCCCTTGACTCAAAGTATATGCAGGCTATGCTTTTCAACTGCATGTTTTCCAATGCACACATACATACAAACGTAAAGAACTGTAACAAGGGAGAAGAGAAGAAAGACAAACACACGTACATGGACCCACAGATGCAACACATCCCTTCATTGCAGATGCCTCTATGACTGCTGCCGGAAAAGGAATTGGAAAGGATTGCAAAAGCTGAGCTGTGTGTGCTTTCTCTACCTTGTTTTCATAATTTTTTGGCAAACACATGCATTCTCTGTAGCAAGTGCACCTGCTTCTTTTGTATGCTGTTTTATTCCCCATCATAAAGACAATAAGAGCTGTAATTTGAGCAGTTGAACAACCTATAATCAAGAAGAAAAACAACCCAAACCACCACAATCTCATCTTTAGAAGAAGGAAGAACGGACATGGTGGGTCTTGCTATCAGATTTGGGTCACAGTCCTGGGCACATATTTTGCAGAAGTCAGATTGAGTTAACAGAGGCTTACTTCAGAATATATACAACACTGGATCCTTCGGTATTTTTGTTCTCACCATTTCTTTCTTTCCTCCTTCCTTCCTTCCTTCCTTCCTTCCTTCCTTCCTTCCTTCCTTGGCATACTTAACCAAACAAAAAAAACTCTTTCATTTTTACATATAATCAAATAATAATTTTTAAAAAACAATAGAAATTTATTAAAACCTTATAACCATTTTAAAAGCACCATGAAGGAAGTGGTTTGTGTCTTAGGTTTTTTTTTTCCTGAAATCAAGACTTCTGCTAAGGGATGTGGAAGTCATGGCTAAAAGGATCTTTGCCGAGCTTCAGCTGGTGCACCAAATATGATCCAACTTGGACTAGTGTGCCTTAGTATTTGTAAATTGTACTCTAACTGTAACCAGATTGGATTATTGTCATATGCTCCATGTAGAACTGCCTGTGGAGATGACCAAAGTGTGGTGGCAGGGACTTCTGGGTGTAGCAGTGGTGAACTAAGATGTATCTAAGGAGGAAAGCTGACACTATGGTGAAGACCAATGGCAGGCAACAAGCCCAAGCCAAGGAACCTTTCCAGACAAGACATGAGATTGTCCACTTGTATTCCGGTCAGCTGCTCCTCATGAAGAGACTCCAGGACTGTAATCAACTTCTGAGTCTAAATGCTGGGACACTTGGAAAAGATAACATGCTCATAGCTACTGTGGTGGCTGTAGGGACACTGATTTCACTAAGCCTCATTTTCTAAAGCTTTTTTCGAATTACAACTATCGTAATGCTAAAAGAGATCTTCTGAGCAACAGGTCTAAATAAAATCAACTGGTGAGTGATCCTGCATTCTAGAACAAAGTGTTGAAAAAACAATTTAGAGAATTTAAGATTAATAGAAAAATGTTTGCTACAATTTAGTCTAAAAAGGTTTTAAGTGGAGTAAGGAAAGGAAAGGAAAAAAGTCCCTGCAGATTTTACTCTGCTAGTTGTTGTCGACTATATGGGGTGGTGCTCATCTCTGTTTCGAGGCCATGAGTCAGCGCTATCAGAAGATGTTTCCACAGTCACAACCAAAATGGTATCTATTTATCTACTCGCATTTGCATGCTTTCAAACTACTAGGTGGGCAGAAGCTAGGTGAAGACAAGTAAGAGACCACTGGAATAATAAGTTTGAAATGTTAGAGCTTTTGCTAAAGTGCTTTTGAAATTAAATAAATAAAATAATACCTTCATAGGAATGCAGAATGTTTAGATTTTCAGTGTGTGTTGGGGAGAGAGAGAGAGAGAGAGGGGGGGGGGAGAGAGAGAGAGAGAGAGAGAGAGAGAGAGAGAGAGAGAAAAGAAATTTGAAACAGACTGTAGAGTACTAGAGGGGATCAAAGACTTACGGACTAGAGAAGGACAATAAAAAAGAAAGAACAACTGTTCTTTTTACTTTTGTGCTTGATGAAATGGCTGTTACTAGAAAAGCAGTGAATCTTACAGAGATGACAAAGGTATTATATTTGAGATATTTTAAGGGAACTTTGAGGAACTGGGGAAAAATTCACAGCATCAGTATCTGCTCATGTGAATGTATGAAAAA
Organism: Pantherophis guttatus; assembly: GCF_059756535.1. Taxonomy (NCBI): domain Eukaryota; kingdom Metazoa; phylum Chordata; class Lepidosauria; order Squamata; family Colubridae; genus Pantherophis; species Pantherophis guttatus. Next base: position 29,253,617 of record NC_142069.1, read on the forward strand.
AATGTGAAAAAGATCTCAAAGAAACCACAAAACATAAGATAGAAAATAATATGAGTACTATAAACTCATATTATTGTCCCTCAAGGGAGGGACATTATGGACAATATAGTATATAAAACTATGCACTGTGCAGAGAAAGTATTTTTCACTGTTTCTTGACATTAAAAGTTAAGGTCAGCCAATGAATTTGAACAGTGGGAGGATCAGGACAGATCAAGGGAAATATTTCTTCACCTTGCACAAAATTAAGCTATGGAATTTGTGACAAGAATCCACAAGGGTCACTAATTTGGATGGCTTTGATAAAAGATCAAACTAATTCAGAGAAGTGAGGAGTCCCTTTGAAATAATGGACTGGGGCACAGGAATAAGAAAGTGCAGAAAATTGAATGATATAAACATTTCTTCTGATCCAGAAATTTTTTTCTCATCTTTTTTCAGCCTTTTTAAGAAGAGACTGGACACCCACTTGTCGGAAATAATATAGGGTCTCCTGCTTGAGCAGGGGGTTGGACTAGAAGACCTCCAAGGTCCCTTCCAGCTCTACCCTGATGAATGGATGGATGGATGGATGGATGGATGGATGGATGGATGATGATATCAAAGTCCTATATTTTCCTGGATGTAGTAGTGCTGTTAGTTAATGCTCTCATCATTTGGAAAATTTGCATGTCTGATTTTCTTGGAAGTTTCCAGAGATTGAGTCTTCTAGTATGAAGATTTTCAGTTTATATGGTTATCAACCATAGCTTTATTTGCATCCCTTAGACTGAAATTAGCCCTTATATCTGACTTACCATGCATAGAACAATGCTGTTAATCATAATGATTAGCAGCATGAGCCACAACTGAAGATGGTTTAAAAGCATCAACTTGAAATCTTTCATTTAAATCATGTTTTCATCTGTTCTGTTATAGTTACTATACGGTTATATATTTTTCAAAATAATTACATTTATGTATGGTTGCTAATACATTTTACAACTAATTAGGCACATTTGATAACATTGTTGTTACATGCACCTAGCCTAATATTTTGATGCTACTATTTTTTTGGCATTTTAGTGTAGTTATTAAAAGATTAAAAGCTGTTGCTTGAAACATCAGAACTATTCTGAGCAGAGATTAAATGGGCAGGCCACTCGTTTTATGACTCAGAAAAATGTTATATTTATAATAATAAATGGTAAATCATAAAATGCTTACAATGATTCAAAAATTAGTGGGCAACTTTGCCAATCCTTTCCACTAGCTGAACAGCCATTTGCTACCCCGCAATATCATTATTAGTGAAAATGTATCATCAGTTTTAAGCTTTGAATTTATCTGCCCATATGTATAGAAAAGAAGCCTTTCATTCTTTGATATCATTATTTCAGAACCTAGAACTTGATGATCATACCTAAAGTATTGAGAATTATACTATAATGTCACTGTTGCCTGATGTGGATACATGCAGCCCATAATTATTTTTGGCCAAATGGTATCAACTCTGTTAAAAAATGTTGTTTCTCCAGTTTTGATGCACATCAAGTGGAGAAGAGCCAAAGTCAGCCATCACTGAAAGCCCACTGTGGTTTACCTCTCTCACAGCCTACCTCTCTCCCTCTATGTCACAAGGTTCCTGTGAAGATAATGTAAGAGATGAGGAGAAGCTCTATATCAAGATATAAGTGGTGAAGAAGCTGTTAATCAGGACCCTTACTATATATAAATCAACTATTGAGCTTATTTTCGCTGAGTTAAAGGAACCTTGTGCCACCTTATTTGAACATCAGCAGTAGCAACCAGTGAATGGCAACAGGCAAATGGTAGGATCATGGCCAGGAAGAGTGAAAGAAGGACTGAGAGTAAAAGACTTCAATTGAACTGAGAATAAAAGACTTCAATTGCATTTCAGCCTTATTGAAGCAAGCATTTAATTCTCTTGAAAGTCTTGCAATTGTTGACTGTACTTTTACCACCCCAGGAAGCCAGATGGGCCCTGCTCAAGGCCTCAACAAAGCCAGATGTGGAAGGCAAGACTCAGAGAAACCTGCCAAACACTGAAGCAAATAGAGCAGGTCATAATGCATCAGAAGCAGAGACTGGCAAATACACGACTGAAAGGTGCTTGTAATCTCTCCAGAAGTTCTACTTGGTCAGGAGAGCAAAATAAGGAAAAGTTTTATACCAAAAGGACCTTCTAAGACCAGTGGAGAGGAATTATCTAGAATTTCTTCTACATTCTATAAACTTAATAAGTGAAATAAAAGAAACAACTGAGTAAGGGGAAGATAGTTATAAACATAGGAAGCAGCGGGAAGGATGATTCAAGCATATTGATTAGTTACAAGAAGGCAAAATATATGCGTGAATATGAAGTTGGCCCAAGCTGCAACTCCTAATTATAGAAGAAGATGTGTCACTGATGAGCAGTTCCTAGACATTAAGGAAGGACAAAAAACTAAATTTTGTTTTGCATCATTTCCCAATTTTAAAGCATTATATTAGTTTTGCACATTATTTATGACTATGGTTAATATTGCTATTGTTAATAATATTAATGCTATTAATTGTTAATTAATGTTGATGTTAATGAGATCCTAAGTTCTTGGGAAGACCTCAGTGCATTTGAAGGCCAATGCCAGTTAAAGAATTAGCAGCAGTGACTTCATATTAATAATGTTAACACAATTGTTAATATTATTATTATGGCTGTGGCATTCATGGTTGCCAAATTACAACCTAGAGAATTACACTCTTATTTCCTGTCCTAACAGCCATTAACTCCCCAAGTTTCATCCATCCTCTTACTTTGCCAGTTTAAATGAGCAGAATTCCCAATTTGGAAGAGTCAAATGAGTTGTGAAATTAATGACTTCATTTGGTATCCGAAAACTCTAGGCATGGGCTTGGGCTCAATGATCTCCAAGATCCCTTCCATGCTTTACATTACATTCTTTTAAAATAATTTCATCCAATATCATAGCAAGTAAGCTGAACAACCTGGATCTTCTCTTTTCCATCTTCTGTCAGTGGAATATATGCCTGTAGATGTGTCTTCTTAGGGACACTGTTGCCTCTATGTTTTATGGCATGTGTAATCCAAAGCCAATGTGATCACTGACAGCAGCTTTTCAAATGTATGTCAAAATCCATCCAGGTTGACTTGAGTACAAAAGCTCTGATGACTATGCAAGCTGATATTTCACAGACTCCCTAAAAGCTGAAGTTGCCACAGGCTAAATTGGTCTTGAGAGCAAGCTTTTACCTGGCATCTAAAGGGATCTGCTGATGGCGTCATTGGCCACAGCATTTAACCCGAGTTATTCAAAATAGATGACAATTGGAAAGGTCAACAGCATGGAAGTGGAGTTTACCGCTGAGAAGTAAGCCCAGCATGAACAGTCTGCAGGAGAACTCAGTTGTGTTCTGCTATTATCTGCCAAATTGTTATTATTTATACCATCAGTGTGCTTGGTGAGTTGTCAAAAAAAAAAAAAAAACAAGGAAAAAAAGGAGGTAACTGCTTGAAGCAGCTGAAATTCAAGCTTCAATGTTTGGGAGACAGGAGATAGAATAAGAAGACAGGAAACAAGAATGGCAGCCAAGAATATGTATGTCTTTAGGCTTAGGAATTCACCTCAAACCTGAGATCCTTTTTGTACCATGAAGGGGAAAAGTTCAAAGAATGCAAAATAGTAATCCCAGCCTGAGCATAACCATAATAATAATTAAGCAGCCACACTGCATTCTGCCAGCACTATGTTTATAGTTTTGCTTCAAAATAAGCAATTCCTGTGACTTTCCTGGAGAGAGAGAACACGATCTAGAAAGTAGAGTAAGTGTCCTTCTCTCAGGACAACCTAACTCTACTCGTGCATTATATCTTACTAAAATATAGGGTCACACAGAATGAAAATGGGGTTGTATCTTAACCAGGGGTGGGCTTCAAAAATTTCAGCAACGGGTTCTCTGCCCGGTTGCTCGGTGGGCGTGGCTGTGGTGGGCATGGCCTAGTCAGCCTCCTGCACCATGGCGGGGGTGCTGTTTTCACCTTCCCCAGGCTCCTGAGGCTTTCCTTGAGCCTCTTGGAGGGCAAAAACGGACTCCCCGGGGCTCCAGAGGCCCTCCGGAGCTTCCGGGAGGCTCAGTTTTCTCCCTCTCCGAGCCTCCACGTGGGCCCTGCACTTACCTCGCATCCAAAATGAGCCATGTGGAGACTCCTGGGAGGGGAGGGGTGGAGTAGGAGGGATGGGGTGGGCAGGGCCAGCCAGAGGTGGGATTTGGAGGTTCTCCAAACTGGCCATAATGTTAGCTACGGGTTCTCCCGAACCCGGGCGAACCCGTAGCAGCCCATCCCTGATCTTAATCTTCCCAAGTTTACTAGAGTGATCTGTAGGAGACTTATTTTTTTAACTTATGTATATCTGGCATGTGAACACAATCCAAGCATTCTGCATGCTTGGGAACCCTGATCAGGCAGGCTTCTCAGGCATGTGATTTCTACTTTTTTTCTAAGAAAACACAAATAGAAGTCTACTGAAGATGTTTTTCAATATGTCTTGGCCAGAGACTTCAGCAACAGGGACATGCATGAAGGATACTGGTCCTGGATACACAAAATTCTTACAGCTATTCCTGAATTTTTTTTCTCTCTAACAAATGTCTGAAAGGAGGTAAGAACAGAACAATCTACTCTACTGCTATCACCCAATCAAGCCTTGAAATATTCAGTATGCCTTTATTTATTGATTTTAAAGTTCTACAGCCACACTCTAAGCATTAGTCACAGTGCATGCACAAGACAAAAACTTGGGAGTAATTATTATTTTGCAAACATTGAATGGAGGGTCCTTAAGGATAGCAGCACATTTTCATTCTCCAACAGTTTAAAAGTGTGAGCAAGAATATTTTGAAGGGGACAGAGTCAAGGGTTACAAGTTCTATTTTATATATTTTACCTGAATGCCCTTCCCTATCTTGATTTTTTTTTTAAAGTTATTGGGTGGGTGAAATGTAGAACTTCAATCTGCTAGGTAAGAGGCAGATGAACTTGCTGCTCAGCAACCATCCTCTGCCAATTCTGGCAATGTATTTATTAATTGATAGCAAGCTAGTAATTTTATAAGCTTATTTATAAAAGTTCCTAAACGAACTGCCTATTTTACTCCAATGTGCCTCAAATACTGGGAATTCAGCATAAATGCAGAGACATTCAGATGAATTATAAGACATAGTTTTACAAACTTTGGAGAGGTGGGAGAATGTTCCATTATTGCTGTTGATTAATACAGCTTTTCTCATCTGATGGTCCATCAGAATGGAACTGAAGCTGAAGTGAATACACTTTTTGTTTTCTTTCTCTATCAATCTCTTTCTCCTCATCCAGGTCAGAGACAAATTGCTTCTGTCTCTACTGCTGAGAATGGCATAGATGGAACTGCTTCAGCTGGAAAATGTTCTTCCTATAAATATCCTACAATTCCATCAGAATCACACAAATGTTGACTAAGTGACTTGAGCCAAAACTGGACCATGTGATCATTAAGTCACACAATTGGGTTGTAAGATCCTGCACAAGACTGCAGAGCAAAAGATGAGGTAAAACTTACAAAGCTACTAGAGTTAGGTAGACCTATGGAGTGATTCATTATAAAGCAGCAGCATCTGATTTTAATGGCATACATAAATCATAATTATTTCTAAAGATCTTAATGTTTCACTGCACTAGCTAACCCCAAAAATTTGAAGCATCGTGTAAAATGTAGATTTGCATTGAAAAATCAGGAATTGATTCAAAGATATCATTCATCTCTAGGAAAACTTGAGGATATTAAATTTACATTAACAGTAATTCTAAACACATTTTATATTTATGTCACTGAGCTGCGATTCCTCTGGGGGATCCACTCCCCAGAGATCCAAATGGATCCAACCCTGCTATTCCATTAAATGAGCCTTGAAAATCTGGTTCTCTGTTAGATCAGGTTATGGATCTACCTGGTATAGGTTATGGATGGATCCATAACCTGATGGATCCTGATAGGTTCCAAATGGAGCTTGAGCCATTTCCTGAGACTCTGGCTCACGACTCGATGGAAGACCTGGTGGCCGCCTGGGATAGGGCGGCCGCTGGTGCTTTAGATCGGGTCGTGCCTTTGCGGCTTCTGACCCAGTGCCGAACCTGCCCAGCTCCTTGGTTCTCCGAGGAGCTGAGGGAGATGAAGCGCCAGAAAAGACGCCTAGAGAGTAGTTGGAGGACTAGTCGTTCCGAATTCGACCGAACACTTGTGAGGTCTTATATCAAGACCTATTTAGTGGCGATAAAAGCGGCGAAGTGTAACTACTTTTCCGCTCTTATCGCATCGGCAGATAACCGCCCAGCTGCCCTGTTTAGGGTGACCCGCTCCCTTCTCCATCTGGGAGCGCGGGAAGACCCCTTGCAAGAGCAAGCTGAGGATTTTGCGTGTTATCTGCATAATAAAATTGCTCAAATTCGGGAAGGCCTGGACTCTGACTGGGTGGGTTCGGGCGGGATGTCTGAGGCAGGTCTTGAGAATGTTATCTGGGATGAGTTTGACCCTGTGACTCCCGAGGACATGGACAGGTTGCTGGGGAGGTTGAACGCAACCACATGTTTACTGGACCCGTGTCCCTCCTGGCTGGTGCTGGCTACCTGGGAGGTTACACGAGGCTGGCTCCAGAGGATTATTAATGCTTCTTTGAGTGAGGGTTTCCTATCCTCTGCCTTGAAAGAGGCAGTGGTGAGGCCCCTCCTCAGGAAGCCCTCTCTGGACCCAGCTGCTTTGGCAAACTACCGTCCAGTCTCCAACCTTCCCTTTGTGGCGAAGGTTGTTGAGAGTGTGGTTGCGCAACAGCTCCCGCAGTACCTGGATGAAACTGTCTATCTAGATCCATTCCAGTCCGGCTTCAGGCCTGGGTACAGCACGGAAACGGCATTGGTCGCATTGGCTGATGATCTCTGGAGGGTTCGGGACAGGGGGTGCTCCTCTGTCCTGGTCCTATTAGATCTCTAAGCGGCTTTTGATACCATCGACCATGGTATCATGCTGCGTCGGCTGGAGGGGTTGGGAGTGGGAGGCACCGTGTTACAGTGGTTCTCCTCCTATCTCTCCGACCGGTTGCAGTCCGTGTTGGCAGGGGGGCAGAGGTCAACCTCAAGGCACCTGGTTTGTGGGATGCTGCAAGGGTCGGTCCTCTCGCCTCTCCTGTTCAACATTTATGTGAAGCCGCTGGGTGAGATCATCCATGGTTTTGGGGTGCAGTGCCATCTGTACGCTGACGACACTCAGCTGTACATCTCCACTCCAGACCACCCCAGTGATGCCCTTGAAGTGATGTCCCGGTGCCTAGACGCCATGTGGGTCTGGATGGGGAGGAACAGGCTCCGACTCAACCCCTCCAAGACCGAGTGGCTGTGGTTGCCGGTGTCCCGATATAGCCAGCTGGTGCCATCGCTGGCTATTGGGGGCGAGTCATTGGCCTGCACAGAGAGGGCCTGTAACTTGGGCGTCCTCCTGGATGCACGGCTGTCTTTAGAAGAGCATATGATGGCCGTGGCCAGGGGGGCTTTTTATCAGATTCGCCTGATATCGTCAGTTGCACCCATTTCTGGATCGGGATGCCTTATGCACGGTCACTCATGCCCTCGTTACTTCCCACCTGGACTACTGTAATGCTCTCTACATGGGGCTCCCCTTGAGGAGCACCCAGAGGCTCCAACTGGTCCAGAATGCAGCCACACGGGTAATTATGGGGGCGACATGGCGCTCCCATGTAACACATCTCCTGCGCAAGCTGCACTGGCTTCCGGTGGTCTTCCGGGTGCACTTGAAGATTTTGATTCTCACCTTTAAAGCGCTCCATGGCTTAGGGCCTGGATATCTATGAGACCACCTTCTGCCACCGATAACCTCCCACCGGCCAATACACTCCCACAGAGAGGGTCTCTTTAGGGTGCCGTCGGTCAAGCAATGTCGACTGGCGACCCCCAGGGGGAGAGCCTTCTCTGTGGGGGCACCTGCCCCCTGGAATGAGCTACCCCCAGGGATACGATCCCGGACCTCCGTACTTTCCGCCGGGTTCTGAAGACTTTCTTGTTTCAGCGAGCCGGGCTGATTTAAAATTTTTATTGATTAATTTTTATGGGTAAGGGGTTTTAAAATTGGAAAGCCAAATTGGATTTAATTATTTTTAAATAATTTTAATTTTTATACTGCATGTATTTTAACCCTGGCTGTTCACCGCCCTGAGTCCTTTGGGAGAAGGGCGGTATAAAAATTTAATTAATTAATTAATTAATTAATTAATTAATTAATAATATTTAGTATGTTTCTGGTAGGTTTGTTCTTCCTGGCAACAGCTATCTTTTATTTATTTATTTTATTAAACTATGTAGCAGGCTTTATTTATTTATTTATTTATTTATTTATTTTTAATCTACTTGCCAACTGGAGTAAATATGAGTTGGGCAACCTTATAAATTCAAAGTATAAATCTTTATAAACTTTGCTTCCAGTGCCAACAAATAGTGTGACAAACTAATGTGTCAACAAGATCAACAATGATACCGCAGTGCCGAGGAGCCTCGGTGGGCCTCGGATAGCTGGGCCGCCCGGCCCGGTGCAGAGAGCCGTCCGTCACGGGAGCGGAGCGCGGCCGGAAGGGGGCCGCCTCTCACCCGCGGCGAAGCGCACGTTCGCGGGGAACCCGGTGCTAAATCATTCGTAGACGACCTGATTCTGGGTCGGGGTTTCGTGCGTAGCAGAGCAGCTCCCTCACTGCGATCTACTGAAAGTCAGCCCTCGACACAAGCTTTTGTAAGATTAAAAAAAACAAAAAAACAAGATCAACAACAAAGCACTGCTATGGCAACGATCTCAGTTTATATTTCTAAGTATCACCTAACAAAACTGAATCTCATATTAACTTGGATGGTAAAGCATATCCAGATAGCTGGGTCTTGAGATCTCCAGCTTTGTCTTTTAAAGGTGATTCTCAAGCACATATTCAACTTTTGATCATTTATACCTCCAGATACACGAATGGGACATCACTCATGAACTGCCAAGGCCTGCACCTAATAAAAGGTATTTTAAGTGGCCTGCTATCCTTCTCCAAATGCACTGCAGACTTACACAGCATAATGAACATTTGTCACTTCTTTACTTATCAAACACAAACAAAATGCTGCTTGATTGAGAAAGTCAGAAGGGGTGTGCTCTTCAGAAGGGCTGAAGTGTAGGGCATAGAAGGCCAGATGTAGACAAGAAGAAAGGGAGAGAAAAGATAGATCTCTGGATTGCATGTAGACTGTATGTCCTCTCCCTTGTATATCACAGTTCCATGCAAAAACTGCTAAGGTAGACTGGCAAGCAACCCCTGGACTAAGCACCCTTTCAGCAGACAATATGTAAAGAGTAAGATCCCTCTCCAATGTGTCTTTTATGGAAAGCAAACAGAAAAAGGGAAGGAGAGGGAAAATCCAAAAAGAGAAGCTTCTCTTACCTCAAATGCTGTGCTTTGAACATCAAATTGTGAAAAGGCTATGCCAGATAAATCCGTGTTCCTTCTGAGCTTTGGAAGAGAAGGATATTTAATCACATTTAGGTACGATCTGTGACTCGTTGATCTGGCTCTTTGATGGATCGGTGCTCCAATGGATTCATTGCTGAGCTCTTCGTCTCCTGCAAGGGAAAGAGAGGAAAGGGGGAAGAAAAAGCCTGAGAGTTGGAGGATATATTCACTTCTTTCTTAGGTTTCCAATGGCAACAGGATATGCCACAAATGAATAGTGAGTGCATTTGAATGCATGTATGTGTGTGAGAGAGAAGCAGAGGGGGGGGGGGGCGAGAGAATGAGAGAGGGGCACACAGCTGCTGAATCCACAGGCAGTGTAACCTAACAGGGTATCATGGAAAGAGACAAGGAATGCAAGAAACAGAAAGACCTATGGAAGCCAAAGAGATGAAGCTTACAAAGAGTACACAGTACAGTACATTTTGAAAAATTGTACTGTACTGTACTTGCATTCCCTCTAAGTAGGAGGGCAGCTAGTTAATCTCTATTCTTTATTATTATATTCAGCCACGATGAATTATTCCCAGCCACTTCCACAGCTGTGGAAGCAGTGCTTAAAATCGTCCAGTTAGCTTCACATCAGATAGCAGGCCAATCTGCAAAGTGAGCCAAAATATCTATTTGGCAGATTTTATTTTGTTAAAATCAAGAACTACAGCATTGTATGGTTCTTTTCCGTCATTATTCCTGGTGCTTAACTGAGCCTTGACTGAGTCTTTCCTTTTGGTCAGTATCAAATCGAGGATAGTAGATCTTTCTGTGCTTTCCTTCATCCTCTGAAGGAAAAAGTTGTCAGCAAAAAAAAAAATCAAGAATTTCCTAGAAAGATCGTATTGTGAGAGTTTGTCTCCTAACATATGGTAGGTTAATTAAACCCTCCAACACCATTACTACACAATTCTTTGAAAGAGAAAAGGGTTGCTTTTGGAAAGATCATCCACATCTTCTCCTTAGCTGTGGAAGCAATCATAGACTGTTTTATTGGTTTTTCAACTTATTTTAACATAGATGGCTTCTATATAAATGTTGCCAAGCTCTTTCACTTGAAAGTCTATGCAGCTATAATTACTAACAGAAGGAAATATATGTAGATCATGGTTACATATATGCACTGATGATGATATCTAGTTGGGTAATGAAACATCTGCAAGTAAACCACCAAGCTCAGAGAAAACCAAAGAATCCAGAGGTATGTTTACTGCTAATGCAAAGTAAAACGCCACATCCCTTTCTATTGCATCTATTTCTTTTGAACAAATTACATTTTTCAATTGCTTTATCTGACTGACAGGGTTCATCCTATACTATTATATTAAAATCTCCATTATTGTAGGAAGATTTGTTTTATTTCCCACATTGTAAGTGTTATATGATAGATCACAAAAACTGTGAACTTTCTGAACTAGTGTTTTTCCTTTTTTATATTTATTAGGTTTATTATCTTTTCGTTCATGAGTTCAAGATGGCATATACAATACTCCCTTCTCCTATTTTCCTCTCCAAGACAAACATATAAGGTAGGTTGGGCTAAGAGAGAGAGTGAATTGTCCAAAGTTACCTCATGAGCTTTTATGACTTAGAATGGATCATTGTGCCAGGGTCTCCCAGAGTGTCTTCATTTTTTTATAGAGGAGATTAACATATCCTATTACATCAACCTACCTTCCTTCCTTCCTTCCTTCCTCCCTTCCCTTTCTTTCTCTTTCTTTCTCGTTTGTTCATTCACTCATACATCCATTCATTATTAGCAACTGCAACCAAACAACTCTTGACAGATTAATCATTCAATACATTAAAGTGTCGACAATATAATATTAATAATACAAAAATAAAAGTGTAAAACTAGACAACAAAATCCAGTAAAAATAATTGTTGCAAGGTCTTTATGTTCCAGTTAAGGCTACAACAGCTGCACTAGTTAAAGCTCGAGGAAACCTGTCCCCCAGTTATGAGTCCAGGAGGACCCCAAGTCAGGACCTTACTGTTTCTGGAACAATGTCTCACCTCATTTCCGCCCCCCATAAAAAAAACCCTACTGGAGATAAAAGCCGTGATGGACATACAATAACTCCTTTCTGTTTGGATTCATCTTTAGCTTGTTTACAATGCCCAAGCAATGAAATCTTATCTCAGAGTTTTCATTCTCAACCTCAAAGAGTCCATTTTAAAGTTCTCCTGATCAAATTCACTATGCTTCAGCCAGATATACTGTATGTTTGCCAATTCTGTTGAACATGAAATACATTATATGCCCAGTATTTATTCTGAAAATTAACAGAGTTCTCCATCTTAAATTCGTAACTCTGGATAGTAAACAGTCCAAACAAAAACAATGTAAAAGCTCATAACCAATTAAAATAATCTAATACAAGGGAAACAAATAGCCAAGATATTACCTACCAATTCCATAAAAATAAACACATATATATTGAGCCACCCTAACATTCTGATTCTCCCCTTAAGAACAGAACCAAGTTTTAACAGTCTTTCAGAAGGCCAAGAAAGTGGTGGGGCCCATCTGACTTTCAGGGGAGTGGACCTGTTCTGAAGTGCAAACACTGTAACAGAGGAGACACATCACAATTCTGCAAGATGGCACTGTTTGAAAAAAATGGACCCCGAAAGGGGACCTACCAAATTCAATGCAGAAACAATTCTATAAGTACCTGGGCCCCATGCGCTACAGACTTCCAATGCAGCTCATATAGCAAGGGTTTTGCATAGGTGAACATTACAACTAGGTAACTCTTTGATTTAAAAATTAGCTTTTATTTTAAGAAGATTTTACATAAATTTTAATAAATAAATAAAAGAAAAAGAAGGAAATGGAAATATAAGAGAGCAAAAAATGTGAAAGATAACAAAAAAGAAGAAAAAAAAGGATATCTAAAGAAGTGACTTCCACCCTTCTTTGCAGCAATTACAAGCATAGTAATTACTATCTCCACCCTGTCAAATTACATATTATGGTTCCCTTCTTCCTATAAACAGACCTTGTAAATCAATAAATTCCCAAATCTCCAGTTGATTTTTAATATTTTTCAATTAAAAATCCATACAGGGTCTTTTATAAAAGCAATTATAGTTCCTTTCTTAACCAAACAAGTCAATTTAACCATTTCTGCAAACTCAGCCATATTCATGATCCATTTCTCCATTATAGATCTTTCTGTTTTCCTCCATCTTGGCAACTCTGATCATCTAGGTAATTCAGACCATGGCCCCAAAAACCAAATCTGCACTATCTGCACAATTAATAACAAACTTGCAGCATTCTCTCCCTTTCCAATCCTCTTTCATGGATTGGAAGGATGCAGGAGAACATTAATGTTCTCACTAGTTTTTTTAATCTTCCCAGTGACATGGTCATATCTAGTCTTTGCAGTATCTCTGTCCCCAAATAGCATAACAGAAGGAACAATTGATCATCAGAATTGCTCTGTCATACCCCTGATCTGTGCCCCTGACATACAGCACACTTTATGAGCGACAGGTCCAGAAAGCAAATCTTTGTTTCAATGTCTCATAATAGTGTATCACAGATCCCACAATTTTTATCTTTGTCTTCTTGTAAGGCCCTCTGCCTTTTATATAGCAACCATCTATCTCCTGTTCCATTTATCTTTTTGTCCTCCTGAAGGGCTGTTTCATTAGCAAAGGTCAAAAAACTGTTTCTAAGTTCCAGCAGCCAGAATATCTTTCATAGTACTTGCTTCTGATTGTGGCTCTCATCTTCTCAGCTTGCTCCCTTGTTTAATTCTCTTCCTTAAGAGAACTACTTCTTGTCATTTCCTTTTATTGTGCCTCCTTCTCTTCATCTGATAAATATTCAACTTCTTTCACCTGAAGTGTGGTCATTTGCTACTCCAATCTTCTGAATTTTCCTTCAAGAGCCACTACTTGCTGAAAATATATGTCAAATTGCTCTCCGCCAGGAATATAAACATACCACATGAATTACAATTCACAGGTCTAGATGCTGCCTGTTCATCTTTACTTGTGTTTCTCAAGGTATCAACAAAGGGGATGCTATGTTGTGATAAAAGTTTATGAGAAGCACTCCTTCAAAGTTACTTTATACGTAGTCCTAATTCTGAAATGAAACAACCCTATTGTTTCAATCTGCATCACTTTAGAAGCTTGAATGAATGGAAGAGGCTTTCAGTTAACTACTCGAAATGCTAGTGGAAACTTCTGAGTGTAAGCTATTTGTGCAGAGAAGCTTCTTCTTCTCATCTTCAGGGCAGATGAAATACCATGTCAAGTCAACTTGTATTGCTTTTTCTCCTGGACAAAACATCTTACCTCTGCCCGCAAAATGCACTGGCTTGCTTTGGAGTAATAAGGTAAAGGTAAAGGTTCCCCTCGCACATATGTGCTACTTGTTCCCAACTCTAGGGGGTGGTGCTTATCTCCATTTCAAAGCTGAAGAGCCAGCGCTGTCCGAAGACATCTCCGTGGTCATGTGGCCAGCATGACTAAATGCCAAAGGTGCACCGAACGCTGTTACCTTCCCACCAAAGGTGGTCCCTATTTTCCTACTTGCATTTTTTATGTGCTTTCGAACTGCTAGGTTGGCAGAAGCTGGGACAAGTAACGGGAGTTCACCCCATTATTCGGCATTAGGGATTCGAACTGCTGAACTGCCGACCTTTCGATTGACAAGCTCAGCGTCTTAGCCACTGAGCCACCACATCCCTTTGGAGTAATACTAGCTCTTTAATTAACTAATTCCCTTCTAAAGACTTCTCAGAGCTTTACAATGTTTTGTAATCCTGAAAAAAAAAAGGCTGAACAAATAAAATAGAACAACACATTGTACAAAGGAAATTGAGTGAAGCACAGAGCAACAATGCATAGAACCTACACATTAAAAATCAAAAGTTCTAAGTTCACCCAAGCATGATAACTATAAAAACAGAGCAAATCAGATCCTGGTGCTACCTGGTTTGTCCTTGCAACTGGGATTGCATTCCCGATTTGGCTCAAGATTTGCACGGTCTCAATAGTATGATAAAAGCCATGAGGCCAAAAATGCTGTTGGAAGGTAAGTAAAACTGGCGCCCTTCCTTTGTTCCCTAAAAGGAGACTGGCAGGCAGGCCTAGAAAGGCTTGTAATATAAGAGCTCTTCCTTCAATTACAGTGCCTTTGCTAAGCAAAGTGCTGAAAACTTTTTAAAATATTTTATTAAAATATTAATATTAAAAGGGAAGCAAAAATGACCATCCCAAGTAGGCATCACCCAAGGATGAGCTTACATCCTCTCAGCCTCCTCATTTACATGGCTGATTTGGGGATCTTAGCAAGGCAATGGCAGATCTAACAGAAATTTATTTGCATCACGATGACTCACAAGAGCGTTTGAGAGTTGTAAAGCAAATATCAACATTTATTGGCAATATCCTTTGCTTATGCCTGGAGGATAAGTCATTAACCAAACTAGAAAATGAACTCCTATTACATAATAGTATTTTTAATGTGCAGTATGTTTTGTATTTCGTTAATAATTGCCATTTTAATTTCGTATTGGTTTACAATCTTGTCATGTCTTCTTTACAGGATGAGCTACTTAAACAATTATTAGAAATTGGGGCAGTACAGGAAATTGATCAGGGTGATTAAGTATTAGACTCATCAATTTTTAGTCGGAGTAAAAAGATCTACTGATGTGTTTGGTTGAAAATATTTCTTGATTTCCTGTCTTTCTCTATAGCATGTTATCTTATTGTGACAATCCTGATCATGCTAGCAATTACTGGAGGAATGGGACAACTTCATTGGCTATGTTCCCCACTCAAATAACAAAGTAAATAGCAACTTTGCACGTATTTTGTTGAGTATAATCTGCAGCTGAAAAAATATGGGTTTCTACAAGCTTTCTACTCATCATTGTTGGTGGATTACATTAGTGTTTTCCATCTTCTGTTGACACTTTAAAAATGAAGAGATTTTCTAAGGAAAAGAGCCAAAGAAGTATCGTAATCACTAAACATGGTATATGCTTATTTGTATCTTCCTATTTCAGCCAAAGGGAAGAATAAGCTATATCTCATTAATTTCTCCATTACTTCCCCATAAATGATTTATAGTATCTTCATAATATTAATTAATCAATCATTGATGAAGAACAGAATCAAAAGTGTGAAAAGTATTTATTCCCCTTTAGTTTGTACTGATAAGACCACACTCAGAGTACTGTGTACTGTTCTGAGCACTCCATTTCCAAAAGGATTTTGACAATTGAGATACAGGGACTTAGGGCTGAAGGAACTTGGGTTGTTCATGTCGAAGCGTAAATCAGCTTCGATACTCCCCTGGGGTAATTGCACTTAATTAGAGACGGATGGATCTTGTTTTCCATGCTGTATACTTTAAAGAAAGAAAACCCAAAATATATTCTAAAAAACATTTTATTATACAGAAATAAAACAAATTTACTAACTACATTGTTACTGGCAGTTTTATCACACCGACGGACAAAGGAAAAAGATCAGGAAGTTTCTTCCTTAAACTTGGACATGCGCAGTAACTCAGAAATCAGGGACGTGATAAAAGTTCTCTGGCAGGCTACCGTAAATCTTAGGATGGAAGCTCGACTGACAAATACATAATGCAGTGACAACCCCTTCTTTGTCTGTTGAGTGGACATCAGTTAAGGCACTCAGGTAAGGCACATCCTCTTACACAGATACTCGTGCTGAGTTGCTGGAAGTGGTTTGTTGAGCATATCAGCAATCTGATCATGTGTAGGCACATACTGCAATTTAACAAAACCTTGTTTCACTAATTGTTTTATATTTTTATAACGGATGTCAATGTGTCTGGACCTAGAACCCGTGAAACGTGATTCAGAAATATAAACCACAGATTCATTGTCTTCCATCATGGTGATCAGTCGGATCGGGTATGTCCAGATATCTGTGACCAAAGCATCAAACCATGTTACAGAATTACATGCATCTGAAACACAAGCATATTCAGCCTCAGTAGACGAACAAGAAACAAAAATTTGTTTAAGTATGAAGAAAATTTCCTGGCAGTAAAAAATTGCAAATTTGGAATAGTCTTGTCTATATAAGTTTTGGGTTCACTATCTCTGGAGATTTTTAACAGGTGGGGCAGTTATTTTTCAAGAATGGTAGAATTAGGTTTTTTACACATTGAAAAAGATTGGACTAATTGAACCTTGAAGTTTCTTCGAATTCCATAATACTTATGATTCTAGGATGTGGTATAAATCATATCATTATTTTTTGGTTGGCACAGTGATAGTTGGAGGACTTTAGAACACACTATCCGTTGCTGGACATGGAAATGGCTTATACCTGTGTAAAAATAAATTTCTATTCTTTTCAAAATGTTCTGATGCTGAAAATGAAAGAAATTGACTAATCTTGAGTCACCAGAATAATCTATGTGCAAATTGAAATATCCTACCATTCTCACCAAATTAAATCAGCCAGGGAAGAGGAGGGGAGGAAAAACCTTTCTCCCCTCCCTTCTTTTTCCCTCTTACTATTCAACACCTCATTAATGAGTGTCCAACTACTGAATTCGCTAAATTCCCCAAAGAAAGTTTTTTTTTAAAAAAAATGGCCCACTTGATCCAGCTAGTTAGGAAAGAACAAGATTTTGTGCACAGTTGAGCAACAGTTCTCTTTTGATTTGCTTTTTTTTTTAATCCCAGAGGAAGCTCATCACATCCAGAGGAGATTTAGAAAATCGCAATAAACCAGGCCTTTCTTTCTCTCTCTCCCCTTTTCTTCATTGAAATGAAGCTTCGAACACATACAAATGAATATAGACAAAGCAGGTAACTCCTTTTCTAACTGATCCAGGAACTAAGAAATGCCTTTTCAATATGTCCTTTTCTTAATTTTCCCCCCTCCAC
Source organism: Pantherophis guttatus (assembly GCF_059756535.1). Lineage (NCBI taxonomy): Eukaryota > Metazoa > Chordata > Lepidosauria > Squamata > Colubridae > Pantherophis > Pantherophis guttatus. The sequence goes on from NC_142069.1 coordinate 29,271,094, forward strand.
AAAGTAACTCTGTCCAGTGTTTGATCCAATGGTAATAAGCCACAACATTAAAATGACATGTATATCATTACACAAATGGCCTGATTAAATAATGACGTCTGATGAAAGGATCACATTATCTGCAGGGTGATATCACAATTCACAGGTTATCATTTACCCCTCAACACAAGTGAACTGATCCCAATGGAATCAGAGGTATGGAAGGCCCTTGTTCTGTACACTAACATACAAAACTCTTTACTTGAAATAGCCTGAAGGCTATTTAATGAACTATTTACCATCCACCTACTTACCTAGAGATATCAGTGCAAACACTGAACATGGAAGCAGAAAATCAGAAGCTGACTATTTTTCAATCTCTTTGGAAAATGTTGTACACAAAGAATAATCATCAGCAATTCATTACTGTTGAAATGGTGACAGCAGCCAGATCAACATTGCACTGAGACTAAAAGGGATTAATTTGTATTCATGAGTAGGGAGGGAAAAAGAAAGTTATCCTGGTGCTATTCTTTAATAAACATGTCTATTCCAACATGATAGAAGTTTCTCCTTCATAGTTCTGTATGGTCCCAATTTCATTAAGGATGCAGATGGAAATAATTTCTGGTACACAGCCTATGTAATGATTCTGGATCAAACAAATTTTCAACAGAAAAGATAACATAGCTCAGGATTGAACTATGCAGTCCTTGGTGCTCTCTCAGCTTGGTTGTTTGGTTGCAGACATTTCGTTACTCGACTAGGTACCGTGTTTCCCCAAAAATAAGACCCTGTCTTATATTTTTTTTGAACCCTGAAATAAGCACTTGGCCTTATTGCCATGTGCTCAAAAGCCCGATTGGGATTATCAGGGGATGTCTTATTCACTTATTCACACTTCCAATTTTACGCGGGATATATATATATTTGTGTATATAAAAACAAAACTACACACTCTCACTAACGTACTAACATCCAATGGATTCCAAAGAAATAAGATTACCAACCTAATCCAAAAAGAAACCCCCACTAAAATCCAAGACAGAGAACAAGAAAACGGCAAAGCCCTCCTCCCATACATAAAAGGCACCACAGACAGAATCAGCAAGATCCTCCACAAACACAACATCAAGACAGCATTCTGCACAAACCGAAAAATATCCACCATTCTAAGAAACCGCAAAGACAAAATTGAGTTAAAAAATCAAGGAGTATATGAAATCCCATGCACTGCCTGCCCCACCACATACATCGGACAAACCAACAAAAGAATAAATGCACGCGTTGAAGAACACAAGAACTCAGTCAGAAAAGAAGAACCAACTTCTTCCCTGGTCCAACACCTTAAAGCCACAGGACATGAAATTGACTTTAAAAAGACCAGAACTATCGCCAAAACTGAACACTTTAACAACAGAATAATCAGAGAAGCCATCGAGATAGAAAAACGCCCACACAGACAGCATGAATAAACGAGATGATACCTCCCGCCTACCAGCCATTTGGAAACCTGCCCTAATTGACAAACGAATCCCTAACACAAAGAATGACACCAGACCCACACTCACAAAACCCACACAGGATGTCACCACCACACTTCCACGCAAAAAGCAAACTCAAATCCATACTGATGATGAGGCACGACCACAAACCAGAAGCCAGACCACAGCTGCATCATTAGCCACTTTAAACCCCTCCAATACATACATGAAGCAAACTGACACCCACCATGAAGATGTGGCACGACCACGAACACGAAGCCAAACAACAGCAACGTAGCTCACCAGCTCAAATCCCCCTGCAACTCAGACTAACCCGAGCACAACCAAGCCCCCACCCAAACAGAACACACCCCCATCCAATCAGAGCACAGCCAAACCCCCAACCAATCAGAACACACATCCACCCAATCAGAACACAGCCAAGCTCCCACCCAATCAGTTCACTCCCCCACTGGCAGTTAAAAGGAAGAAACAGCTGCGATCACACATTGCTCCTAGAAGCACGAAGCCGAAAACACCAGCCTGAAGATGACGAATGAGACTTCGTCGAAACGTCGCCAAGACACTTCCAATTTTACGCAGGGGGGAAACCCGAATAACCAAAGACCTACATATATATATATAGATACACACACACACACACACACACACACACACACACACATACATACATAATTTACAGGCAAAGAAGAATCTGAGATTCTACCATATGCAATATGAAGTTGGCTGATGACTGCATCCAGGAAGTGATTGGAAATCCTTAACACAATGAGGAAAGGAATAAATTCCTTGTTATTAGGCAAATGGTTGGGAGGAAGAACCCAAAGCAGTTTACATATTAAAAGTGATGCAGAGGGAAAGAGCTTGATTGGAGAGAAAAGCAAAGGGAGATTTATAAGAGGTGATCTTATGCAAAGCTTCTTTTTTTTTTTTAACAAGAATTGTTCAAAGACCATGCTAGGCGTTCAGTAAGTCATATTTGCATATTGCATGAGTAGATAAATACATACGTGAAAGCTATCCATTTCAATTCCCCAAAGGGGTTGCATAAGTACAGGTAGATCTCAATTACTGTGGTTAATGAATCCCACAAAATGGTCACATTATTCAAATTAGCACTATTTGAAGTGATATTTCTATGGAAAATATGGTAATTGGTTCCAGCTCAAAAGAAACAGGCAATGAAAAATGCAAACCATAGATTTATATTATCTATTTTAATGAAATATTACAGTATTAAATTATATAAAAATATAATTTAAAAGTATGATTAACAAAGTCACAGAGTAGTTAGAGAAAGTAAAATATTTTTTTAAAAAAAACCCTCTAAATATCATTCCTAAAGGTAAGCTTACACTGACAAAAGCATCTTTATTTAAAATTTGTACTGTTTTCCTCTGGTGGAATCTTCCTTTTCTCCATTTTGCATGTGTGAATATTAACAATATGTAAAAACTCAGCTGCAACTACACATGCAATAGCCTCAATGGATATGTGCTAGATTCACATTAACTGGGATTAATTAATTTGGGATTGCATTAAATACAATCTGGTATCCAATATAAATTCACACTATATCCAATATTGTATTATTTGAACATATAAGTAATCCCGATCTATCTGTATAAGAACTGTTCTAGATACAGTTTTGAATTCCACATGAAATTATTTAGTTATTTATTAATTTAATTATTAAATCCTGTATTAAAACACTACAATGGTCCTATCCAAAGATACATTTGAAAGGGCATGGTAACTTTAGCTGATATAATCCTTATCAGACAGTTTACATCTAAGCTCCACTGGCCAATTGTCCTTACAATTTGGGAAGCAACACTGACGGGAGGCAGTTTCCAGAGTTTCAGACACAGATCCTTCCTGCTTCTCAATCCTTTAAATAAAGATGCCAAAGATTGAACATTGAACCTTTTATAGGTCATGAATGACATGTTCTCTACAGTTGAACTATGCTCTATTTCTCAAAGATCAATGTGGGTGAGACTAATATGCTTGATTAGTACTCACAATGAGATTCTCAAGGAAACGTGGAAAATTCATCCTTAGATGTATAATATATGATGTGACTGAAGGATATTTTTCTATCAACCAGGGAAGCATATTTAGCATTACAAAGGATTCGTGGAATGGCTTGTGCTGAACAGAGGAATCCCAAGAAGCATTTAACAGTGCATGCCTTTTATAACTTAGAAGCAATAATACACAGGTGTTTATAGATTTGTCACAGATGCAGATAAATGATTGAAAAGCTAGGAAGAACAGCTTGATTACATATTGTGTGATCATTACATAGCTGTTGCAACATTTTAGCGGAGCATCAACCCACAAAAAATACAGTATATAAGAACACATATTAAATCAATCAATCAGCAGAAACAATTTTCCTATAGGAAACAACTATTTATTCAATTTCCTATAAAAGCAGAGACAATGGAATTGTTTACTATACTAGCAAAATATTTATTTGGAAAACAATAAATGATATTAATCACTCTGTATTGGTTGCAACTAAATTAATCACTCAATCAATCAATTAATTAATCAATTAATCACTCTGTATTCATTGCAACTGAAAACCATAAGCTTTAAAGAGTATAAGGAACCCTTCCTATTAAGGAAGCAGACTGTATTGATTCATGTTTATTCGTGTGTCTGTTTCGAAAAGCAAAATGAAATTCAGTGAGAGGTTGAAATACATTTCAATAATGTAAATCTTAATATGTTTCAATCAGCACAAAAAGACATGAATCAGATACATTCATGTTAGAATGAAGAACACATGAACATCCAAATGTTTCTTCAGCCATAATCTCTGGTAGGTCATCATTTACCAACGGAAATCCTCCAGATGTATTAGGACTTCAGTTCTCAGAATCCATTCAGACATGCTGGTTATGAATTCTGAGAATTGCCATCTTAATGCATCTGGAGCTACCAGCTTAGCACAGACTGCCCTTAAGTACATCCAGTTCATTCAGAAGACTGGGAAGGCCTTTCACATTCAGAGTGTCCCTGTGTACATGATCAACACTTTCTTATAACAACATGGCAGGAAAATCAGTAATTTTGGACCTGACTTTTAAGCAACATATTACAAACCTTTGGAAGAACCCAACTATGATTTCTCCCAGAACATTTATAAAGTTTCATGTAGCTTTCAACATTATTCTTCTAAGCCTATTTTACTAGCTGTGGTGTTGCCAACAATCTTGCCATCATTATAATCTGTACTACCTAATATTACCAGTTGGACACCATGGTCTTCAAACTGCAACAACTTTCACTTGGTAACAGTAATACCAAACTTCATTAAAAGCATAGACTGGCTATTGTTGCTGACAATATTTCCTTCTTATCACCTTTATGGAATGTCCACACAAATGAACAAATCATAACTTGCTTGAGATGTAAAGGCAAGGATCCCCTTTCCCCTTGTAATCAAACCAAAAAGCTAGCACAGTCTTCCCAAACCTGATGCCATGTAAATGAGATCAAATACAGCTCTCCTCATTCCTAATTTATATGTCCAACATATGCAACACAGGTTGCATAATATTGAATACACAAATACTGTATGCTAATGTATATGGAAAGCACCATTGCAGAAGGTTGGACTAGTCTTTGAACAATAGATTTGGTCAATAGTTGTGTGTAGTTTACAACAGATTTCTCAGAAAGAGGTTCTTCCAAGTATACTTCCGAACTTCCCACTTTACTTCTATGGCCATACATACATACATACATACTTACAATTTATATAGCTGCTTATCTCACAAAGATGATTCTGGGTGGGGTACAAGCAGGGATGAAATCCAGCAGGTTCTGACAGGTTCTGGAGAACCGGTAACGGAAATTTTCAGTAGTTCGGAGAACCAGCAAATGCCACCTCTGGCTGGCCCCAGAGTGGGATGGGAATGGGGATTTTGCAGTATCCTTCCCCTGGAGTGGGATGGGAATGGGGATTTTGCAGTATCCTTCCCCTGCCCCGCCCACCAAGCGACACCCACAGAACCAGTAGTAAAAAAAATTGGATTTCACCACTGAGTACAAGGATCAAAAACAGGCAATTTAACAAAAATAACTATATTGCCTATGGTCACAAGCAACAAACCCAACTCATAAAAAGAGAACATTAACCTAACCATCCAATCCAAACACCAGGTCTTGAATGCCTGACAAAAGATCAGAGCCATTTGGATAGCCTTGGCCTGGGTGGTCTGTCAGCACTTTTTAATAGCAATGTGAAGCACAAAAGTCAAACTAGAGGAAGCTCTTCATGCTGCCTCTCTGCCAAGAAACGTTTTCCTGCTCGTCTTCTTACATGTCAAAGAAAAAGCCAAGTAAACAAGAAACACTTGCATCTTTGAGTAGCTTTGTGTTGCTGACTGTTTTTGTCTGCTGTAGTCCTTTTTGACAACGTTTATTTCTGAACATTTGAATGGACTTTGTTGCAATAAATATATATTTCCTTGTTAACTATTCAAATAACAAATTTGATTTGAATAAGAAAGCCATGTCAAACTGACAAGACTGTTTTTCCAATCAAATTTTCCAATTTAACATTTTGAATCAAAATGCCAAATAAAAATGGTTGGGTAAATCACTTCAACTTTCAACTTGGATTGAATAAATTATCTGAGTTAAATCAACCCTTCATACCCTGTTTCCCCAAAAATAAAACATCCCCGATAATAATCCCAATCGGGCTTTTGAGCGCATGTGCTAAAATAACCCTCCCCAAAAAAATAAGCCCTCCCCAAAAATATTTAAACACAGAGCTGGAAATCAGGTAAGACGGCAAGAGGAGCCCCATCTTGCTCCACATGCCCCAAAATCATAAGACCTCCCTGAAAATAAGGCCAAGCGCTTATTTCGGGGTTCCAAAAATATAAGACAAGGTCTTATTTTCGGGGAAACACGGTATTTAATTTCTTTGGTTTTTTCCCCCATCCTAATATTTTTCTTTATATATTTGGTGGCATTTTTTAAATTATCACAAAATGTTTCCATATGCAGTGAAAGGGTTCTTAGAATATTTGAACTCATTTTATTTCATACTGAATAGGCTCACATTCTTTTCACCATCACACTAAAATAGTCCATTGTAAACATGTTGAGTATCCTTAATTGAACCTATTCCTTAGTGCAACCATAATTCACTGTGAAATTAACTCTCTGCTAAATATTGTTATATTTTTAAAATATTAAAAAATAGAGGACCAAAAAGCATGGTATAAATCTTCTTCTAAACAGCAGGTTTACCATTATTTTAATTAAACATATGATTACAACAACAAGACATACTATTGTGAAGTTATTTTTAAAGGCTAAAAAATAAAATTTGCAGTGTTACTCAGATTTCTTCATGAAGAAATATGTTGAGAATATAGTAGTAAATTTCCCTTCTAATTTTTTTTTTACATAAGAGAGATGCATTTCTCTTTTTTCATAAATGGTATATATGCTATGCTGGGTTAAAAATGTACACATAAAAAGCAATTGCAAAAAGATAAATAAGAAGGGGGAAATCAAATAATCCAAGTGGCCATAAGTATTTATAGAAATGCATCTATAATGGCTACATAAAATATGAATTTCTGCATATACCCCCTACCACATAAACACACACATTGTAGAAAGTAGTATATGCTCTATTAGCAAGAAATTTCTACATACCTACAACCAAAAATAGTAGATAAAAATAGACAGTATTTAGACAGACAGACAGACAGACAGACAATGTAAATAGATTTCAATTCACTATCTACATATAGTTGAAAAGGCTATAGAGAGATGACCTGAGTGATATTGAGGGTATTGGTTGTTTTGGGGCAAACGTAAGACTCCTGCCTTCCCTTTTTAAGTTTCCTGATTTTAAAAGTAGGCTAGAACTAAAGTTGAGGACATTGTATAATAGAGGGCTGTCCTAGGTAAAATAGGACAAATAGCCATTCTAAGTCTTCATTTTAGATGTTCCCATTCTGAACATCTGCTTTCTTTACTCAAGATGATAACCTTAAGAAAAGCTTTTCAACAAATAAATGTAATAAATAAATAAAAATAAATAAACATATTATAAAAGACGAGTGCTACATGACAATTCAAATACGCACATACGTCTGATATTAGACATAACTATCAAATAATCTATTCATGTGACACTTTGATGAAGATGGATAACAGCAAAAATACATCCCCTCCCCAAATTGCAACCATTGATCTACCATTAGTTAAGAGGATCACATTCTGAGTAAAAGAGGCACCTAAACTTCGTTCTGTGTGATAGTCTGGGACTGGTAGTCATCTGTTTAGATAAAGACTACATTTATGGATCTGATATGATACAAAAAATATACTGTTTTCCAAAGCATAAGCTAATATTTCTAGTCTCTTGATTCTAACCCACATCATATGCAGTCTTGGAGTTATTCCCAGTACTGGCTGGGACACTCTGTATGATAGTCATTTTTTTGAAGAAATGCCCACAAATTTCAAATCAATTGCAGTAATGTTACTGACTAAATTATTTTCCTGGACCCTGCAAGACTAACTGAAATCTAACCATGCTGCCATTCATCAGTCTGGCCATAAATTGGATGGAGAGATATTTACAAATCAATTGACAGTAGACACCTAAAACTTATTTATTTGTTCTTAACAATTATTCTGAGCTCCATCACAGTATCACAGTTAACAACTGAATATAGCTGATGAAATTAAGAGTCCTTCTGCAAGCATTCATACATTTGCAGATCTTTCTCTGACCCCAAAGTTGTAACAGAAATCTGCAATCTTAATTTTATAACCAAATATTCATTTTGGCAAAATATAAAATAATCTTCCCATTTTTTCATAATGTGGACCCAGATTTTATTCCAGATGAAAGGAGAATTCTCTCCTTTTCTTAATGTTATCAGATTAACACTTGAAAAATATTGAGTAATGATACCTAAGATCAAGAACACCAGAGATATTCCAAAACATGGACAATTATTTTTAAACAAGAGGTAATTCATTTCTAGCACAGAAGCAGAATGGACAGAAGAATTAAGACAGTAGGCATAAAAACCAAACATAGCTTTTCAGTAGCTGATTTTGTTTTTAAAAAAATGTTATAGGATGAAAGAACAATTTCAATGAGGTTTCTGTCATTATTTGGCACTAGTTAAAGATGAACAGGGTTCCCTTCTAGATAGATTTTTTTTCTTTGTCCTGTCTTTAGGACAATAGTAGTGGAACCCAGCAATAGTATGGAAACCAAGAAAAGGAGCATGTGTTAATATTTTTGCTATTTTTATACTTTCTAGGAGGAGTGTGTTTTGCAACACCAATCTTACAATATGGCAAATGCACCTGAATTAAAGGCATTACCATTTTTCTTATTGGGATCCTTTCCTCTCTTCTCCTTTCCCCTTCCCCTCCCTTCCCTTCCTTCCTTCCACCCACCCACCCACTCACCCATCCATCCATCCTTTCATATTCACTTATTTCTGCCTTAATTCAAACCAGAGATACACTTTTGCATTTGAACAAGCTATTATTGATGCATTTAGAATGGATCTGATTGCCAAAATCCAAGAAGAGTAACAATGGTCAACAGCCTTCAGTGGCATATTGTGTTTGTTTACTGCTGGTTCTGGAATCTGCAGAATCCTTTTAAAAAAACCACACATACACACATACACACACACACAAACATTGTAGAGCCAAAGTACAAATGGCAGTTGGAATGAACAGATGCCCGTTTTATGCTTATTTACAATATATTTTTCAATATAGTTTTTCTCTTCAAATGATTAATAATATTATTTCAAAGGAAATGTGATAAACACCAGGGAAGCAGAAGCTAAGTTCAATTTTATTCCCGCAGCCATAATAGTGCTTTGATGTAATCAATTTTAAAGTGTAAAATGGTATGGGCGCAGAGTATTTATTTATTTTTATTACTTTTTTTAAATTTAATTTTATTTTGATTTATATGCCGCCCTTCTCCAGAGACTCAGGGCGGCTTACAAGGCGTTAAGCAATACCCTTCATACTTTGTATATTACTTTGGTTTATCTTTTTGCAATAACATATGGGGAATGTAGAAGCATCTGTAGAGCACGACATGTGGGGAAGGAAGAGAACATTAGTTGTTTGCTTCATAGATAAACCAATCTACACGACAGTCAGGATGTGGGGACTATGAACTCATGAAATCCAGTACAGTATCTAGTATTATTCAACTGCACAACTCTAACCAAAATTGTGGAAAGCTCCAGGTTTACAATCCTGGACTGAGGAAAAAGTGCAAATCATTCTTCCTGGTTGAGGCAGCCATATGGCGTGTACTAAAGCTGAAGTAATTACTTGAAGTGGAATCTGTGAGGGAAGGATTCCAGTGCATGACTTGCTCCCACAGCCTTCTATAATGGTGCCATGCTTTGCCTGAGCCAAACTATTATTTAAAGCAAAAAAAGCCCCTGGAGCTTTTCTTTACTTCGAAGTCCCTGCTGATAGAATCTATTGCAAGAATCTCACTTCAGCTCCTAAGAACATGTTAACCACTTCAACGGACTGAAATGACCATATGGGTGCCTATGAGCAACTTCTTAAGGTTAATGTTTAAACACCAGGGCTCAAACAGTGTTTTTTTTCCCTAGGACTAGACGTTCAATTTCAAAAAGTAGGTGGAGCCAGGAAATAACTAAACTTCATTTCGTTTCGTTTCATTTCCCTTAATTAGAGTAAACTTCCTGAATATTTAATCATTTCCCTCTTTCACTGCATTAAAATTACAACTCAGTAGCACCTCTTTTAAAGTCTAAAGCAGGGGTCAGCAACCTGTGGCTCTGGAGCCGCATGTGGCTCTTTCACCCCTCTGCTGTGGCTCCCTGTCACTCAAAATATGCGTCACCACCGCCAAGCACACAATTTATTGAGCTTTTCAACCCCCAGTTGTCCAACCATGGATAAATCCAAGAAAAGAAAAGTTTCAGAAGAAAACAGAACGTTTAATTCAACTACATATGCTAGTTTTGTGGCTCTGGAAGAAAGAAAGAGTCAGGCACAGGAAGGGTTTTGTGGCTCCCCGTGTTTTCTTTTCTGTGGGAAACGGGTCCAAATGGCTCTTTGAGTGTTTAAGGTTGGGGACCCCTGGTCTAGGACTCCAGGGGACCACACACAATTGTCACCTCCATTTGTACAGCCCTACTCCGAAGCATCAAAAAGATTTAAAGTTGCTAAGGTTGAAGGGAAAAAGTGGTTAACTTTACTATGCCTCAGCAACAGAGTTGGATCAGTGTGGCACACTGCAATTCAAGGTAGTTTCAATATAATTGGTGGTAGGATCAATATAATCCTCCCCACCAAGCATCATCAACCCATGAGAAAGCTACTACCAATCATTCCCCTGAATCAGGGGTGAAATGCTCCCGGTTCGGACCTGATCGCCCGATCCAGTAGTGATGACGGCGGGTGGTTCAGAGACCCGGTAGCAAAAATCCTTGGCCCCCCTCTCCCAGTCCCAGCTGAGCTGCACGATCATCAGAGGCTTTTTTTTTTTACTTTTAAAAGCATTTTTTCTACAACCTCTTCGGCCGAAAAAATGCTTTTAAAAGTAAAAAAAAAAAAAAGCCTCTGATGATCGTGCGGCTCAGCTGGGATCGTCAGAGCCTTTTAAAAGCATTTTTTCTACAACCTCTTCAGGTTGTGGAAAAAATGCTGTTAAAAGGTAAAAAAGCCTCTGATGATCAGTAAAAGGTTAAAAAAAGCCTCTGATGATCAGCTGAGCAGCGCGATCGTCAGAGGCTTTTTTTTTTTTACTTTTAAAAGCAATGCTTTTAAAAGTAAAAAAAAAAGATTGCGCGCCACAGCTTATCACCGCCCCCTCGCATGCTGTTCTACTTACCGTATGCCTCTTTTTGGCATGCACTGCACAGGCGCACCTCGCATTTGATGCATGGTGCATACTGCACATGCACAGCCAGCAAACCGGTAGTAAACTGGTTCAGATTTCACCACTGCCCTGAATATAAGGGAAGTCGGGAAAGTATTCTACAGGGTAGTCCTCAACTTACAAACGCAATTGAGACCAAAATTCCTGTTGCTAAGTGAGACATTTGTTATGTGGATTTTGCCCCATTTTACAACCTTTCTTGCCACAGTTGTTAAGTGAATCACTGCAGTCGTTAAATTAGTCACATGGTTAGTAAGTGAATCTGGCTTCCCCCTTGCTTATCAGAAGGTTACAAAAAGTGATCAAATGACCCCGGAACTCTGCAACCGTCGTAAATATGTGTATTCAGTTACCAAGTGTATGAGCTTTGATCATGTGACCATGGGGATGCTGCAAGGGTCGTAAGTGTGAAAAACAGTCATAAGTCACTTTTTTCAGTGCTGTTGTAATTTTGAACGGTCACTAACTGAACTGTTGTAAGTCAAGGACTACCTGTATCCTGATGTTTTACCTTTCATTTGAGGAACTCAAATTTTTTTTTGATTTTTCTAAAACAAATCAGCAAAAAACTAAAAGAAAGAGAGCATGTATAGCTGTTTAATCCAACTTGGAATTCCATATCTCTTCTTCTAAAGCAGTGTTTCTCAACCTTGGTAGCTTGAAGATGGATGGACTTCAACTCCCAGAATCCCCCAGCCAGCAGCGCTGGCTGGGGGATTCTGGGAATTGAAGTCCACCCATCTTCAAGCTTCCAAGGTTGAGAAACACTGTTCTAGAGACTGGAAATCATTCTTGACACTCCTATGGGCAAAACTGCTTTTTAAAAAAATCATGATTTGCATGATTTCCACCCCTCAGAAAAAAAGTCTGTTTCAATTAAAATAAGCATTTTAAAATAAAAACATATTGCCTACAATAGGTTGCTACAGTTCCAGCAAAAGAATATCCTACTACTTTCATAGCCAATTCATATATTATAATTAACTCCCTTCTATGGTGATAATAATAAATTTGCTTTGCTATTTTTGTAGCAAAATGAATAATAGCATCCTGTGTATACAACTTCACACTGGGGAAAAAATCTCTAGAGTTTGCAGTACGTCCATATTCCACCAGTGAAAATAGTGATTTCCTGGAAGCATTTGGGCTTACATGAGGTTGATGTTTCTATCTCTGAAGACCTCCTCCCAAAAGAAAACAGCTGCTTAAGCTCTTCAGACTCTTTGGAACTCGTGGAATAAATAAATATGGAAGCATAAAATCTAACAACCAGATAAACAGTCCTACAATGAACTAATTGGTCCCAGTTGATCACAAACCCCAATGGTTATTCCTCGATGAACCATGCATTGTCCTACTGGATGTTCTCATGCCAAGTTCCATGTTAGAACACAGTAGCCCAACTTTACCCTGCCTCAGCAATGGAGGCTTCATTATGAGGACACGTCCTCAGCAAATGGCAATCTTCATGTTGTGTCTTCATACATTCCTATTTGAGACCAGCCATGAAGGCATTTCTTCCTTTCTTCCCCAACATGAGTACTGAGAGATTGTGGACTTCATTTCTCAGAATTCCCCCAATGATTACAGCCAAGGGGTGAAATGTTACCAGTTTGCACTGGTTCGCAGTGCGTGCTTGGTGTGCACTGCGCATGCATGCATGTGCAGTGCATGTTTGGTGTTGTTCTGCCCCAACTCCGGATTTCTGAGGATATTGACACACACCAACGGTCCTTATCAAATTTATTAAGTAGCAAGAATAAACAAGACTGGCAAAGGTTGGTAACCAGCCCAGAAAACAAGATATGATAAACCAAAATACTCTGATAATAATACGAGTTGTTTCCATCAAGAACGCACTAGCTGCATGTGACTTAAATAGGCTAAGGGAGTGGCCAATTATCCTCAAGCCCTACTCTCAAGTAGACCTCCTCCTCCTGAGTAGCCACTCCTGCCTTTTGGCAGTCCTGCGTGCTTGAGCATTGAGGAGAGGCTCCTCCACTTCTCTCTCTCCACTGAAAGGAGCCTCTGGAGGTTCTGAAGGCCCTGGCTGAGTCTCTGCCTCTGACACTACATCCTCTTCAGCCTCCTCGCTGTCTGACGCGAGTGCCGGCTGCACAGGCTGCTGGTGTGGCACCACACTAGCCTCCTCTTCATCGGGATCAGCCACGATCCGCACAGGCCGCTGGCAGGCCACAACAGGTGTGCACTGCGCATGTGTGCGTATGCAGTGCACATGCATGCACACGCAGCATGCATTTGGCATGCACTGCACATGCACGCACAGCATGCATCTGGCACGCACCGTGCATGGGCAGGCAGCAAACTGGTGTCAACCCACAGAGGATTTCACCACTGTTACAGCTGCTACTGAGAATATTAGGCTTAAGATCATCACATTTGAAGAGTGACCATGTTGTGGGAGGGTACCTTTAAGCAAGACTGCATTTTAGGTGGCATTCCTAAACCACTGGCATTTCTACTCTTGCAGAACTAATGTGGATGTTTCAGGAACATGTTTTAGAAAAGACAATACAGCTGAAGCCCCTTTTTTATTATTATATTGAGACTGCTTAGATATTTTGGCTGCTCTTTGTTATTGGTTTTTTCCCTATTTTATATTTTTAGCTTACATTGCTATGACCATCTTATGAAGAAACAGAAGGTAGAATTATTTAAAATAAAGTATAAATAGACTCCACTGACTAATATTATGCTCAACATGAATGAACATTTGAATGAATTAGATTTATGACTGTTTAGTTATCATAAAAATTAAAATTCATATCGATTGACTTAAATGTGTTGAAGTTGTTATATTATGCTAAGAAAATAACTAGAAACCTCTATGTAATTATTATTGTTGTTATTATTGTATTATTGTATTCTATTATTGTATTATCGTTTTTTATCATTGTTTCAAAGTTAGATGCACGTAACCTTGTAAAGGGAAAAGAAAAAAGGAGGAAAGGTGGTAAAAGGAAAAAGAAAGAAAGAAAATGGAAAAAAATGAAAAAGCTGCTATAAATACCATAATGATATCAATTGGCTTTTAAAAACTCCATCTCTGATTGACGTAATTTGATTCCTTATTATTAATAATACATTATCTTTATCTATCTTGCTTTATTCTGCTTTAAGCATTACTTTTGGATAAGTAGACAAAATAGTATTAAAATATTCAAAATAAAATTTCATTATAAAATACTTATCTGTGGCCAGAAAAGTAGCAAACTGATAAAACTACCATTGTGATAAACTTGGAATTGGGTTAAATAATCTGGGATCCCTTCTCACTTCTTTTTTTAATGGCTACAGGGATTAAATGATTATGCAACACTAGCAATCTAAGGAGAAATTTCCTGATAGAACAATTAATCAGTGGAACAACTTGCCTCCAGAGATTTTAAATGCTCCAACATTGGAAGTTTTAAAAAGATAACCATTTGTTTGAAGTAGTGTAGGTTTCCTGCCTAAGCAAAGGGTTAGACTAGAAGACCTCCAAGGACCCTTCCAACTCTGTTATTCTATTCTATTCTATTCTATTCTATTCTACTCTACTCTACTCTACTCTACTCTACTCTACTCTACTCTACTCTACTCTACTCTACTCTACCTATCATGTGAAAAAGTAGCCCATTCTCTGAATCCATCTATAGGAGGGAAATATCTACATAAGGTTCATCTGACTCTGACACAGTGTACTTTTCACTGTATGGACTAGTTTTTATTTCTCCAAACATTTCATAGCAACTATTGATTTTAGGTGGATAAATTGTTTTCTTTACTTTTTCTAAATAGTACTCTTAAATTACAACATTAATGTAACTTCTAACATTATTAGTGTATTATGGAGGCAGCTGGAGTTTTTATGTATACCTATAATCTTTTAGTTCATATGTTTGCTTGTTTCTTGCCTGCTTTATTATGACTGGGGGATCAAAGATTATGTTTGTTTTAAATAAAAAGACTACAGGATAGGATTTTGGCATCAAGACAATCCTCATTCACATTTACAGCTGTTTCTTCCCATTTCATTTTGCCTCTTATCAGAAGTTCTTTCTTCTTTAATTAACCCAAATCTCTAAACCAGCTCTGTCATACACGTTTTGGGCTTTGCTTTCTCCTTCTGGTCTTTCCAGCCAAAGTTTCTAGCTGCAATTCTGCCACTGTGCTTCAAACCACTTGCCTGGCTATTTCAGGCCTCCTCCTTTTAAATCGGAGCAAGCCTCTGATTGCCATCTCAGATGGATTCTTAGTACACCCAAGTCCCTTTAGGACAGGCGTCTCCAACCTTGGCAACTTTAAGCCTGGCGGACTTGCAACTCCCAGAATTCGTGGAGTTGAAGTCCACCAGGCTTAAAGTTGCCGAGATTGGAGACTTTAGGAGACTTTAAATGGTGCATGAGGTTAACTTAATCCAGCGGTTCTATGTAGTTCTTTCCCAAATTCCCAATTAAATTAATATATTTGAATTTTAATTAGCATATGAGGTAGAGGTTGCCTTAATAATGGATATAATAATGCACAATGTTAAAAAATAATCTTGCTTTGACCTTCCTGCATGACACATATGACTCCCCTTCAGGTTCAGAGAAAGAGAGAAGTGGCAAAGGATAGCATCCACAGAGAAAATTTGGGTGCTTTGGACAAAGGGAACGCAAAGGATTATGTAAGTCAAATTGCAAAATGATGTGCTGTATTTCAGCACTTATTGTCACCCATAGAGGTGCATTCATAGGGCTGCAACTTACATTCTCAGAATGTCCAGCTCCAGAAACCAAGAAAGACACCAAATTACTTCCAAGCAGTTTCCTTTATTGTTCCTCAAATACAGACAGAAACCTTGTCAAACTAAAGCAAGCTACTTACACCAGAGATATACTCTGAGAACTTTTAGGGAGAAACTGTCTTGAATCTCTTCCTCCCAACTAAAACTTATCTGCCTCTTAGTCTTCTGGAATGCAGCCACTCCCCCTCCCCCTCAGGAATCCAGACTACATTCTACCGCACCGAATGAGTTTTTTCAACATCTTTATGGAGCTCACAAATTCTCCTTAGAGGATTAGAAGAAGGTGTGAAAAGGCAGACAAGTTTTTTATTCATTTATTCCATTTATATCCCACCTTCTTCTCAAAGAAGCCCTTAAGGCAGCTAACAATGACTGCAATTTTACAATATCTAATAATCATAATTGGGGTAAATTAATCCACAGTTAAAAGTATGTCCAAAGATGCTTAGAGATTTATTACAGTGTGCTATACAGTCAGCTAGAGGTTTAGACAGAATTTGGCATTTTTGGCCACCTATCAAATCTTTCCCAAGGACCTGGGATAGGCATTATGCTGCTAGGAGTTGCTCCTAGAAAAATGGGGTGAAAATAAAAAGTCCACTTCTTGCTCACTTCACTTTTGTATATGGCATCACAATATTCTTCTCCAAGCTTTATTAAGGGGCACAGATATATATTTCTCCATGAGAATGACATCTTGGAGACCTGTTGATATTTTGCAGAGTTATCTTTGTCTTAAATCCCTATTTTTTTCTGAATGCACTTCTTGAAAAAAGAAAAGAAATGAGAAGTGTTTGCTAGCTCAGGCTTTGATTTGATATTTAATTTAAAGTGGAGAAGAACGTGTAGGCTTCTATTGCTTGCCTCAGGATTATACGGAGGCCATAAAATTGCTTAAACTGAGCCTAAGATTGGCCAACTGCCATGATTTCAACTAAGTACAGGTAGTTGTCAACTTACAACTGCTATTGAAATCAGAATTTCACTTGTAATTCATTACAGCTGAGGCACCTACATGAACGGACCCAATTTTGCAACTGTTTTTTACAGCAGCTGTTAAGTGAATCACATGGCCATAATTCATAATATGTAATTATTAAGTGAATCATGTGATCATAAGTGCAAACCCATTCTCCTAAATGGATATGTTTTGCAGGTTTCCGGCAAAATTTATTGCAAATTTATGGTCATGTATCCGTGGGATGCTGCAATAAGTTGTAAATGTGAGCCAAGCATCCAATATAAGATCATGTGATCACAGGAGGGTATCAGTATTTAAGACGAGTTTACTTAAGAAGAGTTTTACAGGCTGTAAAGCCTTTCCAAGACCTTTGTAACTCTTGTGTTAAATGACCAGTTGTAAGGGCAAGAGAACCTGTAGCCTTGCCTCTATTTCTTCTCATTACATGCTTTGTGCTCTATTTAATTTTCCTTCCTGTGTCTCTTTTTTAGTCTGGTTTCTGTTCTGGCGCTACCTTTAAGTCTAGGTTCTTATAATACCTTGGTAAGGCACAGTTGGAATACTACATCCAGTTTTGGTCTCAAAGATATTGAGACTCTAGAAAGAGTGCAGAGAAGAGCAACAAAGATTATTAGGGGACTGGAGGCTAAAATATATATAGAACAGTTGCTGGAACTGGGTATGTCTAGTTTGATGAAAAGAAGAACTAGGGGTGACATGACAGCAGTGTTCCAATATCTCAGGGGTTGCCACAAAGAAGAGGGAGTCAAGCTATTCTTCAAAGCAACTAAGGCCAGGACAAGAAGCAATGGGTGGAAACTAATCAAGGAGAGAAGCAACCTAGAACTAAGGAGAAATTTCCTGACAGTTGGAACAATTAATCAGTGGAACAACTTGCCTCCAGAAGTTGTGAATGCTCCAACACTGGAAGATTTTAAGAAGAGATTGGATAATGACTTGTCTGAAATGGTATAGGGTTTCCTGCCTAAGCAGGGGGTTGGATGAGAAGACCTCCAAGGTCCCTTCCAACTCTGTTATTCTATTCTATTCTTATTGCTTTTTCCTCCCTATGGTCCTGGACATATTCCAAGCAGTCAGCTGAATTAATCTGGATAAACAGACAACATTCCCACTCATCAAAGAAAGTGGAATGAATTTTGCAATAAAGTGACAAGCTTCTGAATCATCAAGCAAGTTCAGCCAGTTAGTATTCACAATTACAAGTATAGTATCCAAACACTGTTGTGCTTTTAAAAGTAGTCAAGGTCATTTCTCATATGGATAAAACATTTGGAACTAATAATCAGTTATTTCTGTGGTGTTCCCCCCAACTCAACCCATCCCCAATTTTTAGCAGATGATTTGCTTTTCACAAGCCTTGAGATTTAACTTCGGTAATAACCAGGAATGGTATATTCCAAAGGTGCTTTTTTTCAAGAAGCAATTGGACTTTCTAGTTTTTCTTTGAAGACATTTTGCTTCTTGGATGAAAAAGCACCTTTGGGACAACTATGGACCTGGATGACTGAGAATCTCCATAGACATTCAACAATGGTATAGCTTTTGGTAAAGAGTATAAAGGATGACCTTGAACAATGGGAAGATCCATTATCAAGGCAGCAATCAAATAAATGTGGCTTCAGCCCATACCAACAAAGAGATCTACAAAAGCATCTCAGATAGCCTCCCTAATCCGCACCCCTGAGTTCACCTGAAGATAATAGAGAGGGGAGGTGAAGTCCATTCAGACTTGCAAGATTCTATTACTATGGCTATTCTAATAGACATAGCCTTAGGCTGTTACACAGTGTCTATTTCTTAGTCTGGTCTACCTTATAGGCTGACACTTTTTTCCATATTCCTTGAAAGGATGCCTTTCTTTAAAATATATGAGGTACATCATTAATATTATTCATTATTAATAAAGTTATTGCAATTGCAAAGTAACTTCTAGGAAAATACAGATAAGAGCCAGTTGGCAGCATAGACACTAAATGTAGTAAAGTACGGTAGGAAAAATGGGTGGTTTTGGGAGTTTAGTCAACCATTGCTGAAGCTATTAACTGAAAGCTTCTTTTTCAACACCTTCTTTTGTAATTACCTCCCCAGAATAATGTTGTATTGTTGCAGTACCTTGTGGGAAATAATGGCAACCACCCATCATTCATTGAAGAAGCATTCATCTATCTCTTCCTCAGTTGGAAAAAAATCATATACTACCACATCCAGGCAGCAAAGAATAGGAAAAAGAAGAAAGAAGACTAACTAATAACCCTTGGGATCTACTGATTAAAAGGGCTTTTATCAAAGGCCCATTAAGTTTGAAACCAATCCTATCTCCTACTCAATTCCTACATGGCTCTGCCTTTCATCTCTATTTCATTCGCTGTGATAAACTGGTCTTCAGCTGCATAGTCAGTATAGGAATAAAAATCTTAGCTCATTCAGTTAAAAAGTGGAAAGAGTCATCTTTGCTTTCTCTCTGACAAGCAGGAAATTTAAATGGCTATTACTCCTGGTAGAGACACTGGTTGCAAATTAAGATTTAGATTTAAACTCAGGAGAAAAAGTGTCCCACTGCCTTATAAATGGAAGTTTCGGCACACAGATGCTCTGAAAGACAAGATGACCCAGAAGAGATGGTGAGATGAAAGTCAACGGTTCATATTTGCCTGGGAGAATTTGAATAGTTTGGCATTTGGAGACCCTCTGAATAAGATGTCTTTTTTTGATATAATAAGAGAAACTCAAAGTATTGTAGAGTGGGATGTTTTGGGTTTCAGACTTGGCCATTCCAGACCAAAATGGAGGCGGAGGAGCAGGAATAGCATAAAGGAAATGTGTGAATTAACTGCCCATTCCTGCTATTCTGCTTATTAGGCAGCTGCAGAGGAGGTAAGGCTATAACTTATCAGCAGAACCAGAGAATAGGGGTTAATTGAGTATATTTCCCTCTTCTTACATGCAGGGGAAATATATATATATGGATCTTGAGTGTTCCAAAAGAAATAAGCTTCATTAGCCTCTACTAGCCTTCCACACACTTATTTGAGTATACATCTAGGTTGAAATTGCCGAAGGACTTGTAGATCATGCTGAAGGGGGTGGTGGGGGTAAAAGCATTGAGAAAGAAAAGAACACCATAGTCAGTGACTGCACACTTTGTATCTGTATCCAGAACAATGATCTCAGTGTTTTGCTTTCATGTGCATCACTTCTTTGTTCCTAATAAGAAAAAAAAAAGGAATAAATAATCAGACACTGTCAGTAGGTTCTGGAATATTTGTGAAGCATACGGAAATGAAACTGTACCGTTGGCACCTCTGGAGTGTTGCCTCACACCTAGCCCTGTGCCAACAGAGCTTTGCTGATCTCAAGAACACACGAGAAAGCTTGCTGAAGGTGACAAAGCACACAGGGCCAGACCGGGTGAGATTCTTGGTTCATTAATATCAACTGAAATACCAATATTCTCCTAATCTACAGTATACAAGAATTATTCTATCTCCAACCATGATCATCTTTTCTAGCCAAGTATACTTATGGTTGCCCATTTGGCAACCATAAATACTCTTGGCAACATAAGGATCTAAGGGAGGCCTAGACATAACACTTCTTGACTGTTTTAGGATGAACTAATGAGACAAGGGCTAGAAACTAAGTCCAAATTCCCAGACCTAAAAGGTAAGAAAATGGCTGCTTTGGAGTCAATTTAATCTCACTGATATTCACCATTTCTTACAAAATCATGTTCCCTAATTAAAGTTTTAAAAAAGAAGACAAAACTCTGAACAAATCAGTCCTGTGATTCCCTTATGCAACAGAAACATGAACATCTCAGTGATATAACAATGACAATTGGAAATGATTAAAAATATAATCCAAAAGTAAATTCTAGCCTATAATGCTTATCTTAAGAAGCTCAAAGTTTACTTGAAAGGAATGTGCATGGTTTGAACATTATAAAATTAGATCCATAAAAAAATACCATTAAAAAACTGAACATGTTTTAAAAAGTCATAATGAGCTCTATATCAATCACCAGTTCCCTGTCCAATCTAGATCTTTCAGTTCTTTGAAATAGAATACCTTCCAAATGATGAACATTATTTGAAAATATATACTTTAAAATAGCATTTAGTGGAATAGGCAAACAATAAAGAGAGAGAGAGAGAGGGAAGAGGGAGAGAGAGAGAGCATCACAACATCAGAAAGAAGATTACAGACTAGGTGACTCGTGTGCTTCCTCAATCTCTTGTCCAAATGGTCTCAAAGGACAACTTCAAAAACCCTGGATTACTCCCCTTTATGAGATTCTTTATGTTTAAATTATCACCTGACTAAGTGGCCCAGTGGCTAAGACACTGAGCTTGTCGATCAGAAAGATCGGCAGTTCAGCAGTTCAAATCCCTAGTACAGGTGTCCTGCGTGAGCAGGGGGTTGGACTAGATGACCTCCAAGGTCCCTTCCAACTCTGTTACTGTTAACCAAACAGAAATACAGTGACGTGCATTTTGCCCACACAATTCTTACTGCCAGGCTGTCTTTCATTGTATAAGAATCTGCAATTTCCCTGATTTCCAACATTTTAATTAAATTCAAGGAAAAGACATCACAAGGGATGAAGTCCCATTGAGGGAACTCCTCCCTGAAGCTTAGCCATTAGCAGAGCTACTGGTGCTATCACTACTGAGGAAGAGCCTAGCTATTGAGAGACTTTGGAGACTTGTTCTTTCTATAGGAAAAAAAAATCAGAGAAATTAACCACCAATTTTTCAATACACAAATCTGATGGAGAATTTTAAAAAGCTATCAGTGTCTAGCTCTCCTAATTAGACTTTCAAATACAGTGACATTTTCTTCAAATTATGACACATGACCACAATATCTTGACTGCTTGGCATTTGTCCACTGACTATGTACTGCATCCCTCAGGGCTTCTGCTATCTTTCTTCATTTTGTACACTCTTTGTTAATATCTCAATTCATCAGTCTACAGTTCTAATAGGCCGGCCAACATCTGTGTCTTTCC
The DNA here is from genome assembly GCF_059756535.1 of Pantherophis guttatus. NCBI lineage: Eukaryota > Metazoa > Chordata > Lepidosauria > Squamata > Colubridae > Pantherophis > Pantherophis guttatus. Next base: position 29,293,321 of record NC_142069.1, read on the forward strand.
TTCTTCCCATTTTTCCTTCTTGTGGCAACCTAGTTCCTTCCCTGCCCTTCTATTGCTATTTCTCTTAACCCTTGAGACATAAATGTCTCAGGATTAAGATTAGGGTTAGGATTGGGATTAACTCTTAATCATGAGCAGAAACTAGCCTTCTGATTGAGGATTGCTCAGCCTAAGTGTTTAAAAGTTGAAGCATCATGAGAAAGATAAGGGAGATTTCATTTGACTAGCAGCAGTTAAGGAAAGAATGCAGAATTGCCTACACCATCCACCCATCTTCCCAATGTGCAGAGTTGTGTTGGAATTTGGTTACAAAAATATACATCTATCCATGCAAATTTGCATATGCAACTGTTATATAGATCATGACCTTTTTTGTTTTGTTTTCCAATTTCCTTCCTTTCTAATTCTACTGTGCTGCTTTTTTTAAACTGTTTCTTAATGTCAAGATAAAAGCTTTGATTTCTAGAATTATATTAAAGGCCTATAGATAATGGATACCCATAACATGGATAAATGAAAAACAGACAGTAAGTATGCCACAATTATGTATGAAGGGAGAAATATGGTGATAGAAAGCCGGAACAGTGAAGCAGGGGGGGCAGAGAGAGATGGCATCTGAAGCAGCAAAAGAAGAACAAGGGAAACAAGATGGAGGAAATCTCACTGAGCAGAGTGGGGTGTCCATTTGCAATCTGACATAATACAGATTGCTTACTTCTGTAGAAGACCAAGACTCTGAATGTCAAATAGTCATGAGTCACAAACCAGCAGTGAACGTGTTTAGTTACCAAAAAGTAAACAGCAAAGCAAAGGCACCATATTTATATTTTTCAATTATATACTCTCATGTTTTGAGAATAACATGGAGAAGAATCGTGTGGAGAATATGAATAATAGAGAGAAGCAGAGGCAAAGCACAGGGTTGATTTAAGGAATTGGGAAGGGTACCTCAATTCAAATGCAGATTTGGAGCCCTTCCTCTACTACAGAGCCTAAATTGGATTCTTGCAAAAGGAGGTTATGGGAGAGGAAAAAAGAGGCCCTGGATTTTAGAGGAAACAGTCCTTTGCCCTGACAAAAATCACCTGGTAAGAGATTATCACCACTTTTGGCACAATGAAGTCCTGCCTGGGAAAATAAGCTGATCTATCTACTGGCTAAGGATAAACATGAGGCATTCTCTTGAAGGTAGAGCAACAAAAGCAGGCAGCTAGAGCCTCTTTGCTTTCACACTGAGATTGCTTGCTCAAACCTGGTTTCTACCTGCTGGTTTGCTTAGAGGGCTCCCACTTTTCTGGAGCACAATGCAACTTACAATAAATTGCAATCCCCTTTCAGCAGCCCTCACAAGGCGAATGATCTGGATTACAGGAAACTCAAGTAAAACCTTAGAGCCTGGAGAAAGATAACAGCATTTGAAGATGACACAATGGAAGCGCTGCTGTTTTTGTTGATGCCTTCCAATCCCCGTATTATTTGTCTTTGCTGATTTTGCAGGTGTGTTATTCTACAACTATGCAGTTGGTTTTGTCAAAAATGGCAGAAGAAAAAAAATATATAATTATCCATCAGGGGAAAAAAATGCTTCTGTCATCCCATGTCTCAATCTTTCTCGAAATTGTATGTACGGCTTATTATATATAACAATCAAATGTACATAAGATTATTACTTATTTTCACAATTTGCTTTCCAGTTTACTAGTAATAGCATACGCACTTCACTGAAGTAATAGTTTCTGGACAAGGCAAAAAACCCTGGAAGGGAGAAACTACCCTGTTTTCTTCAAAATAAGACATCCCCTGATAATAAGCCCAATCTTCAGGGTTCAAAAAAATATAAGACAGGATTTTATTTTCGGGGAAACACAGTACCATAAAGAAAACAAAATCCAGGAAAGGGAGGCTTGGCAGCATATAACTCACAGGGCTAAGAGAACCAGAAGATGGCCCGTTACTGCAGCTTAGGTTCTTTCTCTGGACTTACAGGCTTCTGGAGAAGAGTTTTCATCTAGCATTCCAGGAATGGAAAGGAGACTTACATTTAGATTTTTATGAAGTTCAGTCATCCAACAGCTATCCTAAAAAGAAAAGGGTGATGATGGATGACCTGCTATTGAAAAGAATGGAGTCAGCTATCTGCAGAGTAGATATGATATGCCACAGCCTGGCTCTATTTCTTAATTTCAGGATGAAATTGATTTTTCCCTCCTGTAGGCCTGACTCCATTGGTTCTCTGAAATTGTTTTAAATCAACAAGAGCTCATAGCAAACTCCAACCCTTAGGTCTTTCTTTTGAAAGTCTCTGCCCATTTTCATCTCACCCCGTGTCAGAAATCCAGGATGTAATGGAAAAGCTATTCTGATTAATCAGATATATTGATTACTATACCTTTCTTTTGTTTGAGTTGAACTATATCATACACCATAAAGAATCTGGAAAGAATACCAAGAGGTTATGAGAAGCTAGACAGGAAAGTGAAAATGATCAGAATGCGGGTGTTGACTTTGTCCACATTTTCTATTTATGGTCATGGCCCTAAAAAACGGAATAGAACTTTCTTAAATTGAACCACTGGCTCAGCATAGGGTCTCACTGAGAAAACACTGAATCCTTGGACTGTGGTCTAGATTACTTCTGGGAAAGACTTCTACAGTGAGCCTCTATCTGTGCCTCACAAGAACTGGAAGAACATGTTTGGAAGACAACTTGTTCCAATCATCTAGCAGGATTTAAGCTACACCTTAAGAGAGGAGAAGACCAATATCTAGAACTACACCCAAAGTTTAAAAGCAGCAAATCTTATAGCAAGGAAGGAACTGGTAAATAGAAAAGTCTGCCCATGAATATATACAGTGATATATAAGGCAAACCAAAGACAATCAGCACTAAAGGGCTCAGAAGTACAGAGCATGGGAACAATTAGGGGAAAGTTGACATCCTCACATGGAGGGAAAATATGAAAATGATGAAATTAAAATTAAAACCTGGTGGGATGAAATTCATGGTAAGAATACAGTACTGGAAAATAATTTGTTAAAAAAAATCTGATCCAACAAAAAGGGGGGTTACATTACATATAAAGAATGATTACACTTGTATGGATATTTATTTATTTATTGGTTTAAAACTGTGAAAAGACTGAGCAGCTTACAATACTTCAAATACATAATTTACAAACCCAATTATAAACTTCTCCACCTAGACAAACCAGAACAATAATATTCAAAAGGACTACAGGGGCTCCGCTAACACTCTAATCCCAAGCCTGGGAACAGAACTATGTTAATTCATGACAGTAATTCTGTTGAAAATGTCTGGGTAAAAATTAAGAAAAATTGATACTGCAGAACACACAACAAAGCAGAATAACAGAATAACAGAGTTGGAAGGGACCTTGGAGGTCTTCTAGTCCAACCCCCTGCCTAGGCAGGAAACCCTATACCATTTCAGACAAGTGATTATCTAATCCAAAGGTCTTCAAACTTGGCAGGTTTAAGACTTGTGGACTTCAATTCCCAGAATTCATAGCTGGCTGGAGAATTCTGGGAACTGAAGTCCACAAGTCTTAAACCTGCCAAGTTTGAAGACCTCTGATCTAATCTCTTCTTAAAAACTTCCAGTATTGGAGCATTCAGTTGGAAGGGACCTTGGAGGTCTTCTAGTCCAACCCCCTGCCTAGGCAGGAAACCCTATACCATTTCAGACAAGTGATTATCTAATCCAAAGGTCTTCAAACTTGGCAGGTTTAAGACTTGTGGACTTCAATTCCCAGAATTCATAGCTGGCTGGAGAATTCTGGGAACTGAAGTCCACAAGTCTTAAACCTGCCAAGTTTGAAGACCTCTGATCTAATCTCTTCTTAAAAACTTCCAGTATTGGAGCATTCACAACTTCTGGAGGCAAGTTGTTCCACTGATTAATTATTCTGTCAGGAAATTTCTCCTTAGTTCTAGGTTGCTTCTCTCCTTGATTAGTTTCCACCCATTGTTTCTTGTCCTGCCCACAGGTGCGTTGGACTCCTTCTTCTTTGTGGCAGCCCCTGAGATATTGGAACACTGCTATCATGTCACCCCTGGTCCTTCTTTTCATTAAACTAGACATATCCAGTTCCTGCAACTGTTCTTCATATGTTTTAGCCTCCAGTCTCCTAATCATCCTTGTTGCTCTTCTCTGCACTCTTTCTAGAGTCTCCACATCTTTTTTATATCATGGCGACCAAAACTGGATGAAATATTCCAAGTATGGCCTTACCGAGGCATTATAAAGTGGTATTAACACTTCATTATCCCTTTGTTTATGCAGCCTAGAACTGTGTTGGCTTTTTTGGCAGCTGCTACACATTGCTGGCTCATATTTAAGTGGTTGTCCACTAGGACTCCAAGATCCCTCTCACAATTACTACTATCGAGCGAGGTATCACATGTACTGTACCTGTGCATTTTGTTTTTCTTACCTAAATGTAGAACCTTACTTTTTTTCACCATTGAATTTCATTATGTTAGATAGCCCCCAATGTTCAAGTCTGTCAAAATCATTGTTTATCTTAAGCCTATCTTCCAGGGTGTGGGCTATTCCTGCTAGCTTGGTGCAGATTTGATGAATTCCCCATCTATCCCCTTGTCCAAATCATTGATGAAGATGTTGAAGAGTACTGGGCCTAAAATAGAGCCTTGGGGTACCCCACTGCCTACTTACATACCTCCATGTAGATGCAGTTCCATTGAGGACTACACGTTGAGTGCAGTTGGTCAGCCAGTTACGAATCCATCTGGTGGTGATGCTGTCTAACCCACATTTTTTACTTTATCTAGTAGTACGTTATGGTCTACTTTATAAAATGCCTTACTGAAGTCCAAGTAAATTATATCAACAGCATTCCACTGGTTCACTAATTTTGTCACTTTGTCAAAGAATGCAATAAGATTAGTCTGGCATGATCTGTTTTTGACAAACCCATGTTGGCTTTTGGTTATTACTTTATTTGCTTCTAGGTGTTCGCTGATTTATTGCTTGATTATCTTTTCCAGAATCTTCCCTGGTATTGAGGTCAGGCTGATACGTCTGTAGTTTCCTGGATCTATTTTTTCCTTTTTTGAAGATGGGAACTACATCAGCTCTTTTCCAGTCCTCTGGCAGTTCCCCAGTGCTCCAGAATCTTTGAAAGATATAGTTCAGTGGTTCTGAGATCTCGTCTGCAATTTCCTTCAGAACCTTGGAGTATAGTCCATCTGGTCTTGGTGATTTGAACTTGTCTAGGGTAGACAGGTGCTCACTTACCATTTTCTTCCCTATTTTAACTTGTGTTCCTAATCTGTTTTTTGTGGTGCTGTTTTTGATAGGTTGGATTTTTTTTCCCCTTTGTGTAAAGACAGATGCAAAAAACGAGTTAAGTAGTTCTGCTTTTCACCTTCTTGCCACTTTCTCCCAGCAATGGACCAATTGTTTCCTTGACTTTTTTCTTGTTTTTAACATGTTGGAAGAAGATTTTTTTGTTATTTTTTACTTTTGTCGCAAGCCTTCGTTCATTGTGAGCCTTAGCTTTCCTCACTTCATCTTTGCAGGCTTGGGCTATTTGCTGATATTCTGCTTTAGTTATGTGCCCCTCTTTCCACTTTTTATACTTGTCCTTTTTGTCTTTCAATTTGTCAACAAGTTCTTTATGCAGCCATGCTGGTTTCTTTTGAGAGCTGTTATTTTTCTTCTTCATTGGTATTGTACTAGACTGGGCTTTTATAATCTCACTTTTCAAAATTTCCCAAGCTTCTTGAGTTGTTTTTCCCCTGAGGATTCTCATCCATGGAATTCTTCCCAAGCTCTCTCTAAGTTTATTGAAATTACCTCTCTTAAAGTCCAAGTCTCTAGTTTGACTTTGTTCTACTACTAGTGCTTGAATTCCAATAATGTTGAATTCCAATACTGCATGATCACTCGCCCCAAGGTTCCTGTAGCTTCAACGCTTTCTATCATTTCATCTCTGTTAGAGAGAATTAAGTCCAATATGGCTGATCCCCTTGTTCCTTTCTCTGCTTTTTGGGAAACAAAATTGTCTGCTAGGTTTGTTAGGAACCTGTTGGATCTTCCACTTGGTTCAGAGTTTGTCTCCCAGTTGATGTCAGGGTAGTTTAAATCCCCCATTACTATTGTGATGTGCTTCCTACATACCTAAGTTAGCTGACTAGCAAAGAAGTCATCTATTTCCTCTGTTTGGTTGGGTGGCCTATAGTATACACCTATGGCAATGTCATTTTCCCCCTTTAATATTGATTCAAATGCATTCAGGATATATTTTTTTTAATTTGATTTATATGCCGCCCTTCTCCGGAGACTCAGGATGGCTTACAATGTGTTAAGCAATAGACTTCATACTTTTGTATATTTATACAAAGTCAGCTTATTGCACCCACAAACTGGGTCCTCAATTTACCTACCTTAGAAAGGATGGAAGGCTGAGTCAACCTTCAGCCTGGTGAGATTTGAACTTATAGTAATTGCAGACAGCTGGTGTTAATCACAATGCTATCAGTCTGCTGAGCCACCAGGCTTTTGTCATTGTTGTGCTCTATTTCTGTAGAGATGTCATTATTTGTTATACATTGTGCAATTCCACCTCCTCTTTTATTTGGTCTATTTTTTTTTTAAAATAACTTAAATCGCTCTAGCTGTATGTTCCATTTGTGGGTTTCATCCCACCAAGTTTCCGTAATGGCACCAATATCATATCTGCCCTCATTTACTTGAATTTCTAATTTTATTTGTTTATTCCTCATACTCTGTGCATTGATGTATAGACATTTGAGTCCATTTTGATTGACCTTGGATTTACTGTCTACATAACCTGTGTTGTGCCTGACTGCCCGGGTGGGATTCAGCCTACTCAGACCAGTTCGGGCTAATCGGTAGCTCTGATGATCAGCTGAGAGAGAACCGGTTAACTCCGACGGATTAGGTGGGACCGCCTGCCTGCCCCTGCGCTATACTGACCTATATTTCTTTTGTTTGAAGCCCAGCTGATCAGCGCGGCAGAGCAGATTGCTGCGCCTCAGCTGTTTTACTCACCAGGGCTGCAGTAGAAGGTAAGTTTTAGAGCTGTTTTCAAACTCAGCGAACCGGTTGTTACACCAGTTGAATCCCCTACTGCTGACTGCCCCTACTTTCTTGTCACCTGTTTGATTAGTGCACATGATATGGCATTCACTATTAAATGCTTGGTTTTGCTTTACAGCAAAGTTGGTAATTTTACCCGCACAAACATCTATGTTACATGCACTGATAACCGTATTAATTTTAATTTGCCGGGGACAGAAATGTTCTGTATCAATTAAAAGCAGAAGATATGGATGGAATATTTGCAAACAGGCAACCAAGATGTCCAGAAAATACGCCACCAGCACACAGGGGGATTTAAACTATCTGATATCAAGTGAGAATCAAACCCTTCATCAAGTGGGAGAACCAACAGGTTCTACAGGTGCCTTGCTCAGAGAATGGTCTGTGTGAAATATGAGAACTGCTATAAGAGAAAGAGAACTCTTTCACATCTACTCAAAGTTTCAATGCCACTTCTGTATGCAGCCTTTAGTGTGCAACTGTTGTGCCTCACACAAGGGAGGTGGGTCTACACAGCATCGTCATTTGTAATAATTGTAATAATGCCCCCATTTTCTTTTTTCTTACTGCAGAAAATTCAGTAATGGGTAAAAAGAAAAGGAAAAGAAGATAAGATTCCCAATAGACCTCAGTTGCAGAGATGTAAACATTTAAACAATTAATGTCTGCCAGCTAAAATCTACACCATTGGGGGGAAAGCTTGTGCTTTAAATTGAAAATATTTGTTATGATGACTCTCTCCATATTTTGTCTTCTCCATTAAATTGTATTTCTGCCATCCCACCAAACACTTGTTTCATCAGTCACAAGAAGGGGACATTTGGGAGTGACTGCTTTTCCCAATACAATCATGCTTGGTTTTCTTTCAGCCTCCACATGATATAGTTTTACCGGGAGAATTGGAATTGGAGTACTACAGAAATTGCTTCAAGCCATTATAGTTCTGATAGGCCACCAAGTAGTTATCTGTTGGCTTTCCAGATTCCAAATAAAATGAGACTGATAAGAACAACAATTAAATAACAATAAATTTATTCAATTTATATATTACCTGATTCTGAATGACCCTGAAAGATCATTACCCAGTGAACAGTCCTCCATGTTCTTCTCCCCTGTCTGCAAATATAATAGAAAGCTGTGGAAGTGATAAGATAAATGCCCATGATGGTTCTAGAGCAAGGGTGTCAAATTCAAGGCCCGGGGGCTGGATGCGGCCCATGGGGTGCTTAGATTTGGCCCACAGGGCCACCCTGGAAACAGCAAATGACCAACCCACAGTGCCTCTGCCAGCAAAAACAGGCTCCCGAGCTCCGTTTTTGGCTGCAATGGCTTCCTGCAACCCTCTGCCTGTGGAAACAGAACTCGGGAGGGCGGCCCTCCCAAGCTATATTTTCGCTGGCAGAGGGTTGCAGGAGGCTGTCACAGCCAAAAATGGAGCTCAGGAGCCCATCTTCGCTGGCAGAGCGTTCAGGCTACCACACCCAACATGAGTGACATCAAGCTGGCCACACGCACCCCAGCCACGCCCACCTTGGCCCCCGAGGTTCAACACAACCCTGATGCAGCCCTCAATGAAATCACGTTTGACACCCCTGTTCTAGAGTAATACCTCCTGAATCTCAAATTTTGAAACTGATGAATGTATACACATCAAATTATTGGATTGTGGAACCACTTGCGAAACCAACTAGATTAGAGATTAGGCATTTGTAGGATAAATAGATGGGGGTTACAGCCGAAATCATAACTGTGTTTATTCTGAGTAAGCTTAACTGTAATCCTTTCACCCAGAGCCCTAACATTCTTTTTAATAACCTTTTTTTCCTCATTTTGCTTTTGATGTTTGCAGTTGCAGCTTTCCAAAACCCGTGAAAGTACATACATTCAAAACAGAATGCTACAACAAAGATGTGAAGAATCCATTTTACAATATTCAGTAAAGGATGCTTGTCATCTGAAAAGCTAAGTGTTGTGGCCTGCCAGCGGCCTGCGCAGATCGTGGCTGATCCCGACGATGAGGAGGCTGGTGTGGTGTCATGCCAGCAGTCTGCACAGCTGGCACTCATGTCGGACAGCGAGGAGGCTGAAGAGGATGTGGTCCCAGAGGCAGAGACTCAGCAAAGGCCTTCAGAACCTCCAGAGGCTCCTTCAAGTGGAGAGAGCGAAGTGGAGGAGCCTCTTCTCAATGCTCGAGCACGCAGGGCTGCCAAAAGGCAGGAGTGGCTACTCAGGAGGAGGAGGTCTCCTCGTGAGTAAGGCTTGAGGATAACTGGCCACTCCCTTAGCCTATTTAAGTCACATGCCGTTAGTAAGTTTCTTGCTGGAAACAACTTGTAATTATCATCAGAGATTTTTGGAAAAGTCTTATCGTATCTTGTTTTCTGGGCTGGTTGCCAACCTTTGCCGGACTTATTCTTCCTACTTAATAAATTTGATAAGGACCGTTGGTGTGTGTCAATATCCTCGAGAATCCGGAGCTGGGGAAGAACATTAAAAGAGAATGGACATGGCAAAGAAACAGCAAGAATACTCATATGACTCATTGTGTAGCTTATAGGTAGGAGAAGAAAAATAAGCATATATTCTTATAATCATATGCACAAATATATTGGATTGTCTAATTTTTTCTAAGCCCCACATAATAACAGACCTTACATTCCAAGGCACAATCAAGGAAGAAAAAAATCGCATATGGAACAAAAACTTGGAAAGTATGATTGGAACCTCCAGCCTTATTTTATTAGTGAGTTCATTAAGGCAGAGTCTCTTCCAACATTTTGAATCTCTTCTTCCTCAGCTGTTTGCAGCCCAGACTGATCTGTCATTTGTGAGATGAATGACAAACTCTTTTCCCATCTGTTGACTATTTACATCTTTACGTTCCATTTCTTTGTCAGTCTTCTCCTATTCTCTCATGTTTAGCAACTTACAAAGCTGGCCAACTATGTCCTCAGTTTTCATTCACTTCAAGAGGATACATGTACCCAACTCCCAACTCCCTCTTGTAAATCTGGAGAATCCCAATTCACAGGTAAGTCTTACACTCGCTGATGTATAGCTGCATGCTTTTCTCGCATGCTTTTTTCTTCATCATCTTTCATGTGTGTTTCTGTATTGGTCCTCTTCATCCTAGTCAGGCCTCAAACTTGATGTATTTCTTTTAAACAAAGAAACCTTTTCGGTCATCTCTGTTTCTCCTGTATCTAAACTTTATTTAAAAAACAATATCTTGATTCCCAAAGTTCACTTCCAATAGCTTTCAGTTTTAGTATTTTTATTATGCTAAAGATATAAAGCTCATTAAGTTACATACTTTTCCCTCTATCCAAATTATAAACTAAGTTTAGAAAGATCAGTAAAAGTGCAATTTTCCCTTTAGCTTTTAAATTTATCAACATGGTGCCAAGTATTTCCTTTAACATGAGAATTTGCATTAACTAACAAACATATTAAAAGTGTCCTTTAGGAAAAGGAAAGCTAGGTTCCAGGAAAAAGAAGAATTGTATATTGTATTTAGGCCTAAATGAATGAAGATTGGGAATAGGCAAGATTCTGATGCACAATCATCTTGTTTCAAGTAAGAAATGTTACAAGGGACTGCCTATTTCCTAAAATGCCCACCTACTCTGTGTGTTCTGACAGTGTTGCCTTCCTTTGAGTCCTTTCAATTAAGCAATGTCATCTATACAGTGGGTGCTGTTTTTATTACTAGGATTATTTTATATTTGCTACTGTTTAAATTTTGTAAAACTATTCATAATCTTTTGGAATCAAATGGATGGATGGATGGATGGATGGATGGATGGATGGATGGATGGGGATAGATCATAAGAACATAAGCAGTGCCCAGCTGGATCAGACTCCTTGCCTATCTAGTCCAGGCACAAGGGTTTTCACAAGGGTCAACCAACTGCCCGAGGAAATCTACCAATCTCCTAACAGATAGCCTCCAGAGGCAGTCACACTGCCACCAAAGTTAACAGCCATTCATCTCCATGACTTCCGTGAATTAGTCCAGCCCTTTTTTGAAGCCAGCCAAGGTGGTAGCCAGTACCACTCAATGATGTATTTCAACTGTTTTCCTATATTTTTCTGGCATAAATTTTTGTCACATGCATACGTACTCAAATTTGTTCAATTCCTTTTGATGGAGGTACAAGGAAACACCAATTGTGAAGAACCTCTAGGAAGCATCGTATCTTCACTCCCTGGAAAGAACTTTGTGAACCTGAGAAACCAACCACCTCCTTATCAGACAGGTGACTCAAAGCTTGTTTTCCACTTTCTTTTTCTGTCTTCCTTCCTATTTTTGTATCACATCTATTTGATTGTAAACTAAAGGGCAAGAATCATCTCCTCTGTTCAGCCCTTGCTAAGTCTCAGATGACTTTTAAGCATTGAGCGAAGTCACATCACTTACTGTATGCTAACAAAACTCAGCATTAACTCCTCCACAATTTTTTCTTTCTCTGGAACGTCCAAATTCCTTTATATCAAAGTTTTCTGCATTAGCAGCCATGCGATATTTAACATTTCATTGGTAAAGGCCAATACCGAGAAAGCCAATCTGGCAATCTGATCAATTTCACCCAGCAGCTTGTAGGTCACCAGAATAGATTGTGCGGTTCCTTCTATTGTTTTTGCCACAACAGGAAAATAGAACAATAGATCTGGACAATACAAGTGGTGGCACTGACCTGCCATTGGCTGATCTCAGAATGATGTTATGGAATTTCTTCCAGACTCAAAGACATAACCAGAGAAAATTGGCTGCAGGCTTTTTTTTAAACTTGACACCAAGGTCAACAGCCTCTCATAGCAAGAAGCATTAAAGATTCAACTAACAGGCCTCTATTTATATAATTTGGCGTTTCCACCTTAATTACATCATTACACGTGCACACAAGCTTGATCACATACTATACACATTTTTGAGCATGCATATTTTGCTTAATTTACTTCCCCTAAACCAGCTCAAACTGATTTTTAAGCACTCTTTTAATTGCTGCTTTCTACAAGTTTAAAAATTCTCACATGCGCAGACTATCTGCAAGGTGGTTACAGACTGATAACAACTGTAGTCTGTAGTCTGACTTTGTGGTTTAACACGGCCTGGAACAAGCATATTGCCTACCATAGGTAATATTTTCATAGACATGAAAACAAAAGTATTAAGTGTTACATAAAGTATTTCTGTGTAGAAAGAACATTATTTTCTTTTTTTTCTTGAACATTTACAATTTTTATTTTAACACATTTGAAGACTGAAATAAATGAAAATAAATATTAAAAAAAAAAACATTAAAAGCAATAGCCGTTCGAAAGTCCCTCCCGTTGTACCCAATATCTAACAAAGAATTCTCCTCAAGATAGATAAATTGGGTTGGACCTGGTTAATACTTAGAAGGAAACCAGCAGGAAATAACAGGCTAGCTTGATTTAGAAATTTTTAAAAAAATCTGAGAAGCATGGCACTCCTGCCATGTCCTGTAACTGGGCAAAACAGTGCATCCTAAGGGAACAATTTTTGAACCAAGGTATCTCAAATGGGCTAACTTACAGAATGTATCCAAAGTCCAGATGCAGAACTCCCAAGGGAATAAAATTTGGGAAAGTTGTGACTGCTTCAATGCTACTTGCTGCTGCTGTGATGTTGCTATGGTCACGTAATCTTCATTTTCAACATTCTGGGACAATTTCCCAGCCAGTCTTGCAATCCGCCACTCCCTCCCCCATCTGGGATGGGGTGATGTCTGGTGGGATGGGGTGAGAAGGGAAGGGAAATTTCTACTGCTCCTTACAAGATTCCTACAAGGAAACTCAGTGGGGAAACTGATAGGAAGTAAGAAGTTACAGCCGCTGCCACTGCTTTTTGCCCTTGGTCATTCTGTTTCTTTGTTTAGGTATGGGAATATCTCTGTAATGACAAGACATGGGTTGTCTAGTGTTAATACAAAAGTCATCCAAACATTATCTTCAGTATTTTCCTATGATGTGAAAAACAAAAATAAAGAAATTGCAACAAATATTGAAAGGATTATACTGTTTTTTTCGGAGCCATTATTGACCTAGGTCTGAAATAGTATCAGAGAAGATCCATCAAACTTACAACTATAGAAAGAGGCATCTGTTGAGGAAGAGGCAGAAAACAGTGAAGCCTACCTAGTCGTCAGTCTACCCTATAAATATGTATAGAAATAGCTACAGTGGCATTCTTTCCGTCTTCTTTGGGGCAAGTTTCTTTGCTTAGATTTTCACACAAAAGTCTCACTATAATTCAACTGAATTAGATGGCAACCGGACATTGAAAGCACAAAACCTGTCACTATACATCTCTCTAAGCCAACACGCAACACCAATCACTTAAGCAGGCTGGAATGATCTACCAGAGACTCAAATTTCAACATGAATGCAGTGAAGGGTATGACAGAGGAACTGTATGTCATAGATAGCTAATTTGTAGCATAAGAAATGGAAGGATGTACCTGACATATTCTGACAGGTACTGAGATTAAGGGATGCACCAGCATTTCTGCCTGCCTTTCCAGAATATGGCCTTTTCATTTGTAGAATCTTTGTCTCCCAAAAGGGGTGGGTATAACTGTTAAATTCAAATAAAAACTCCAGTTATTATCACAAAACTTAAATTCAGCAGCTGAATCCTGTCTGATCCATTCTCCTTGCATCTTACTGCCTTCTGACTCTATCATTAAGTGATTGTGAAACTATCAAATGTTTAATTTGAGCATGAATTTATACAAGCATATCCTACTAGCTATGTTGTCACTTTTTATGGCAGCACTCAAGCAATCCTGGAACTCCATGTGCCCTTAGTATTTTTATAAACCACAGGTTAAGCAACTGTGAGGCCCAAATAAAAACAAATAAATAGAAATATATAAACAGGTCTCCTTGGGGCCTAATTTTATTTTATTCATTCCAAAATCCACAGTACATCAGTTTCATATATTTTTTTAATTAATTAAAGATTGCTGCACAGAAAGCAAACTTTGAGTTTGTTCAAAAATCTTCATCAGGCTGAATATAAATTAAACCAACAAACATGGGAATTTCAGTATAGTCTGCAATTCAGAATTCCTTTGGAATGGTGAGTTTTGCAGACATTACATGTGGTTTTCATTTAGTGACCACACTTGGGACCAGCAATTTGGTTGTTAAGTGAAGTAGGATTGCTAATTAAAACTGTGATTGTGGTTATGATCCTATTTCAGCTTTCCTTCGCTTTACAGACTTACAAAGATCATAAATACAAGCACTGGTCATAAAGTTACTTTTTCATCACTGTCGTAATTGCAAATGGTTGCCAAAGTAAGCAGTCACTAAACGACTGTAATTGGATTGGGTATGCAAATTGTAAAGCAGTCTGTAAGAAATCACCAAATTGTAAAAACATACTATGATATATATTTAGGGTAGTGAATGACAAATTACATATCGCACCCCACCCTAAAAGGAAAATAAAATAAAAGATATCACAGTTACCATTCCCTTCCGTTCTCTTGTTTTCCAGTTCTAGCCTTTCTCTTCTCTAACCTTTGTCTTGTCTTTCTGGTCATGGCTTCTATATCAGTCCACAGTTTATTGTCCCCCAAGCCTTACTTTCAAATATCTTGACACGGTGAAGCACTTAAGAATAATCATTCTGGAATTCTCATTCCTCCCCCCCTCCCCTCCCCACTCCCTGGGGTCCCATCATGAAATTTCTCTGTTTCTCTAAATTTACAGCTGAACCAGGGCTGGATTATGGCCAACTGATGCCTTAAGCAGAGCCAACTGTACCCCTTGACAGAAGCAAACCTCTTCATTCCAAGAGATGGAATGTGATATCTAAGGACACCTTCAAACAAAACTTTTAAACTTGAGCCACTCAACCACGCCACTTAACAATACAGACTGAGTTTGCCATGGTCGATAAGTACAATTAGAACAAACTGAATAAAGTTGAGCATGGCAGTGAAAGAGTTAAGGTTATGATAACCAACTCTGGAGGTGGGGGACATATTGTGGTGCCACCCTTCCCTTGGGAATGGTTAATCCAGACCTCAGTTGAATAGCCAAAAGACTTGACTTTCTGAATGAATAGGTGAGTATTCATGTTTCATGAATGAGGCATCAGTACCAAAGGGGAACATCCTTTTAAACTTTTAATTCCAAGTCCAGTCGGTAATCTGACAGTCCAGATGCTGCCTAACTATAATTCCCAACAGCTAACCAGTGTGGTCTATAGTTAAAAATAATGGGAGATGTAATTCAGCAATACTTGGCTCTTACCCACTGTTCCAAGACATGATTCAGTCAGCTTTCTACAACTGTCATATCACCATTTTTTCATGTGCTATTTTGAGTGCTATAATGTCACTTTTTTCTTATGATAATGAAGGAGAAACTTACATTCTTCAGTTGCCAGATTGTTCTCAGTATTAAACCCATTTCACTCATATGGGATTTTCAGAATTGTTCAAATTTTCCTTTGAAACTACTACAGTAAATAGCCGATAAGTTGGAAGTCTGTTATCATATATGAGAATTTTAAAATAATAGCAATACCTGCAATATCTGTCTGCTTTCCATGTTTTTGTACAATGATAGTGTGGATCATAAAATAGCTTATTACCAAAAACTATAAATTCCTGAACATGCTGATGTGGGAATATTATTTTGTTGCCAGGGTTGGACAGAAATAGCACAGAAAGTAGTACAAGTTTTAAACTAATTTAAATGTGTCGTATAGACTATTACCCTGATTATAGGGAGCAAATGTAACGGCTAAGCCCATGTATCTTGTCCTTTGTGATGGACCCATATCTGTTGGGAACATAATTAAGCTAAACTGGGGAGGCAAGTGCTATGGGGTTTTTGAAGAATGCACAATATACACATAATTTAAGTGCTAATATATTTATATCCTATATTATACCCAGCCTTATTCATTACCTATTTTTACCAAATATAAGATATGTACAGTAACTAAGAAGGGACCTACAAATGAATAGATGACCTTGCCCAAGTGGGCCTATGAGATTGACCATAGGGTAAAAATAGATTACCCTTAAATTAAATGAGGCAGTGCTATCCATTTGACTAGTTTCTAACCATCAACTGAGAAAAAGACAGCTGTGGTTTTTACTAGAAGGAGAAAGAGAAATCTTTGTGCAATATGCACTTTCAAATAGTAACTGAAGTACATCTGTTTCATGCATGCTTGATTTTTCAGGAACATTTATTTATATACAGATGCAAGACAATCCTTGCATAGCTAACAATATGGAAATATTACAGACTTCTCAATCCTTCCTACGTTTTCTTTCATCAGTTCCTCTGGACTTGATTTCCTAGAAGAACTCTACAATTTTTTTTAAAAAAAAACACCGTATGGGAAAACAATTCTGTGCTGATAGAGATAAGCCAGCTTCAAAACCTTCCCCGATTGCATACTGAGCCTTGGCCAAGAAAGCACCATCAAGTTCATTTTTCATCCCAGACTAGCACTGATTTCACCATTCCGTATGTCCCTCCAGACACACATCCAG
This sequence comes from Pantherophis guttatus, assembly GCF_059756535.1. Lineage (NCBI taxonomy): Eukaryota > Metazoa > Chordata > Lepidosauria > Squamata > Colubridae > Pantherophis > Pantherophis guttatus. The sequence goes on from NC_142069.1 coordinate 29,309,980, forward strand.
GGAAGTCACTTCTACAATTTCAACAATCCATGCAACTGGAGAGGGACGGGTAGCTATAGCTTTACTTCCTTTCACTTACAACAGCTAAAATCTTACTGTTTATCTTATGTTTTGAGCTATCCTATTGAGTACCGTAAGAAATAACTCTTCCTTTCACCTTTCTCTCCTTGGTGTTTACACCTTTCAAATACTTGTAGGCTGTTATCGTGTCATCCGTTTAGCCAAGCTATACATATTTAGCTCCTGTAATCTCTCCTCATCAATCAATCTCTCCAACCTCTTAATCATTTCTGTTGCTCTTCCCTGAATTCCTTCTAATTTGTCGACTTCTCTGTGCTAGAGGAGTGCCCAGAGTGGAATGTAATTTCTAAGCCCATCTTCACAGAGTAGCATAGAGAACTATTACCTCCAGGCACAGAGACAGAAGGACTCTGGATATTGTCATACAAAGACACCTCATTACATACATTTGACACTGGGGAATAGAATTGGAAAGGGCTTCTTTTTTTGAACATTCTCTGACAGTTGATAGACATTGAGCCAGAAGTAACCTAGTCCAATAAAAGGCAAAATAAAGTTTATGTGTGTATGTGTATGTGTCCGTGTATCTCTCTCTCTCTCCCTCTCTCTCTCTCTCTCTCTGTATGTATATATCATATACTAACAGCATATGTAGACATTAGGATAATGTGTACATATCACTGAAGAGGAGACCAGTTGGCAAATTCCACATGCTGATTTATGTATATCTGCAAATTTTAAAAGAATTATTGGAATTCAATTATGTTTTGTTTATTGGCACGGCAAGAATTTTCAGAGGCTCGGCTGCTGTTAAACACCAACTTTATTAACAATAATGGAACATCACATCGTGAATGGCAAGGAGAACAACAACTACTGCCGTTTGACAGCTCTTTAAATAGGAGCCTGTCATCCGGGGAGAACCATTACGCGAGCAGGGATTTCCCGCACATTCTCTGCTCGCATTTTAGCCAATCCGCGTTGGTTGGCAACAGCTCCGCCGGAATGAAGTCGTAGCCATGAGGACTCAACAAATTAGTATTAAAATGCAGCTTAGTATAACAGCAGGAGTTTTGGTCAGGTGACATTTTCTGTCCAGATGTTATTGAACTGTAGGCTTGTTTCAGGGCATCTGTTTTTCTCACATTTTCTTTAGGATGTCTTATCTTTAAATTGGACATGGACTGGTCAACATTTCAAAAAGAAGGCTGGCCTGTATATAGATCCAGATTCATGACCAGTCTCGAAGAAATACACACACATTCTACAATAAAATTAAGAGCAATCACAGATTGGACAGACACCGATTTTTCTTTTTCCTAAAAATAGAAAGGTGCTGTGGTGGCAGCAATAGCTCTGCTGTGCAAAAATAATTAGTCATGCCTAAATTGTGAGTAACTGTGTAAAAATTATGAACACAGATTCTGCCCTCGGGGTTACAATCTCAAGTAGAGACATGACACACAGAAAAGAAAGAAGAGCTGATCTAGGAACCCAGGATGAATAGTGATTTAAATATGTCAATGCAGGGATTTTTCTTGCTCTCTCACTCAAAAAACTGCTGCTGATGAATCCCAGGATGTGTCCATGACAATTCGCCATGACCAACTCGCTGCAGGACAACTTGCCACGGCCAACTCATGGTGGGAAAACACACTGTGGGACAAGAGTTACACTAATATTAAAGAAAGACTGAAATAGAATCACTAAAGAAAGGAGGGACAAAATGAAATGTGAAAACAGAAGTGTTAAATTGTCCCACAGCAAGTTTTCCCATGGTGAGTTGCCCTTCAGCAAGTTGGCTGTGGCAGGTTGTCCCATTCCACCCAGGACAAGAGCCAGTTGGCTAGTAAATCACAGAGGATGTGCATCTCTGAACTTGCTATACTTCTAAACCCATGCAAATTCTGTTTGACCAAGACAACAAATGATTGAAAAAAGAGTGTGTGAGTGAGTGAGTGTGAGTGTGTGTGTGTGTGTGTGTGTGTGTGTGTGTGTGTGTGTAGACCATGGAAAATTTAGTCCTATGCATCACATAATGCCCCCTTCAATACTCTGAAAAGCTATATCTGGCTTCAACTTCAAGGTTTTCCTTCCGTCTTTGAAGTTTGTAATCAAAAAGATATTGTTTCCATGCAACAAATATAGTTCTGAATCTAAGAATGAACGGAGCAGGAAGAATGATATTTACAGGAAAGGTTTCTGATGGAATAAAAGATCTCCTTAAGATAGCCTCCCCCAGTGTTGATGCCCTTCAGATGTAGTCCCAAAGATGCTTTTTTAAGAGGCAACTGGACTTTCTGGTTTTTCTTTGAAGACTTTTCACTTCTCATCCAAGAAGCTTCTTCAGCTCTTAGTGGATGGTGCAGAATGGAGGGATTTATACTCCTTGCAGACAGCTGGTCATTTGCATTCTTTTAATGACTCACCTTAAAGAATCATGAGCAGAGAAAGTCTGCACAAGTACAATCAAATAGTTCAAAACTATCGTAACACTCTGATTCCATGGTGTCTAGAGCCTCAAACTATGTATCAAAGCCTCAGGAAAAACCTCAAGTTTCTTCTGAAACTCAATCAGATTCATTCAGCACCCTGGGGAAGACCCATCATATAGATTCTTCCTCCCTCTGGTGGGGAACAATCATGGAAAACTCCTGGGTCGACAGGGAACAAAGGACTGATGGTAACATCCCAACCACAGATTGCACTACTATTGTCCTGAGACAAAAATCGGCTCTAGCATGGAACTAACACAAAGAACTGAGCCCTCACAGGTCCATGGTTGTGATGGTAACCATAAGCTCCATAGTTACCTCCAACTTCATATCCAAAGAAGATTAGTTGAAGTCCCCTAAACTATAAACCTGGGAAGCTCCATTCCCAACCCATCTACATACTGAGCATCATAAATAAGAAGGTTACTAAAGAGAAGGTACAGTAGCGGTAATTTGACTTCTAGAGCACAATTTCAATCTCACTTATACTTATCAGTGGAATAGCACACCTGACAAGAACTTGAGTTTCCTAGAGAACCATAGCTACTCCACTGCCACTGCACTGTGTCACCCTTGAAACCCACACGAACACATTTCTAAGAGGAGAAGTTTCCCTCCATGCCCCATCAGGTCTACATTATACATGCATTTGCCTCTCTCTGTCAGCTTTGGAAGCCATATTAGGCCAGAAGGTTCAATGCTGCCACCTTCTCATATGTGGGAAAGTAGGAGGGGGGATTAAGGAGAGGGGTTGTTAGTAGACATAATAGCATTCTTCCTGCCAGTCAAGGTCAAGGCAATCCAGCATCTGGAGAAGGAGTGGTCAGGGGGCTGGATCAAGATGGAACGGACGTTGATTGGAGCATGTGATCGGCTGGGGGGGAAAGGGGATGGTTTTGGGAGCTTTGACTTACTGAAGGAAAACCCAGGCTTTTCAGATTCGGGTTTTCCCAGATGTGCCAGTTTGCCTATTCTAGTAAAGAGAACTTTGGAAAAATGTTTGCTTCCGTGTCTTTACTTGGAGTTGGGGTTTTCCTGGAATGCTGACACTCTCATTGGAAGGCTTACCTATCAGGATTTTTACCAACTTTCTTGAACAAGTATATAAATGTTTATAGCTTGGCACTCTTCAGATATGTTGAATTATCACCCTCACCTGGCTTTACTTTATAAAGAATAAGTGTATAAAAGTGTGTTTATATCATTGAGTACTGTATTGAATAAGAGGCATCCTGTAAAAAGGCAATTAATGTACTAAACCCTCATTAGGGCAAATATCCCTTTTGTCCAAAGGTGAATCTGGCTTTGAAAAATAAAGCTAATTATGCATCCAACAAGTGAACGTGCAGGTTGCATAGCAGTGATCACCAGGCATTATATATAAGTCAAAGTTCATGCTCTATTATGGCAGGATACATATCACTTGTCAGCCATCTTAGCAAACAGTTTAGTCCATTTTTGCTACTTAAAACTAGAATGAAATCTATTGCCTATCGGTCCAATTTTGTCCAAATAGCAGGACATAGTCCATAACACTTCTATAAAGCATCGTTTACAATGATGGCAATATATAACAATGAGATATAGCTTTATTAATAGCTATAATAAATGAGGTTGGTGGAAGAAGGAGTTAAGAAAGTAATTTGTCAAAGGAGAGCCAAACAGAAATCAGATGCAATAACCCCTAGATCTGTAGATGAAATAAAAAGCATCTTGCCTCACTTACAGCCATATGTACAAAAGATGAATGGAAAGAGATGGGCTAAAGTATCAGTGCCCCATCTGCACACATGTACAGCTGCTCAAAGGCAATAAAATTAATCACAATAGATATAATTTCTGCTGTGATCCTTAGGGCATTTCCACAACACACTATTTCCATGTCTAAAACATCCGACCTGTCAGCGACTACTTCAAGCTTCAACCGCAATAATACGTGGGCAAACAATAGATACAAACTCAAGGTAAACCGCACCAAACTCGATTGCAGGAAATACGACTTCGGCAACAGGGTGGTCAATGCCTGGAATGCTCTACCTGACTCCATTGTTACATCCTCAAACCCTCACAGCTTCAACCTTAAACTGTCTTACCGTGGACCTCACACCATTCCTAAGAGGTCTGTAAGGGGGCGTGTATAAGCACACCAGCATGCCTACCATCCCAGTCCTACAGTCCCCAATTATTTGTACTCATTTCATGTACTCATGTCCATGTTTATACTTATACCTGTTATCTTGTACATGTTTGACAAAATAAAAATAAATAAATAAATAAAATACACAAAAGGTATTAATATTAATATTAAAAGTATATCCATGCTGCATTTTACAGATTTTAATACAGAGAATCTACTCCCCTAAAAGTTTCATCCAAAGCATGTTTCCCCAACTTTGTGCCCTCCACAGCATGTTTTCAATTTAACAAATCTGGAGAATTACAGATTAGGAAGGGCTAGTCTAAGGCTCTGTTTTATATAACCTGGAAGAGGATTATCATTTTCTTTCCTTTCTTTTTTTTTCATTCTAATGAATTCCATATCTTTTGCCTATGTATTTAAGTTAAAATATGTGGGCTATATAATGTCAAAGCTCATTAGAAGAAGCAACAGAGGTGGCAGCAACCATGGTATCCAGATAACAAGATGTTTAGAAAGTTCAAGTTAAGCACAGCACTTTGGAGTATATATTGTAGAGAACAGGGAATCAAGAGGCTTCAAAGTACATTGCAATAGGATTTCAACAATGTATTTTTCTTGCAAGAGTTTTGCTCATCTAGTTCTGAATGCTTCCATATACAGCTGTTACTTTGATACAGCATACTAACAACTATTCAGCACAAAAGTATTACAAAATGAACAGTTTTCAAGGATACCCTAACTTCAACAGAGTTATGGTGGTCTGGAACATATAAAGAAGTTTCCCAAATCCATCTTAGATAGACATGTTTTCCAAATCCATCTTAAATAGACAAGCTGCTTGACAGCTTTATCTGCTAGAACTGAAGGTTGTTGTTTATACTGTAGGTTATGTTGCAGCTACGCAATTCTAGGAAAATGTAATCAGTTACCTGCTTCCACAAATTATAGTGAATTCATTGAGTCAACCAACACAAAACATGACAGATTGATCATGACACTACAAAAAATATATACAATAAGCACTATATCTGAACTTTTGACAATCTTGCATTGCTGCAAGCCATTAATAGTCATGACCTGATCCAACATCTGTTAGAAATTGGGATGAAAAGCTTAATCCTATATTTTGCCTCAATTATCTCTGCCATGTATTTATTATATTGGAAAAGAATTGTATTTATAATAGCTTGTGATTTATGAAAAGGCTGGAAATTTTGGAAAAGGAAATCCAACAGATTGAGGAGTAGAATGCTTAAGGAATGGTAGTATAATCTGATGCAAAATACACACTTTAAGGAATGTACTATTTGGATGGACCTGTAAAGATGAAGAATAGCATTATCCCATTCAACAGACAGAAGTAACAGGCAATGTGTTTGCAACCAGCATATTTGTTCAAAGACTGTATACATCTGTCCTACCAAAAATTAATCACTGACTTCCTGAATCTTCATGATTTCAATGATGCATTTAACAAAAGGGGTGTTTTTATACAAACATAAAATACTACCAGTAATATAAATAAACTCTCAATGCCATTGTAGTCCAGATATGTAGCAATCTAGCTCAGAAAGAGATCCAGTTTGAAATGTCATCCTGAAGTATATTTCTAAGGATCCACCAACTTTTAGCTGGGAATTGATAGCCAATTTGGAGCCATTACAAAGACTTAACTTTCATGTTTCCTCCTTCACAGCAAATACAAAATAAATATTTGGCAAAAACCAATACGCTCCACTTCTTCAGTATGTGCCCAGAACATGCAGTCCTTCTGATGCTTGAATTATGGAAAATGACTGTCTCCCTTTCCCCCCCAAAGATTCTATCCTTTTGTAGCAATTAAGGCATCAGATTAGAAACCTGGAGGAGACTGGGAGTTCTAGTCCCACTTTAGTAACAAAGCCAACTGGATGACCTTGGACTAGTCACTTTCTCTCAGTCCTTGGAAGGAGGCTATGGCAAACCATTTATGCAAAACTTTGCCAAAGAAATACCGAGGGCTAGTCCAGGCAGTCATCAGGAGTTAAAATTCTGCCTCAAAGGCACACACACACACACAGAGAGAGAGACCACAAAAAAGGATAACATACAGTATTTGGGCTAAAATCATTGGGAATTGGAGATGGCAATGAATGTCATTTAGTATTGAAAATCCTGACATTTCCCTTGTATATCAAATGATCAGGCAATTCTGTTTAGAAGCCTTTTGCATTCTTATGTCTCAGAGCCACTACCAAAGGTTATCTACTCTAATCTGCTTTCCTTTGTGCATAGTATTCTGAAGATAGCATCAAGGGAGGTAATTCCTATGAACCATTAGATTGTCCTTCATCTCAGACCGGCAAATCATTACATATGTCCTGATGTTGACAGTCAAATCATGCCCTGTTCATACAAACGCCTCTGCCTCCGGCAGAATGCAAATAGCTACTGGAGAAGGGGGAACACGGTATCACATCAACTGTGGCTGAGGCAGTCATAAAAATCTGCAATATCAGTTTTGAAATGTTTGCAGTAACGGATCAAATCATGCACATTCATTTACTGGTTTGTGGCATTTATAATATCCCTTTCCTCCAAGATCTAAAGGCAACATCCTTATTGTCACTCCCATTTTAACCTCAGAACAGACTATGAGGAAAAGTTAGTTTGACTGCCCCTAAATCTCCCAGTAATATTCATGGTTGAACGCAGATTTTGACCCCTCTCGCATTCTAATCCAATGCTCTTGCCACTATACAGCACTGTCCTAATTCTCCATGCTGCAACATAGTTGAGATCTCAAAGTCAGACAGGCTCATGGGAAACTGGTCCAGATTTTCCCTAAAACTGCCATGGAGCATGATAGCCAGGGGAATAAGCCTCAGATAATTGTTAACTATAGACTTCAGTGCTGACTTTCAGCCTTGAAACAAGAATAAGTGACTCCTGAAAAAAAAAAAATGCCGGCTTAAATTCTCCAATGAGCAGAGCCATTCGTTGAAACTTAACCCACTGCCTGTTGAGAAGAAGGGTATTTCTTCATGAAGGATTTTTAATGTGCAGAATAATTGACATTTTTATTTTGTTCTCCATCACAGTATTCATGCAAAACAGGTTTCCGGCATTTTATTTTATTCGTAGAAGAGTTACAGGACTGAAAATCCAGAAAAACGAAAGAACCAAACTATTCACTCTTAAACTCAAACATAAATTGATCACTCTGTCCACAGGAGCACTTCACATTCGGTCTGTTTGTTTATCCCTGTTCAGTAATCACAAGTCTCAGGAGAGATGGAGAGCACCAGAGAGGTAACCATTGCAATATTTCTCCTTCAAGGTCATTGCAAATGAAATTAATTTTTAAAACCTAAAATAAATCACAGAAAAACCCCATTTCAGTCATCAATAAAAGAAATATTCATTTCTTTATCACTCTCCTGGGGTTATGAAACAGAAAGCACCACCCTGGTTTTTGCTGGCAGCCAGAAAGCCAAGGTGCTTTTAAGGAATACTTTTTTGCATAACTGCCCTGTCTCCTACATGGATCGTTAAATGGGATCATAGGAGGAGCTGGGGGGGGGGTTAAGAATGACTTTTTCAATCATTCTCCATCATTAGTTTCGTACTTTTTCTTCTCGCACACAAATACATGCACACATCTAAGGAAATACTGGACAACTGTGCGATGCATTTTGATGGGAGCTTCTAGGAAATTCTATCTGTAAATAATCTAGGAGTCATAGCGTCCCTGGTGCTCTCTGAGCTTGTCTGTTTGCTTGCAGACATTTCATTACCTGACTAGGTAAATGTCTGCAAGCAAACAACCAAGCTCAGAGAGCGCCAAAGACTTCACAGCTCAACCCTGAACTATGTGCTGTATATTCTCTTCTATTGAATCCAAGGGTCTGTCAGGATCTTTGTTTCCAAGGAAAACCTGTATGGCAGCTAAGAGATCAGCTTGCTTTTATCCATTGGTTAACAAAATCCTTGCTCTCTCTCCTTTTCTTGTACCTCTTCCCTCTTCCTTCCTTCTTTTGATATCAGATAGGGAACAAACATCTATTTAGCATTTAACCAAGTTCAGTGCTGATAGAACCAAGTTGTTATGGCCTGTAATTCATCAACACTTCTATTGTAATAAATGTATAGTTTTTAAATCATTGCAAGCCTTTTTGTCATTTTTCTTGCATCTGAGTAGCAAGTCAGTGCTTTGGAATATGAAGGTAACCTTTTCTCTATAGCACTTCAGCTTGTAGTTAGAAACCATTTCTAGATAATAAAATGCTACTTTCTGGCAATGCACATACATCACAAGAGTCAATCGTTTCTTTGTATTGAACATAAGAGAACCATAAACTAATGTTATTTTGACATTGAAACTGTCTCTCTAAAAAATTTAGAAAGTATTTCATGAAAGTGGGAGATGCATTTCTTTAAAAGACATTCTTAGTATTAATTTAGATGTCTGAGTGTGTCTCGTTAACCTTCCCAATCTGGCACCCTCCAGATGTGCTGACACAACGAGAGATTCAACTGGTGTTAAGTCAGAGCAAACTCCTAGTTTGAAGCAAATCTCAAGAAAATTCTTCCTGGTGAGGCTTTAGTATGGCAATGACGACGACTGCAAGAAGCAGCAGTGCTCCAGGGACACCCAATTTTAATATCTCACAATGACTTAATTTAAAATTGTGTTGAGAGTTTTCAAAATGTTTACACTTTTCCAGAGTGTTCATCCACATATTCCATTTGTCATAGGATGAAGATGCCCCATCATCTCTTTGTAGAAAAAAAAGGTCACAATATAATATCAATTTTATCACCAGCCTGTTCCTCAGGCAGTTTGTAGTCAGTTGTGTTCTGGCATACAAGGGGTGTCTTCCTTCTTATCCCAAAATTTTCCATGTAAACAATCTAGGGCACATTTAGGAGGAGCCTTGGGGCAGTGTAGTATAGATTGACAAACAGCTCATCTCTAGTTAGCTCAGCATGTCTTCTGAGTATCTATGGAGATTCTCAGTCATCCAAGTCATTGTTGTCTATGTGGATTCTCAGTCATCCAAGTCATGGTTGCCCCAAAAGTGCTTTTTCAAGAGGGAACTGGACTTTCTGGTTTTCCTTTGAAGACGTTTCACTTCTCAGAAGTGAAGAAGCAGCTTCTTGGATAAGAAAAAGCTTCTTAGATGAGAAGCAAAACGTCTTCAAAGAAAAACCAGAAAGTCCACTTGCTTCTTCAAAAAGCACCTTTGGGACATGTCTTTTGAGGGATCAACCCTTCCTATCTAGTCTCTATGCTGACTATTCTGTGTTATTTGAGCTACAAGTGAGTCCAGATCCTTGGACTAAAGTTGAACTATATGTTGGTTTATATGTTGAACTTTGAACAAACTGGTTTATATGTTGCATTTTCAAAAGAATGTTTACTTATTGATGTACTCTTTCTCAGAATAAGAGTTTCTTTATCAGGCACCAATCTCTTTTCCTAACAGTGTTACAACTGTACAGACAGCAGCACAACACAACACAACAGCATTCCCGATAGCACAATTTATGCTAATATGATTGTTTCCTGGGTCCAGAAAGAGAAAAGGCCTAGTAGTTGCATGGTAGTCCTTAGACCAAGTTACAAAGAGCTTAAACCAGATGCAGCTGTGTATCCTACTGAGTACTAGAAAACCAGCAGCTAGCAAGGATAAGATGTTTTAGCAACAGTCCTACCCAGATGCTAGATTTCTCAACCCTGATAACTTTAAGATGTGTGGACTTCAACTCCCAGAATTCCCCAGCCACCATGGAATGGAAATTGAACTCCCCAGATCTTAAAAGTTGTCAAATCTGAAGAATTGCGGTAGAGGATTGTTTAGAAATTATCCAAAAATCTTCTGCAAAATGCTTGCATTCTGTAGCAACCCAAGTTAATTGGGGGGGGAGTTGTTTAAGAAAAAAGTTTGAAAGTAAATATAATGTTGCAAGGCTTCCCAGGACAGAAGAGAAAACATCGAATTCTAATCCTTGCTCTGTTATGTAGCTTGTCTTTGTTTAAGATTCATCCTTCCTTCCAAGTCTTACATCATGGAGATATCATGAGGAAAAATACTGCTAAAATCACAAATTACTTTATGTATGTCCTACCCTTCCATTCCTGTGGTTTAAAGCAATTAATTCTAAAATATGGAATTATAATGAAATATAAAGCAAATATGAAGAAGAAAGAAATAAGGAACATGCTGTAAATTAACCATGTGTCTGTTGGGAGAAAGGCAACATGAATTGAGCCAGTCCAGAGTCTTTTGAAGAGGAATTCATATTGTAGTAGAGAAGCACCTGGGAGAAGGCCCTCACTTGTATCCCTGCCAATCATGCCTTAAGTACCCATGGCAACTTTAAGTTGAGTGGACTGTATGTTCCGGAATTCTCCAGTGAGATGCTGGAGATAAAAGATGCCAGACACAGAGAGAGGCTGCCCTATATATTTGGCCCCTGTTGATTGCACATAGTGGTAATGATCAACCTGTTTTCAAAAGGAAGGCTCCATTATCTCTTTGTTGGCGCTGACCTTGTTGGCCTTCTAGAAGAATCTGAAGATATAGCTTTGTCATCTGAGAATCCTATGAACCTGGTGGAAAACCAAAAGTGGTTGTACTTTTAGAAAAATGAATGGTGCTTTCTCCTGTTGACTATGAATTTAATAGTTGTATTGTTTTAATGGTTTTTGCAGTTATTTGGTGGGTTGATTTTCTGGATGTTTAATTTCGTAAGCTGCCCAGAATCGTGTTAGTCAGGAGGGTAGCTATATAAATTTAATAAATAAATAAATCTCTGCCTCTAAGCTGATCCAATTCTAGAGTTTTCCATAAGATTGCAACTTTATTAGAAAAGGCCGTAAGTAAATGTTCTTATTTAAAAGCAAACATTTCTGAGAGAAGAGAGAAATTAAAAATGTTACAACTGAGATGAATGTCACAAAGCTAATATCAGAATAAATGAAGACTATCCAAAAGTTGATAAATATCAATATTCTACTTTAGGCTGATAAACAGGTTGTGAATGCCCAAAAGTAAATCTATTAATAAAAATAAATCTTCCCTTTACACACATATGAAAACATTCTTGCATTTATCCTTAGGTGATCATCACATACCATCAAATCCTTGAGTTTGAGGACTTTTTCTGGGGTTATCAGTGTTTAAATCACAATGTTGACCAAACTTCAAACATTCCACAAAACAAACCACTTATACATTACGAAACAATCCATTGACTGGAAATTGACAACAGCCACTGACTGGTTTTATGTTATCTGGTACTATAAGTTCCATAATTTCCAAACAGCAGGGGCAATACTTGGAGATTCTAGAAACAGTATAGCAATACAGAGGGCATCACTTGAGGGGCGCTGGGAGAGACCTACAGAAGAACAATTATTCCAAAAGAAAAAAAATATTTCCCACAATCCTTAGCATAACATTAGCATAAGGTCCCTTTTCCAGTCACTGCTGCCCTTCAAGCAAACCAGGGCAGAAGAATTTCTGCAGTCTTGTTCTTCCTTCCTTTTCTCAGATACTATCATATATCCCATCACAACCTCTGTCTCCTTTGGTTTCATCATCTGGTTTTCCTGCTAGGTGACTTGAGCGGGGCATGGAAAGACCAGGAGAGCTCTTGTTTAAAAATGCATGCTGCATGCAAATAAGGCTGGCTTAAAAATATTAGCACCGTTGTCAAGCTGCACTTTTCCTAGACTTGCCAGGAGGGGCCGTGCCTTGCAAAACCATTTAGCCCAAGTGCTGAAAGATGATATCATGATACCTGGGGGGCAAATGGGGTACTTTGCCTCCATGGCTATTGTCTTCTAGCACGGATCAAATGTTTTGGCTAATGTAACCCATTGCAGATAGATCTGAAGCCCATGTATAAAATGAAACACATTTGTGTGTGCCTCTTAATCTGCACTGACACTTCTCTGCTTCTTCCTGCTCAAATCCACAGATCCTGAAAACTTACTGGGTAGAAGATTAACTATAGATTTATTACAGGGTTATAGGATTTCCTGGACCATACACCTGGGCTCATAAATACAACAGACAGCAATCATAGCTCCCGAGATGGATGACTTGAATCCTCCATGCTCTGCTCCTGGCCATCCATGATGAAAATCAATGTATATACATTGATGCACACATATCCACAGCAACCTAGAGAGGTGTGTGCCGCCACGGCAGTACTCAATAGTCAACTGCTACACTATTTCCACTAATGTCTGCCCTGTGCGGCTTCTTCCCTCCATCCAGTTCTTTGGGTTCTCCTTGAGAAGCTTTGTGCTTTGAGGAGCTGCTGCTGCTTAAATACAAAATGGACTGATCCACCTGTTCTCTCTCACACACACCAGCACAACCAGACATCATGCAGGGTCAATTCCCTCGAAACTTGCATGCTCTTGTGCAGGACTCCAGCGTGATGCTCCTGTAGAAAAGGCCGGTTGTGTATTCAGTGTTGGAAACGAGGCGTCAGCGTTTCATTTACATTTAATTTGGGTATAGAAGCGGGCAGGCGAGAAGGGCATTCTTCTGCACGCAGCCAAGCCGCCCAAGGTTTCCCCAACCCGGGGTTACCGGGAGACGCATCGACCCTCCGCCCCCCCCCCCAAAAAAAGCCCAAAACCAGCCTTCGCGGGCTCCGCAAAGCGCTCCTGCCAAAGTTTCCTGGGATGACACAGAAGCGGAGGCAGGAGGCTGCGGGGATGGGCTTCGCTTCCTCCTCCTCCTCCTCCTCCTCCTCCTCCTGTTGCCGCCGCCACAACCGTGCTTGCAAATTTTTCTTAAAAAAATAATAATAATAAATGAAAAGCTACTCCTCCCCTCCTGCTGCTAATGCTCTTGCAGAGACCGGGGTAAGAAAGCGAGCCAGAGAGAGCTGCGCCCAGCAGGCTTGAAGATCCATCCGGAACTCCATGCCTGAGAAAGCAAGGAAATCGCTCAGCTTGCCCGCATCCCGGCAAATCTCGCCTTCTTCTTCTTCTTCCTCCTCCTCCTCTTCCTCCCTCCTGCAAGCCCCCCTCTTCCCTCGCCTGGATGGCGCCCCCGGACCTTCCGCCTACATTGCCTATTTTCTTCCTCCCCGGCATTCCCAGGCAGCCGGGGGGTGGGGGGGGGGTAGTGGGATCAGGGCAGGGGACCGGCAAGAAGGAAGGAGAAGCGTCGATCTTTTTTTTTTCCTCCCTCCACCCCCCACCCCACCCCCGCCCACTCCTCAAGCTTTTACAAAAGGCGACACGCGCACGCCGACACGAGTTGGGACGGCTGCATTGGCAGCCTCGCGCCGAGACCCCGCTTCGAGGGACCCCGGCCGCCTACCTGCTTCTCCGCAAGCGACGCTGCCCCCAAGTTCAGGCTTGGCATCCCAACGAGAGATCGAGGAGGAGGAGGACCACTCTTCATTCAAATTCCTGCCGTTCGCTGAGGGGAGGACTCGAAAACGGGAGAGAAACACGCTGTGCGCGCGCCTGCGTACCTCTGCGTGCGTGCGTGTATTTGTGTGTGTGTATATGTATGTGTGTGTGTGTGAGGCGCGCGCGCACACACCCTTCTTCTCTGAAATGGTGCCCGTCTTCGGTTTATGCGCCCCCCCCCCCACAACCCGGGTAGGGTTCAAGCCGTCGGTCGCCTTAAAGTACGATTCCACCGCGGGCCAGTGGAGATTTCGCCGCGGGGAAGCCCCGGCCAGGTTTGGGGTGGTGGTGGTGGGGGGGTTGTGTGTAGAGAGCCGGCAGCAGAGGTTGCGGTGCTGGTGCTGGAGATAAACCGGCGGAAGAAGCCGGGCTTTGCCGCCGTCGCTACCGCAGCCGCGTCACTGGGAATGGATCAAGAGCAGGCGGGCGGGCGGGACGTGCCTGGAGAGTGATCCCGGAGGCCAGGCGGTGGCAGGTCGAAGGGACGACGCCGGTCGACTCCCCGCCTTTCCAGGTGGGGTTGTGGGGGGCCCCCGATTCGGGTGCTCCCGTAGCTGGAGATCTCCACGCTCCCTTTACGCGAATGACGCCTCCACACACGCACACGCCTCCACACACACACGCGCGCACACACACTTTAACGGGCTGGGAAACAGCGGCACGCCTGCGTGCACACGCAACAGCTGGTTATTGTTATCCATGTGCCCGGCTGCAAGGAATGGCAGCGCCGAAGCTCCGAGATCAGCAGCGTGGGATGGGCAGGAGGGAGGAGGAGGAGGAAGAGGAAGAAGAGGGGGGGGAGCAGGGCGCGCCAGGAGTCGCAACTGCAGAGCAGGTATTCCTCGCCCGTCCCGTCGTCCCCCCCCCCTCATCCTCTCTCCTTTTTCTCCATTTGCCCACCCAAAACCTAGGCGCGCCAGAGGTAGCAGCTGCCTGGAAAGTCCCAGTGGGTGTGCACGCGGCCGAGACCAGCTGCCGGCGCCGACCCGCGTCCCTGACAACAGCTGGGAAGAAGCATGGAGAGAGGTGTGCAGGGAGAAGAGACAGCAATTTTCCAGATGTTAATGCAGCAACTGGAAAATTAACCCCGTGACTTTATGTAACCTTATGCCTACGCAGTCCAGCAGCAGGAGCTGCCAGGAAACCATCTTTTCTGTGAGCACAACACTGCTCAGGATCGGTTACACACACACGCACACGCACACACCCAAAGGCTTTGTGCATTGCATGCCCCACACAGTCACTTAGTAGCAGTTTGCAGGACAGCTGCTGAGCAGCTCCCTCCTGTATAGCCGAAGCACATGCCTGTGCAAGCCAGTTACTGTACTGACATCCTCGATCACAGCTGTGAAACCTTCCATCCATTAGAGAAAGAAAATAGCTGCCAAAGAAATAGCTGTATCTTGCCTGCAGCCCTACAGATACATACCTATAAAAGCTGTTTAACTCCCTCTGATCTAAACAAAGGTAAATGTGGGGATGTGACTACGATAGGCTTTGACATCTTCTGAAAATAATCTTACACATAAGCAACAGGTGATGAGAAATCTTTTTTATATAGGCTTCTCCAACTGCTAGGTACCAACATTCTTTACAACAACTCTCACCAGTTGAACACACATCCCTGCAGGAAGCATCCTTAATGACTGTAGGCCATAGGCAGTGAATAGGAATCTTCCAAAGATGAGCATAGAGATGGCTAAGTGGGAAACATCCCCCAAGGCCACATAACGCATCGATAGAATGAAAGAGTACCTTCTATGCAACAAGACCAAAAACTACATGTAATTCAGACACATGCCTATATCAATTGCAAAACAGCTGCTAAGAGACATCCATCACATAATCAGGAACAATTGGGAAGGTACATCAAAGCTCAAACATTCCAGCTGCTGTCAAAAGCGACTTACTTTTTACTTCATTTACATTTTCCCAGCAGATGTCTATCAGTAATAGTTTTACAGCAGGCACAATAGTTATACAACAAGTACATTAAAACACTTTGGCATGAAATATAGGCATTGGGAAGCTGCACTTTTGAAATGTGTTGTTACAAAACATGGGTTTGGGTGTTACAAAGCATCCAGGTGTTAGGAGGAAAACAATGTAGCAATTCTAATCTATATCATTCTTAACTTGTTCTGACATAGTCTCAGAGAACAGCTATTAGAAAATTAGCTACCTAGATCATGCTGGTATTTTATCACAGTTCCACTTATCAAAAAAATGTTCTGGATAATGTATCTTAAGGGAGCAGAAAATGATCCGCTGGAACTCTATCTCAAAACTGTCATTCCCTGGATTCCACAGAAATAAGGGATTATTAACATAATTTCAGAATGTGGTACAATCAAATTGTGGTAGAACCAAAAGCATTGAAATCTGCCAACTGGCTTCTCAAATACGCTTTCTTCTGTTCATTTTATATACTGTGCATTCCCAACCTCCAGGCCAGCCCCCAGCAGTTAACAGTACACTCAATAAATAATTATCACAGCCAGGAATTTTTTAAAAACCCAAAATAAAATGCTATTTAAAATAATGAACAAGCAATGCAACATAATAAACCAAAAACAAAAATATATTTAAAAAAAAATACAAGGCATGAGCAATCTAGCAGCAAATCAAGCTTGGCTACTATGGAGGGAAAAGTAGAGAATTAAAATGCTCTTTAAATTATTTGTTAAATCACACACAAAAATAATCAATTATACTTACTGGGGAGGGAATTCCAGTGTCGGTACCACCACCATCAAAAGTATAAACAGTCACTAGAGGACTATCGCATGACATCACATACCATAAAACATCAATTCTGATAAATTTGAATGTGGAACAGCTAAAAAAAATACAAGGAATACAGGAAACCATCAAAACTATTCGTAACTCTGTTATACAAGTCAGGAAATACGTTGCTTCTGCCTTCTCTTGCACACCTAGTCTCTCTCTTTTATGCACAAAATAACTGCAAATTTATTTTTATGCACAAAATAACTGCAAATTTAGAGGCAGTCCAGTCTAATGTTAGTGGACCCCGTAACCTTCCAGATGTTGCTGGATATAATACTCAAGATTCCTGACTGCCACTCAGCCATCAAGAAATAGCAGAACAGTTTTGTGACATTGGTTGTTTTATCTAATTTTATTTTCTTGGAACAGGACTATGAAGTTATGTATGTCTGCATTTGATTGTATATGTGTATTTCCTCTTATCCCCAATATGCCTGCAAGTACCATTAATCATACCTAGACTGGGTAGTCAAAAAATATCCCAAAATTACAAGGGATATGAAAACATTTCACATATTGTTGCCAAGAAATTTGTAATCTTGTTTGCATATGATCATAAGGGGTCCAGTTCAATTCTGGATGACTTTAATTCAAATATAAAATTTATATATTTGGAAGGTTTATTTTTTAAAAAACCCCATATTTTTCCAGAAATACTTTCACAGTAAATTTCCATTATTTTTAAAAAATGGATAGGCCCAGCCGTCAGGCTTGTGACTTGTTTTCTCTGAGGAAACAAATGGGGACACTGTGCCTTTCACAGAGCTGTGGCAGGCAGAGCAATTTGATATTTATGGACTCACTTTATCATTGATTGCTCCCGGTGGGTAAAGCTGCATGTAGCAGTTTCACAGGGAAGGTCGAAATAATCAAGATGGCTGCTGGGACCATGTAGGGTTCCAAACATTCAGTCATAGGTGCCATTTTGACTTTTTTATTCTCCATTACAGACACCTCCAGATGAACCTGTAAAATATATGGCTGTGCAGTTGATTTTGTGAGCATATATCTTCTGTTCTCTAAGAAGATGACAATTTACTAACATTTTGCTGATAAAAATCAATAGGATTTAATTTAATTCACATCTTTACGTTGCATCAACCCATAAACCAGTGTGGAGAAAAACTAAAACATGTTCACATCCAGTTAACTTTTTTTCCCCTTAATATATAGAGAGGAAGGGCTGTTAGAAGAATTTGTAGCTCTGACCTAAGATCTGATGAGAAATATCTGTTTTTCTCTCCTCACACATGACCCTCTGAAAATATATGTGTGTGTGTGTGTGTGTGTGTGTGTGTGTGTGTGTGTATCATGTTTTCCCGAAAATAACCTGTCTTACATTTTTTTGAACTCCAAAATAAGCGCTTGGCCTTATTTTCGAGGTCTTATTATTTTGGGGCACATGGAGCAAGACGGGGCTCCTCTTGCAGTCTTACCTAACCCTAACCAAAGGAAATGGCAGGGACCAGCTGCACATGCGGTTAAATATTTTCAGGGAGGGTTTATTTTCAGGGGAGGACTTATTATCCAGGGAGGGCTTATTTTCAGGGAAACACTGGATGTATATATATGAAACCTTCCTCAACTGTAAAACACTAGCCCATCACATATATGCCCCATACATCCAGTCTTTCCAAAGACATAAGCCAAGCCTTTCCAGCACACAGATATATAACTTACTTGTAGAAAGCAGCTTCACCGCTGTCTTGACACCTCCGTTTATCAAGCCAACTTCCCTAGATACAAACAACTGGAGAGAGATATTTAGCAACTACTATGGTGGTACTTTTTTTCTGTTTCCCATTTCTTTTCCAGGCTCATATAAGCAATTTTGTGAAAATGTCATGACACTGCTGATCTCAAGTTGTGGGTATATATTTTATTCCTTAATTATTGAATTTCTTAAGTATTATTTTGTTGAATAGGCATGATTCACACTATATACTAAACCAAGACCAAAAAGTCTATGGTATGATTTAATATTTAGTGTGATGTGTATTCTTAGCCAATGAAGCATGACACTGTTTTTAAGATCATCTCAGTATAGAATGGAAAGCCCAACAGTCTTACATTATGATCTCTATAATATCTATAAACTTCCTACACATACAAGCAAGTAATCACATCCAAGATGTTTTTTTCTTTATGATAGACATTGCTAGCAAGTTTCATCCCACCCAGGAGATTACACTGATTTAATAAATTCCATTTACCAACTACATTTATTGTCTAGACATTTTTACCATTCCTAAAAGACACATGGTGTGCAGAATGGAACTGCCATAATCAAAGATTTGTTAGAAGAGCATTGGGTTTTATACTTACTGAACATTCATCATATTAGATTGCATATTAGATTGCTACACGCTCAAATATACTTAATAAGAGGCAAATTTCTTCCTCTTTGATGAGACACTTTTCTAAGAAAATATATCTAGATCTAGGATGCTTTCATTTCTGTTCACTTATACACAATTTATCATTCATCCATATAAAATTCTAGCACATTCAGTTGTTTATGGATAGAACACAACTGGATCAAAGGTTGCTATTGTGAATTGCTAGGATGCTATTCGGATTAATGTTTTCCAAAAGTAAATTGAGGTATTTTTACGAGTTAAAAAGAAGTCTTTTGAGTCTCCAATTTGTCATTTGTGGACCTTAGTGCACAGAAGAAACAAAAGTAGTCATCATATGAACTTTTCTTTTCTCTTAAAATGTGAGCAATTGTAAGTGCCAATTCTAAAAAAACAATCAAATCTCTTTTTTTTTCTTTGATAGACTGACCAAAATTCTATTATTCTATGATTTAATATCCCAATTTTTTAAAATTTAATTTTTTAATTAATTCAGTATATTGAAACACTAGTGTCACCAACCTCCCACCAAATTTGCAATCGGAATAAAAGTAAAGTCTTCCTTGAGTCAAATGTCATTCATGGAAACTATACAGGTAGCCTTAATTTATGACTACTGTTGGGACCAGAATTGACATTGCTAAGCAAGGCAGTTGCTAAGCAAGTTGTCTGGTTTATGATGATTTTTTTGCCAGGGTTCTTAAGTGAATCATGAAGTTTTTAAGCAAATCCACCTTCCCTCATTGACTTTTCTTGTCAGATCCCAGCTGGGAAGATTTCAAATGGAGATCACACGACCTTAGGACCCTACAACCATCTAAATACATACTAGTGGCTAAGTACAGGAATGTTGACACATGACCATAAGGATGCTTCAATGGTTGCAAGTGTGAGGTCCAGTTGTAAATCACCTTTTTCAGTGCTATTATAATTATGAATAGTGACTAAATGAATGGTTGTTAAATCAAGAAGTAGCATACAAAAAGAGGTCGTCATTTTTAGGCATGTATTATTCACCTTCCTACTCTCCTCTATAGACTTGAAATATAGGTAGTCTCCTTTCCAAAAACTGAGCCTGACTCTGCTTAACTTCCAAGCCCAGATAAAATTGGCCACCTGCTGCCATCTACTGTGAACATGCTGCTTTTCCTTTAAAGGTTGGTTGTGTGAATAAGCTCCGTCGGATCATATTCTTAAATATAACGTATAATGACATAAAGCTATAAAAGGTCAGATTAATGCAAATTATTTTGCTTCTATAATTTTATTAAATATTTTTAAATATTATTTTTAGAAAAGATAAACCTGATACTACTATAAAATGAGAAAAGAGGAGAAGAAGAAAGAAATAAAAAAATATTAAAAGTATAAGAAAAGGAAAAAAGAGAAAAAGATAAAAGAAGTTGCTTCTTCAGAGCAGTTATAACTAGTTATAAATTTATAACTGTGAAGTTACATGTCTCTTTCCTTTCTGTAATATGTTATCTCTAATCATCAAAATCATAAATCATTTTTTTTCTGTTTTCTGTAAAAAGTTCATAAGGTACAATTAACATATTGTTTTTTCTTCTAATCAGAGAAGTCAATTTAGCAGGTTCCATCATCTTCACCAACCGTTCCTCCATTGTGGGTAGTGCTGAACTTTTCTGTGTTGTGCATACAATAATCTCACTGCAGAGTTCGACAAAAATGAAGTTCCATGACTTTTCCAACTGCTTGTCCATCAATTCTAAAAGAAAGACCTCTCGTTTCAATTGTATATCAATCTTTAAAATCTTCTGAATCAACGTACGTATTTGAATTTAGAATTTTTAAAGCTTTGTTTGAACTGTCTTATATAAAGCCAGCTTTGAATAAAAGCTTGCAAAATTAGTTTCAGTCTATCAGCTAAAATGATTATAAACAATTTGTATGTTGTACAAATACATTGTATATAATAATTATATTAACCTATAATTTCTTGTTAAAGTCAAACCGTGACTTTCTTTAGGTACCGTGTTTCCCCAAAAATAAGACCTATCAAAAAAATAAGACCTAGCTTGATTTTTACCTGTATGCCCAATATAAGCCCTACCCCCAAAATAAGCCCCAATTAAGACCCGCCCACTCTGTTGCACCTGGTTAGATGAGGTGGGGCGAGGTGCACGGGTAAAGTGAGGGTGGGGATGGGGGGATGGAGCTGCTTACCTTTGGACAGTTGCAGCCAGGCCTCGCACACCCCCACCCCCACACACTTTGGCCAGCCCATTTCTGCTGCCGCTTGCTGCTGCTTGCCCTCATCGCCCCCACCCTCCATTGCAGTCAGATTGCAGTTCCAGATTGACACATCCAGCGCCCCCTGGCTTCCGTTTTGCTGTCAGAGGCCTTCAGGAAAGGCCTCTGCAGCCAAGAAAAGAGCTCTAGATTGACATGCATGTCATGCCTTTCCTGAAGGCCTCTGATGGTGAAACGAGGCCTGGATGCTCCACACGCATCAATCTGGAACCCGTTTTTTGGCTGCATGGGCCTTTCTTGAAGGCCTCTGATGACGAAATGGAGGCCAGGGGCACTTGCACGAGTGGCAACAAGCAGCTGCAGAAGAAGTGGGCCAGCAGAGGGCTCCTGCTAGGTGGGGCTGTTAGTGCTACTGCTGTGAGGTGAGTCAGCGGAAGACATCTCACGAAAATAAGACCTGGTGCCTTTTTCGGTTAATGTTACACTTCTGTCTTTTCAGTTTCGATTTTTTTCCTCCATATAGGATAGAAGTCATTGTATTCTGTACAGGTTGTAAAAGATTCATTTTACATTGTAATACATTTGTAATAAGAACCTAATGACCCACCTGATCCAAGCACCTTCAGTAGTTTAATGTTTTTTTTATAACTTCAGAAACTTTCCTGATTGTATTAGATCCATTCATAATCTGTCTCTGTCCCTCTGTAATCCTTGGAAGATTTGCTTTTTTTAGATATTCATCTATTTTCTCTAGTGGGATGTCACTTCCTTTATATAAATTGGAATAATTTTGATAGAATCTTTTTGTGTGGCTGAATCCTCCATTAGTATAGTATCTCTCTCTTGTAATTTTGATATCATTTTCATTTCCTTTGGTACTTTACATGCTAGGCACTTCTCTAGCTTTAATGCAAACAAAAAATTCTGTGTTACACAATGTGTTTTTTATCTTCATTTCTTTTACCGTTAACTTAGATAATTGTCATTGTTAAAGCTTAATTTGTTGAGAAATTCTTCTCTATAAATTTTTATTCTCTTTATTTCATTGAAAATAGCTTCTGCTTTCTCTTGACTCTTCTTTCAAATTTATTATGTTGTATAAAATAATCTCTAATAAAACCTATATTTGCACCCAAAACCATTATTAAATCAGTGTCTTTACCTACATTACTTTTTTTAAAAAATCCTTTAGTTTCTTTCTATAATCCTCCATTATTGCTTCTTTCTATAGCAACATTTTATTCAGTCTCCATATAAAAGAATTAGATTTTCTTTTATAAACCAACTCACAGGATTATGATCTTAAAAAGTCTTTGGTAATATATCTACTTGAGAAACCTTAGTAGCCAAGTTCTTTGAAATCTAAATCATGTCTATTCTTGTAAAGGATCAATGTATTTTACAAAGTTAGTTATATGTTCTTAATTTACCATTTTTCTGTGTCCATTTATCAACCATATATCTATTTTGTCCTTGAAATCAAAGAAAACTTTCATAATTTGCTTTGAGTGACTAACATTTTTCTCAGAAGTTCTGTCAAGTTGTAGGGAGATCATTCCATTCCAATCCTCTATCAAACACCAATTTTCATAAGAAAAAACTACCAATCTCTACAAGTCATTTATAAAACAATACTTAGTTTCCTTTGTGGCACAAAGTCCTCAATATCAAAGTCTTAGTATTGTGTGAATTAATTTCCATCCCAACAAATCTACCGTAATAATCACTCAATACTGATTTTAGTTTTTGTTTTAAGTGAAGATTGATTCTCTCTCTTTCTTTCTTTCTTTCTTCCTTCCTTCCTTCCTTCCTTCCTTCCTTCCTTCCTTTCTTTCTTTCTTTCTTTCTTTCTTTCTTTCTTTCTTTCTGACAAAGTGCCCCAAAACATCCCTTGGAATGTTTCTTATTCTCACAAATCTTGAATTTATTCTGTGTAATTTATTCTTCTCCTCTTCTCAATCCAAACAAATTGCCAAGACCTTATTAATCTTTTCTCTAATATCTTCATTAGAATTCTTTGGGAATGCTAAATCCTAGACAAAATTCATTCTCTCTAATTTCAATAAAGCCAGATTATCTAGAATAGAATAGAATAACAGACTTGGAAGGGGCCTTGGAGATCTTCTAGTCCAACTCCCTGCCTAGGCAGAAAACCCTACACCACTTCAGACAAATGCTTCTCCAATATCTTCTTAAAAACTTACAGTGTTGGAACATTCACAACTTCTGGAAGCAAGTTGTTCCACTGATTAATTGTTCTAACTATCAGGAAATTTCTCCTTAGTTTTAGGTTGCTTCTCTCCTTGATTAGTTTCCACCCATTGCTTCTTGTCCTGTCCTCAGGTGCTTTGGAGAATAGCTTGACTCCCTCTTCTTTGTGGCAGCCCCTGAGATATTGGAACACTGCTATCATGTCTCCCCTAGTCCTTCTTTTCATTAAATTAAACATACCCAGTTCCTGCAACCGTTCTTCATATGTTTTAGCCTCCAGTCCCCTAATCATCTTTGTTGCTCTTCTCTGCACTCTTTCTAGAGTCTCCACATCTTTTTTACATCATGGCGACCAAAATTGAATGCAGTATTCCAACTGTGGCCTTACCAAGACATTATAAAGTGGTATTAACACTTCACATGATCTTGATTCTATCCCTCTGTTTATGCAACCTAGAACTGTGTTGGCTTTTTTGGCAACTGCTGCACACTGCTGGCTCATATTTAAATGGTTGTCCACTAGGACTCCAAGATCCCTCTCACATGTACTACTATTGAGCAAGGTACCACATATACTGTAGCTGTGCATCTAATCCTCTTTCCAATTCTGTCTCTAACTTCTGCCTCACTCTCTAAAGTTTCCACTTTGTCATTATTTTCTCTTAGCTCTCCAAACACTTGTTTTACACATTTTTCCATCTTCTTAATTTCTTATTTCATATCATCTACCATCTTTACAAATTTTTCATCCACTCTTTTTTAAAAAAAACCCTATCAATTCAGTATCAAGTGATTCTTACTTGTCCATTTGCTCAAATAATTTGTGGAGCAAATCTAATATAATTCCTCTTTTTAAGGTTGCTCTTTCCTTATTAAGTCTTTGCCAAAAGTTTTTAAGCCTTCAAAACCCTTTTCTTTATTTATTCTTTTTAATCCAGAGAGAATGTTGACTCGCCAAGTGGAATTCTGTTATTCTGCCACTCAAATAAAACACTATCTTTAGCTGTAAATTAATTACTCCCCAAAGTGTTTAAGAGATGAAGCTCTTGCAAACTTGTATCCATATAACCAATATTACATGCCTTAACTTGGTTGAAATCCCTCAACCCAAGCCACTCAATTCATGAGCCAATTGCAAAAGCTTCCACTCTTGCAGTCTATTCACAAGGAGCAACTGTCCAGAGTGTACATGGGTGATCTCATGAGCTCTCCTTTCTTTAGCGAGACTATGCCAGCTAGAATTCACTGTCTGGCTGACAATCTTCACCACAATGCCATCCCCAGTCCTTTGAGAATGTATGGTTCACCAAACAGCCTCAACAGAGGCTCCCATGAATCCTCACTTTCATTAAGTTACAACCCTGCCAAGAACAAGCAAAGGCTAGAATTCTCTTAGTAATATCCAATGATTAATGACTATATGACACATCCTTTTGATCTATAAACTGGCACATTATTGTCACTGGCTAAACCAATGAGCAAAAAGCTAGCTATATTCCTTCCTCAAATCTAGTAATATTTAAATGGTTTTGGATCAAATCATATTTTGCAAGTTCTTAAGAGTTTCCTTCATATATGATGGGTGGATTTTTTATTCATCCAAGATTTCAATACAAAGAAATGTGAGCAGCAATGAACATTTGTGAGATAAACTGATTATTTGACAACTTTATTTATTTTTTATTTTTATTTGATTTGATTTTTATACTGCCCTTCTCCAACAGGACTTAGGGCGGTGAACAGCTGAGATAAAACATAACATATAAAATTTAAAAAACAATTTAAAAGACATTAAATAATTTCAGCCCTCAGTTTAAAACAACCCAGTTAAAACCAATTTCAAATTAAAACCGAAAGGATGGGATCAAGCCAGCCCAGCTAGATGAAACAGATGTGTTTTCAGGGCCCGACCAAAAGTCCAGAGGTCTGTATCGTGCGTATCTCTGGGGGTAGGTCGTTCCAGAGGGCAGGTGCCGCCACAGAAAAGGCTCTCCCCCTTGGGGTCGCCAGCTGACATTGTCTGGCCAACGGCACCCTGAGGAGGCCCTCTCTGTGCGAGCGAACTGGCCGGTGGGAGACTATCGGCGGCAGAAGGCAGTCTTGTAGATACCCCGGCCCTAAGCCATGGAGCGCTTTAAAGGTGGTTACCAACACCTTGAAGCGCACCCGGAAGACCACCAGAAGCCAGTGCAGCTCGCGCAGGAGAGGTGTTACATGGGAGTGCCCCATCGCTCCCATAGTCCCCCGCGCGGCCGCATTCTGGACCAACTGGAGCCTCCGGGTGCACCCCAAGGGGAGCCCCATGTAGAGAGCATTGCAGTAGTCCAGGCGGGAAGTGACGAGTGCCTGAGTGACCGTGTGTAGGGAGTCCCGATCCAGAAAGGGACACAACTGGCGTATCAAGCGGCCCTGATAAAAAGCCCCCCTGGCCATGGCCATCATATGCTCTTCTAAAGAAAGCCGTGCATCCAGGAGGTCGCCCAAATTGCGAGCCCTCTCCATGGGGGCCAGTGATTCACCCCCAAATATTTCCATTCCAAATATTATCCAAATATTTCCATTCCAAATATTATCCGAATATTTCATCATAGCCTTGGTTTGCATTTGGCAAGTTGGATCCCAAAGATGAAAGATAGAAAGTACTTCTAAATTCTTCACATCTTCTAATGTCGACGATGCTTTGTATTAAGTAGAATTCAAATTCCTGTCAGGACCCTAGTTTCGTTTTGCTCCTATGTACCATATATGCTAGGATTTGGATGAGTAATTCAGATTGATATGTGAAGAAAGTAATTAATAAAAATTAAAACTAATTACTTCTTCCCCTCAGCAGAATCAGCTAAGAGCAAGATTTCTAAAATTAATTTTTAAAGATTTTAGTTTAATTTTTAAATATTTATATTCAGATATATCAACTCTTTTTGAAAACCTAGTTTATAGCATCTGAATAGAATAATAATTATACCCATAATCTTACCTAAAACTGAATCCAGCTTCTATTAAATCCATTTTAACTTGTTTTTCTATATAGAATACAAGGCTAACTTGTAATTCATTATATTATTATGGCTAAATTGTTAGATTTTGTTAATCAAACCATATGAATATTTACTTTCCATATAAGAAGTACTATTCAACCAAGTAAAAACTAGATCTTGCTTTTTAGAATGTTGAGCATTTAACTGTCACGTTTATAATTTTTATATTCATATGTATAAAAAGGGCTACACAAAATTCTTAACACCATAATCATTCCTTTAAGTAGGTTGAAATTGCATACATCTAATGAAAAAGTAATGTGGGTTATATGACCCAAGGCTTTAAATTATATTCCTGGGTAGCATGAATTGCCTGCTTAATTAATTTATCATAACAACCAATTTGAATGCATAACGATACAAAATATATATACAAATCAGTCAGTCAGCAGTTTAATTTAAATCTCCTTTTACTTCATTTTTCACAACTTGATTCTGATCACTATAATTCCATAATTCTTGCTTCCCATTTCGTAGTCTGGCTCAAAAGGCAAGACCTAACATGGCAGCTAGTTGCAACTTCCTTCACTGCAGCCGGAATCTCTCTGCTGATCTATAATGCGGTCAGCAGTGACAGATTGATTTTATAGTACTGCTTGGAGTCAGTCACTCGCCCTGGTTGAGGATGAATCAGCTTTCTTGGGCTTTGGTTTTTATTTAGTTATTTTCTTAAACCACAGGCAAGTCACAACCAAGATCTAATTTTTTTTCAATAAAAAGGAGAAGAGCAAAGTTCAATTGTTGCTGTGCACATACATTATTCAGTACAGTATTATCTTCCTTACACAGAGAGTCTAAAACCAATGTACAGTTTTAACAAGGAATTTTTTTACAGTGTGATGAAAAACATACTATAAAGCTGCTGTTTTGGCCACTGTGGCTATGCTAAGAAAAAAAAATAAAAGATTGGATCCAAAATGCCTTCTTTGCCACTTATTTCAATGAGGTTTCTGTTCATATCTTACAAAGGATCTTAACACGAAGATGCTCCTGTGCAGGAAATCATGGGCAAATTGCAAGCCTATATATAGATAAATTGCAAACGTGGGTTGCATACAGTTTGACATCCTGCAAGGTGGGAAGCAACCCTGAAGCACGTTCAATGCCATATTGTGCCATTGCCCCAAATGTCCTTCTTCTGGGAGACTCTTCCAACCAACAGCATCTGAACATGCAAATGAAGTGAGGTGGGGAAATGCTGTGATTGGTTCAGATGCTGCAGTTCACAATAATTTGAGTGACGTACACACACACACATACACACACACTGCAGATAAAAAACAGACTTGCTTCAAAGCATCGACGTGCTGTGCTTTAAAACCATACAGATGGCCTTTGCTCCTTTTATTAGTAAATAGTTCAGAATGGGAGGGATATGCTGAAAGGATTATAAGGATCTATTGAAAACTTATTTCAAATTAATTTACAATAAACATGTTTTACTGTACAAAACTATACAATCTGTACAATCAATAACAAAAACCAGAATTTCAGCTGGTGGGATCCAGAAGAGCTTTCTCTGACATGGTTCGTGACCTCTGGAACGTTTTGTCACGGAAGGTGAGATTCAGCCCCTCTATTTTAGCTTTCAGCTAAAATAGCTGAAATTTCAGCCCTTAAAACCTGACTTTGCTGTCTGGCATGAGGTCTTGAAGGAGAAGCTGCTGGCTGAAGACTAACAGAGAAGGACTTCACCTCTCTCTTCCAAACTCTTGCCTCTAGCTTATTTCAACTTTTGTAATATTAATCCATTTTATTTTTATAACTCTTATTATATGTTGGCTGCTCAGAGTTGCCTGAACCATGGGATGGGCAGCAAATAAATTTGATAAATAAAAATAACAGTAGACTTCTCTGCCATCAGTAGTGTTTTTATTTTAAGTGAAGTATAAGCTGCAGAAGGAACCTTAGCTCATGTGGAAAAATCTAGGGTTCAGTCCATGGCATCTTTAGATAAACAGATCTAGGAGAAACAATGGATCTTAGAGATCTTATCAACCAAGGCAACATTGAATTAGCCAGACAAGCAGCCTCTTTTGAGACATAATATTTCCTGTAAGGTAAAGGGTAAAGGTTCCCACACACATGTGTGCTAGTCATTTTCCAGCTCTAGGGGCGGTGCTCATCTCCGTTTCTAAACTGAAGAGCCAGCGCTGTCTGAAGACATCTCCGTGGTCATGTGGCCGGCATGACTCAGTGCCAAAGGCTCAATAACAATACAGTATTATCATTTCTAATACAATAACCTTGTTAAAACTGCCCAGAGTTTTCTGGAGTGGGCAACCATATTGAATCAAATGAATAATATTAAATTTTGATTTAATATAATACTATAAAGGAAATAGATTGCTGATACTACACAATTACATGCTGCATAGAATTTTACACATCCACTTATACCATTTTCAAGAACATAGCATGAAAATCCAGTACTGAACAGTAAGAGACGTCTAGTTTCAGTCTTTCCTGTTTTCATTCTTTTTGGGTTTTTACAAAATGCCCATGTTCCAACTTTTTTTTTCTAATTTATCAAGCAACAGTGGCTATAAAGAATCTCTAAACAATTGTTGCACAAGATCCACAGTATGACTTCTTGCATAATTATTCATTCAGTGTGTTTTGTAGAGGCCTTACAAATAGTTTGATTAAAGTTTAATCATGTAATTTTAAAATTCAACATTAAACTCAGATAATCTAACCCTAGTTTTTTTAAAAAAAAAAAAACCCACAATGCATAATACAAAAGACTGGAAATACAATATAAGACAATACAAGTTATTTTATGGATTCACCTTTCTTTGAAAAATCCCAGTAGCCAGCACTAAAAGAAAGGTCCCCAGAGTTTCCCTATATTCTTTGTTCATATGCAGAATGATTACATCATAGGAATCAGTCAGAAGGAGCTCTGAAACTCCTGAATGAACCCTGACCTTCTCATGCAATCATTGTACAGGTAGTCCTTGACCTAATGACCAGAATGGAGCCCAGAATATATGTTGCTAAGTGAGAAATTTGTTAACTGAGTTTTGCCCCATTTTACAACCTTTCTTGCCACATTTGTTAAGTGAATTGCTGCAGTTATTAAATTAGTAACATGGTTGTTAAGTGAATCTGGCTTTCCCATTGACCTTGCTTGTCAGAAGGCTGCAAAAGGGGATCACGTGACCAGGGGCACTGCAGCTATCATAAATATGTGCTAGTTGTCAAGCATCCGAATGTAAATCATGTGATCACGGGGATGGCTGCAACTGTCATAAGTGTGAAAAACTGTCATAAGTCAATTTTCAGTGCAGTTGTAACTTTGAATGGTCACTAAACGAACTATTGTAAATTGAGGACTATCTGTATATTAATCTGGTAATGTTTACCAATACAGGTAGTTCTCAGTTTACAATCATTTCTTTAGGGACCATTCAAAGTTACAACAGCACTAAAACTAGTGACTTACAATCTTTACCCTTATGACATTGCAGCATCCCCACAATCAGGTGACAAAATTTGGGTGTTTGGCAACCAGCTTGTATTTACAACAGTTGCAGCTTCCTGGACCATGTAATCACCAATTCTGACCTCCCAAGTCACTTCCAATGAGTAAAGTTAATGAGGGGAGCTTAATGATCATCTGATTCACTCAACAACTTCAGTGGTTCCTGAACAACCATGGCCAAAAAGGTTGTAAAATTAGTCATGACTTAACAGCTGACTTGCTTACCAATGGAAATTCTGCTCCCAATTGTTATTGTAAGTTAGGGACTACCTACATGTAGGCAGGGGTGAAATCTAAAATTTGTTACTACCAGTTCTGTGGGCGTGGCTTGGTGGGTGGGGTGGTGGGGGGGTAATGTGACTGGGTGGGTGTGGCCAACTTTTTTTTTTTTTTTACTTTTAAAAGCATTTTTTCTACAACCTTAAGAGGTTGCAGAAAAAAAATGCTTTTAGAAGCCTCTGACAATCAGGCAATTCAGCTAGGATCACCAGAAGCTTTTAAAGGCATTTTTTTTCCTACAACCTCTTCGGCTGAAGAGGTTGTAGAAAAAATGCTTCTAAAAGCCTCTGACAATCCCAGTTGAGCCGCGCGATCATCAGAGGCTTTTTTTTTTACTTTTAAAAGCATTTTTTCGGCCGAAGAAGTTGTAGAAAAATGCTTTTAAAAGTAAAAAAAAAACAGCCTCTGATGATCACGCGGCTCAGCTGGGCAGGGGGGCGCAGGGATTTTTGCTACCAGTTCTCCGAACCACCCGCCGCCATCGCTACCGGATCGGGCAATCCGGTCCGAACCGGGAGCATTTCACTCCTGCATGTAGGGGGGAGAATAATTTTAAAAGCCCACAAATACTCCATGCTTGCATTGCTTCCCAGTTTGATTTTGGATGCCGGGTAGACATGGCCAGATCAACATCACTCGTGTCAGAGGTGCCTGTGGTGGCCCGAGCACTCTGCCAGCAAAAATAGAGTTCGGAATGCTGCAACAGACTCCTGCAACCCTCTGCCAGTGAAAATGGAGCTTGGGAGGGCCGCTTGAGCTCTGTTTTCACTGGCAGAGGGTTGCAGGAGGCCATCACAGCTACCTGAGCTCCGTTTTAACTGGTAGAGGCACTGCAGGCAGGTCCTTCGCTGTTTCCAGGGTGGCCCCATGGGCCAGATCTAAGCACCTCGCGGGCCATGTCTGACCCTTGGGCCTTGAGTTTGACACCCCTGAAATATTCTGTTTGGGTTGGAGACTTAAAGAGATGCCAGCATTCCAAAACTTTGCATTCCTGTTTAAAGCACTTTCATGAAAAACATATGTGACTGCTAAATGCAAAGACAGATTTTCTATATTCTTCCAGTAACTCTGTCTTTCCATATTTTTCCATTAAAGAGTCTGAAAAAAAATACACCAGTATCTATTCTCCCACTGTCTATTGTTATATTCTTATATTTTTAACATAATATCATCTAATTGCATTATCATCAGCCCAAGTAACACAAGTCTTTTTTCGATGCATCTCATTCCTAAAGTCTATTTATGTGTGCCTTCTTTTTCTTGCTTGTAAGAAAAATAGACTACACCTGCAAAAAACCTTCATATTCTGTCATTAATTTAAATTTTGGGCAGCAATCAGGTATTCCAAACAGAATATTACAGAATGCATTCATCCAAAAGAGATATTATATAAGTACAATCGATCAAATTTCAAGAGGAAAACCTCTTCTATTAACTCTTCAAGTACAGAAGTTCTTTTGATTTGGGGAAAGCAAAAAAGATGAGTATTGATCCAAAGGAACAATAGGGAAAGGGAAGAAAAATAATGTATATTCCCACTCCATCTTATTCAATCCATCTATAATCTTTTTTGATTGTTTCACATTAGAAATGATTGTCCCACCCAGTAGTGGGTTCCCCTTACCTTTGCTACCAGTTTGGAACTGTGAGCGCGCCTGTGACACTTCTGCACATGCATAGAAACTTCTGCGCATGCGAAGAGCATCTGTGATGATGTCCGGGCAGGTGGGTGGAGCCTCCGACCGCCGCCACTACCAGTTTGCCCGAACCAGGCCCAACCAGTAGAAACCCACCACTAGTCTCACCCCACAAAACTGGTCCTTACAGTAAATATCTAGTAATAACAGTAACAACTGTTGGTGACAGTGTAAAAATAACCTAATAAACTGCTGCAAAACTATTCCAAAAGGTGTTTATATATGTACTCTCACATATATAAGAAGCAGTGCCAATAAGCCGTTCACAAAGAATAAGAGTTCTGCTTTATAGGTTTAGTGAAATCACCTAGAAAAATAAATGTCCGAATCGTATTGGCTGAGTTAGAATGTGTACTGGATGTCTTTTTAAGAATACAACTCGCCTTTAGGTTTTTCTTTCTGTTGTATGCAATTAAGACGTTTTCAACAACCTCTATTCTAAACAGTGTGATCCAAAGGAAACTCTTCGCTTATATCTGCCTTTTAATTTGCACTTTTCAGTAAAACACCTCCACTTGCTTAGCAAAATTGTGCATACTGTAAATGTTTGAACATTGAAATGTGTTTTGACTATTTTGTAGAATTGAGCTGTAGATAATAAAGCTCTGCTGGAAAATAATAATAATAATAATAACAACAACAACAGTAACAAGAGTTGGAAGGGACCTTATCTACATCCTCAGCCTCCTATATTTCGTTTAAAAAACAGCAGTGCAAGTTCTTTCTTCAGTTAATTACAGTAACAACATAATTAACAACAACAAGTGGTTAATATGTTTTCCTATTTATATCCTTTAAATGTGTTTCCTGTATTCCATGATTATATCGGCTGAGTGAAACTTACTATAAATTGCCTGAAATGTTTATGAGAAGAATGTAAAAAAGGGAATGTTTCTTAACTTTATGCAATTTTCTGGGCAACAATATGAAAGTTGTTCACCAATGCTCTTTTGGGGGGTTAATCTCTTAGTTCCCAGTCTATTCTACAGCTCCCAGATTTTGTTATGGTTTCTCACCTAGAACTACCAGGTCGAATTTTATTTAGTGGTTTGAAATTGATGAATTTTGGCCAAGTGTGGCACTATCATCATCATCATCATCATCATCATCATCATCATCATCATCATGCTATAGAATGTGATATTTGGATTTTCTAAAATAAAGAAAAATCAGTCATTCTCTGTAATGTACAATAAATAAATGTAATCCTCGTAACTGTGTTCATATGAAAATCTGTTGTTTAGTGGGAGCTTTGGTCTCCTTAGGACTCTTAAGAGTCTACTCTGACATCACAATTTGAATTTGAGAAAATCCCCCTTTTTGTTCAACATCCAGTCATGTTCATAATAACCTGTTACCCTAAAAATACTCTGTTTTATTTCATCTACTGTTTTTGTTGTTGTTAGTTGTGAAGTCATATCCAACCCATTGCGACCCCATGGACAACATTCCTCCAGGCCTTCCTGTCCTCTACCATCCTCTGGAGTCCATTTAAGCTCACGCCTACTGCTTCAGTTACTCCATCCAGCCACCACATTCTCTGCTGTCCCCTTCTTCTTTTGCCCTCAATCTTACCCAGCATTAGGCTCTTCTCCAGTGAGTCCTTCCTTCTCATTAGGTGGCCAAAGTATTTGAGTTTCATCCTCAGGATCTGGCCTTCTAAAGAGCAGTCAGAGTGTGATCTCCTCTAGGACTAACCGGTTTGATCGCCTTGCAGCCCAAGGGACTCGCAGGAGTCTTCTCAGCACCATAGTTCAAAGACCTCAATTCTTTGGTGCTCAGCCTTTCTTATGGTCCAACTTTCGCAGCCATACATTGCAACTGGGAAAACCATCTACTGTTTTAATACAGCATAAAGTTTAAAGTGCTGCTCAAAAAATAATTCTGAACTCCAATTCAAACCATATTTGTCAGTTTTAATATGGAGCTTCTATAGCAGGGGTGTCAAATTGGTGGCCCATGGGCCAGATGCGTCACGCACAGGCCGTGCCCACCCCAGCTCTGCAAAGGCAAAAAATGTTGCAATACATCATGTGACATCAATGTGATGCAGCGACTTTGACACCCATGTTCCATAGTACAGCCATAAGAAGGCTCAAATTGTTTTCTAACTCACAGACACCTTAGCACATATAAAATTTTATGGATATTTTTATTGGACCAGTATACAGTAGGATATTCAGTAGGATTATTTCATCCTAATATATTCAGGATAGATTTAGGCCTTGTATTGATTGGTAACATTACGACCAATAGCACAAATTGCATATTTCCTTTTGACTAGTTTCTTATCCATCTAATTAAATGCAGTTCTCTTAGACACCTTCTAAGCAACATAGTCCCACTGAAATCTCAAGTCCTGCCTTTTCCTTTAGCTGTTTTATCCATCATTCTGAAGTTACCTATAGCTATCATTTTACTTTGCTTCAATGTAGCAGAACAGCTCATTTTTTAATACATGTTAGGTAGGAGATATAAATTCTGAAACAATAGACAAACCACAAGCTTCACAAGCTTATTCAAATGCATGAAAATTGCTCTAGTTGAAGACTGAGTTCACACAGCACCATCTTAAATCTGAATTAATAAAATCTAGCCATGTTCATGTAACATGGTTTGTTCAAATAGTGTGCTGAGTCTTAACATAAGCGTTTGTTTTACAACTTGGTGGCATTTTCTACTGCGTATGGGAGACAGTTTAGCCTATCTTGTACAACCTGGCCATATAATGTTCATTTATATTTATTTATTTATTCATTTAATATGCAAAACAACTCCTAAAGGATCTCAGCCATTCTCATAAATGGAGAAGTTTAGGAAGCTGTTGGCTTTACTTGGGGTGGATGTGGACTCCAGTTATTCTTGGATAAGAAAAAGACATCCTGCATATCCTCAGAGGCAATGCCTGCCCTAATATCAGGAGTACTGGGTGGTCAGTAAAATCAGGATGGCAGCTACAATTGCACAATTAAGGCCCTTCTCCTTTTTAATGTGTGTTGTATGCATGATGCATGTTAATAAGGCATTGGATTACGGCAACCTACCAGATAGATCAGACAGAAAATATGAGCAGATAAACAAATTAAAGCAACATTTACATAATCATACAAGTATGAAATTATAATTTTTCCATCATTTCCTTTACAGTCCTAGAAACTAGGCAGAGGCCCTTCTAAGCCTCTTGCTCAGCTGTGGGCTATACAGATAGTCCTCAAGTTATGAATGTAATGTAGCCTGCCAATTACATTCATAAGCTGAGAATTCATTGGAGTGAATCACGTAAAACGAATGTGAACACTCCCTTCTTTTGCCCACACATTCGCTAATTGAATGTGCAGGTGGTTAAGTGCACATGAGGTATCTCACAGAGAAGGCGGCCATGAGGGGGCCTAGTGATGGACCAGGCCACCTGCTTCACAGTCACCCCTGACTGACTGAGATACCTCATGAAATTGCTTCCTCCCCACCCCACCATCCTGCCACGCCGCGTCACTTAAACTTGTGAAGACCTAGTAAGCTGTCCCCTCTTCAGCCTCTCTGCCCTGCAAGATCATGGTGCCCAGAAGCTTCCAGTCTCTGCTCAAAATCTTTGCAAGCTGACTGGATGCTTTGAGGCAACGTGATTTCGCTGCCTCAAAGCATCCTGTCAGCTTGCAAACATTTTGCATGGAGACTGGAAGCTTCTGGGTGCCATGATCTCATGACCTGAAGTCCCATGAGATCATGATGCCTAGAAGTTTCCAGTCTCCACTCAAAATGTTTGCAAGCCAACGGGATGCTTTGAGGCAGCACAATTTTGCAAAGAAACTGTGGCAGAGAGGAGACATATCTTTGCATGGTAAGTGAGTGCGACGTGGCAGGATGGAATAGGGGAAGCAATTGTGGAGAGTGGGGGGAGATAGGCAGGGTGAATGTTGCAGTGCCACTGCTGTCATTCGTAAGGGTGAACGACTGCCGTGATGCTGCAACATTCGTAATTTCGGGACTATGTCGCAAATACTTGGAGATGGACTTATTGCTTAACTTTGAATGGTCACTAACCTGTACTGTCTCTTATCTAAACATTCCCCAGGAAACATTTCTTTACCCCATTTCCCATGATCTTTCTCACATGCCATTCAAACCATCCCCTTCAAACTCATCGTTTCCCATGTTCCCAGAGGAAACAGATTGTGGGCTGTGAGAACAAAATGTAGCAGTGTCACTCCCCTCTTTTGATGCTAACTCCCCAAGACCACAAGATGCACCGTCTAAATCATCTGCACCAGCAGTAGTAGCCACCCCTCCCTTGGGAATCTGTGGTCTCCCATCCCCATGATCTGTGTACTTATTGTGGAAATAGCTGGGTCATTTCCCCTGGCCCCCACTTGGTCTCTTGCTATTGCCAAAGTGCCCTCCACCCCGTAAAAGAACTCCTCCTGCTCATGTTGATCAGTGCCTAACATTTACAAGGTTGCCAAGAATAAAGTTTCTTAGGCTATTGGTCATGAAAGCGATGCACCAATTGCAGCACATACATATCCATTGCTGCCTTCCATGACCTCTCCCATTCTGGGTAGACTTTGCAGTATATCAAATACTCAACCCACTTCCCTCTACATCTACAGTAGAATCTAGCACCATTTCCATTGTATGGGGGGAGATGCTATGTGTGAATGCAGAGTGCAGTGGGGTGTGATGTCTCCTTTGGACGACTCCTCCAATGCTTCCCCAGAGGCTGGCTCAAGGGAGAATGAGATCATTCTTGGCATGTCAGGAATTACTGACTCTGAACTGCCAACAGAACAAGCTTTGGCTGGGGACAGCTTGTAGGCCAGGGAAGAAGAGGGGGAGGAGCTGCCGACCATGGTGGACAGAGAAATGGAGGTCTGCCAAATTGCTCTGGAAAAGCCCCTCTTGGTAGGCTGCACCAGGAGCTATTTAGCACAGCAGGCAGAGGGAGGCATTGCTGGAAGCAACATGTCTGGGTCATGGCTGTGTGCTTGTTTGTGTTTCCTGAGACTCTGAAGTACTATAACCCATGAGCTAATGTGGATGTACTTTAAGTTTTGCCTGGGGGCTTTATGTTCATTTATTGGACTTACTGTTTGAGCAGCTTGCTATTTGTGTTATGGACTAATTGGCCATTGCCTGGGGAATTAATCTGGGCTTGCTTGTGGCTGGCTTTGGTTGAGACAGTTCTAAAGCCAGGTGAAGACAAACAAAACCCTCCATAAACCACACTGACGTGTGAGTGTGAGTGAGGGGGGCAGCAAAGAGGAGGTGCCTCTTTCACAAGACCAGTGCAATACAGGGTGAACCTGCATTGATACTTGCAAACAAAATGCTACTGGGTATTTGGTTAGTTACTAAAAAAGAGCCAATAAATTTCAAATCTATTTTCTTGGAAGGTCTTGTGGAAGTCAGAAATGTTGTAGAAAGCCACATCAAATCCCCTTCTGCAATTCTAGCTTTGTCTTGTTTCTGTGAATCTGTTGCTTTTTTTATACATAGCCTTTGCTAATTTAAGCTGTTTTGAGACTTGGCTGTTGACTACCTTTTCGTGATATCTGGACCTTTGGGCTGCCTCTGGACTATACTTACCTTCATTCCAATTTGGCTTTGTACTTTTACAAGCAAGATTTCACTTTCTTGCCTGCCATATCCTATTAAAAAAAGAAAAGGAGTCCCTGTGGATTTTATTCCGCTAATGATTGTGGGTAAGGGGTGATGCTCATCTCTGTTTCAAGGTCCGAAGACATTTCTGTGGTCATGTGGTTAGTATGACATCATAGAGCACTGTTACCTTCCCACCAAACTGGTACCTATTTATCTACTCACATTTGCATGCTTTTGAACTGCTAGGTTGGCAGGAGCTGGGGTGAGAATGGGAGCTCACCCATTACATGGCGCTCAGGTCTCGAACCTGGACTGCCGGCTTTCCAGCTGACAAGCCCAGTGTCTCAACTGCTGAGCCAGTGCCCTCCCCCCAAAAAAACACCTTCAAAATTGAAGGTAAGCTGCTTACAACCCAAGTCCACATATGGGTTCAGCCAGAAACAGATGCTAAATCTTTCCAATGAATTATATATTTACTAGAGGCATGGGTTTGCAAGACTAATATTTAGCTAATATTCCCAATGATTCATAAAAGCACTAAAGGCATCTTCTTCATGAAAGTGTGCTTCATTTCACTTTTCTTTTGTCACTTAACCTTTATAGAAGCACCCCTAAGTGACTCCTAGAATGGGTTCTTCCTGAAGGATTCCTGAGCCAGCTTTGACTGTAAGGGCAACACTGGAAGTCTGGAAAGAGAAGGAGAGAGAAAGTCAAGCATATGCTCTGTTTTTTCCACCAATGGTTTAAAAATTCAATTCACAGAAGTCAAAAGCAAAATTCTTATTGATTTCAAAAACAGCAAGAGCTAGCTTTAATTTATTTCTCCATTGCTTTCTGGACCCTATTGAAGAGTAGTCTGTGCTCAGGGAAAGAAAGAGAAGGTATTAAATAAGATATGTTTGATTAAAGAAAATAAAGTGCCAGAAGAAAAATGATTTGGCACTTACAAGTCTTGGCTATAGGTATTCTTTTTGTATGAAGTCAGGGGTGTAAGGAAACAAACACCAGAGACAGAGAAAAATATTTTTCTCTACGTGCTTGGAAAATAATAATCACACTGGGTGCACTAACCAACCATATATAAGAAAAATAATAACAATTTTTAAAAAAAGATATCCTTTTGATAGGTGTCACACCAGAGAGATGGTTATAACCTGCGGTAAATAATAACTATCATCAGCTGTGTATTTAGATTTATAGGATAATAAAAGCTGTAGGAAACGTGTTGCTGTACCAAAAATGCAATTATAAGTCTAGCCGTGTCTATTTCTTTTTGTGTGCAAGATACCCTATACAAATCCCACTTGCTGAATATTAAAGCCTCAGTTAAGTTAACTAACCTAATAACCCTTGTTTTAAGAGTGAACTTATCTCCCACTGCAGAAAATTGCTTCACTGACTATAGCATCAGATCTGCCCAGAGATTCAAAGGGATAATTTGATTTGAAGCTGTGTGGAAGAGCAGACTCCTTAGAAAAATTGCAGGCACCTGTGCTGCTTTCCTCCCCTCCCACCTGAGCCTTTTCCCCAGCATCAGCACAGCAGAGTTGCCAATAAGGCTGCAACCTCCAAACAGGTGTGGGAGGAGATGACAGCAGACACGTGTTTGGGTAGCTCTGCAGCCACCAGCAAACAGAAAAGCAGCTGAATAAAAGTAGGTGGTTTACCTCCAAAAGGAGTGGATAGTCTCTAGACTCGAGGAAAAAGGAATAGAGAGGCGAAGGAAGCACCAGTGGAAAGGTGTGAGTACTTTGCATACTGGCCATTGAGAAAGAAAAAAGCAGAAGAAATACCAGAAAGGGGAAATAATTGTAAGAATCTATATCAGCTAAAGAAAATATTGAAATAGGAATAGGAATAGAGGATATGGGCAGTAGAAAGCATTTGTGTATCACTCTTACATTTTTTCCCCAAAATAAAAAAGCTTTCTAACCCAGGAGTGTCAAATTTGATTTCATTGAGGGCCGCATCAGGGTTGTGTTTGATCTCGGTGGGCCAGGATGGGTGTGGACAGGGTGGGCGTGGACAACTCGACATCACTTGTGTCAGGGGCGTCTGTGGTGGCCCGAGCGCTCTGCCAGAAAAAACGAGCTCCCAAGTTACGTTTTTAGCTGCCACGGCCTCCTGCAACCCTCTGCCAGTGAAAACAGAGCTTGGGAGCCCATTTTTGCCGGCAGAAGCATCACAGGCCGGTCCTTCGCTGTTTCCAAGGTGACCCCGTGGGCCAGATCTAAGTATCCTGTGGGCCAGATCCGGCCCCTGGGTCTTGAGTTTGACACCCGTGCTCTAACCCATATAGGGGAATATTTTAAAAAATGCGTCTCCAGGATCCAGTGCTTTTGTGGCTCTTTTGGATCTGGGACCATTTAATTGGCTATTTAAAAAAAAAAAAACCTGTGACAAGTTGTTTTAGTCAAATGAGCATTTTCAACCATATATTTGAATAGAATTGTCAAATCAGTTTGAATTTTCAGACATATTAGACACCTTCAAAATGCTCTGAAATGATTTGGAGGCACTTTAGAGATTCAATAAACATTCTGGTTTTATAAAATCTCACTATTGTTGTTTGCTATCCATCGACATACAGACAAAGCTTTGGGGGTTATGATAGCATCCCTGGTACTTACATGAGTTACCGGTTAATTAGTTCATCACCTCCCAAAATCCCACCTATCAGACTACTTGGAGGGGTGCTCCTTTGCTATTTGAATCACATCCTTCTGCTAGAATTTAATTAGTTAATTTTAGAGGCAAACTCAGATTTGTTTTATTATTATTCTTTGATCTGGGCTTGTTCTTCCTTGCCTTCAATCTGTTTATCCGATCTGTATCATGTAATCTCTAAGGTCTACTGAGTGGTCTGTAGTTCTTTAGCTTTCTTGGCCCTCTTTTTCATTCCCTTTTCAATTCTCCAGGTCACCTTCTAAAATAATCCTCTGTTTGGTTTCATCTGTTTGTCTACCTCTGTGTTACCATAGGCAGAGTGAGTCCTTCCTTGTGTGAGTGGGTCTGATACAGTGAACTGATTTTAGATTATTCTGCTTATTTTCCAGACTGTTGTGCAATTGTGATAATACACAGACTTAAGCAGCGCATAATTTGTTTATGCAAATTAATAAAGTGACTGAAGATTCTGACAGGAGAAGAAAAGATTGTTGGGAACTTTCCATACTGCCAAAGCAATTCCACCATTCCTTATTCTCTCTGCTGAGATTGATGACAGTCTTGTGGCATCTGTACCACAGGTGGTGGTAGAGGGACTCCAAAGATTTGCCCTTGTTCTAGCAGCAGATGCCATTTGTCTGGCAGTTCAGAGGGAGATAGATATGTTTTCCTCAGGGCAAGATGACATAATTTAGCTGGAGAAAATACCTCAAAGTCATCTTCCTTGAACACATAATATGGTTGATGATTTGTACAGCAAAACAAACTTGTCCCCTATGTCACTGTGGTTGATAGTGGTGTTGGTATGGGGAAGGCAATACATAAGGTCGCCTTCACAGCTGCTGCATCCATAGGGGTAAGGCAAACGATAAGAGCAGCAATACACCATCCCTTTGTATATGAGTTGTGATATCAAACATTCATAAATGCACGGATCTTGAATTGTGATGGCATAAAATTACTATTATGTTGATAAAATTGGTGGACCACTTCATATGCTCCAAATGGTCATGCATGATGCTTCGGTCAAGGAGACGCCACATTAAAACAGCCAGTATTATAGACTATTTCATTTTGCCCCCAAATTATAAGCTATTATCACATTGTGATAATGGGAAGCTGAAAAAGCAGATAGGAGATATACTCTGTATATAAGATGAGGTTACACAATGGTATTCCTTGGTGAGAGGGATTGGTAAAGCAGACTTTGCAAACAAGGCCGTGACACCATGTCTTAGAATATGTTGTTCTTCAATATGTCTCTTAAGGCCATAAATTCCATGCTGTTCATCCAAGCATTTAACTTGTAAATTCTCTTCAGCAGTAGATACAGAAGTTCCTTTCACCTCTCTTCCAGCACTGAGAAAACTACTGGTCTACAGGAACATGGTGAGGATATCATAAAGCCTCCAGGCCATTTTTGAAGAAGAAGATATAGGTGTTGGCTGGTGTAGAGAACTCTTCTTCAAATGGGTGCATGTGTGGGAACTTTTTCATCTATGCAGCAATGCAAATCTGGAAAATTCAGGATCAGTGGTAAGCAAAAGTGCACTTTTTCAGAGCACAGTCCTAACCCCTCTTCACTCCCATAGAATTTTTTATATATATAGAATTTTTTATTGGCCAAGTGTGATTGGGCACACAAGGAATTTGTCTTGGTGCATATGCTCTTAATGTACATAAAAGAAAAGATATGTTCATCAAGAATTAGAAGGTACAACACTTAATGATAATCATAGGGCACAAATAAGCAATCAGGAAATAATTTCAATATAAATCGTAAGGATACAAGCAACAAAGTTACAGTCATACAATCATAAGTGAAAGAAGATGGGAACGATGAGAAGATTAATAGTAGTGCAGACTTAATAAATAGTTTGACAGAGTTGAGGGAATTATTTATTTAGCAGAGTGATGGCGTTCGGGAAAAAACTGTTCTTGTATCTAGTTGTTCTGATGTGCAGTGCTCTATAGCGTTATTTTAAGGATAGGAGTTGAAACAGTTTATGTCCAGGATGTGAGGGATCTGTAAATATTTTCACAGCCCTCTTTTTGACTCGTGCAATATACAAGTCCTCAATGGAAGGTAGGTTGGTAGCAATTGTTTTTAGCATCAGCAACAAAGGGCAAGCATGGTCCGTTGGGATCAGATAATGCAGTTCTCAACTCTTATCTTCCCTATGGGGGAAAAAATGGTGTGCTCCTTGGTTCATTATAAAACATCTAACCAAAACTGATAATTTGAGGTGAAGAGGACTTGTCTTCTTGGGCAAACCAAACCCAATTTTAGCAGGATCAGGTTGTCAATGGCCTGAAATGACCTTGCCAGTTAACATTTCAAGACAGAGGATATTCAGGCCAGGCAAATGTTATAACAGTCCCTTGGAACCCAAATTCTAGCAACTGACCTTTTATTCCTGACATATCCCACGTTGAGAATACAAATAATATGAATACCTACTCTCATTCTGCTGCACACTGCTGCTGCTCCTACTGCTATTTTGTTAGGAGGTTTCTTTGGTTATTGTTGGAGTTTTAAGATGGACTTATTCAAACACGTATTCAAACAGTGCTACCTTTTTGGGCCACTGTTCCAGTACTACTCTTGTAATTCAGATCTACTCTCAACCGCCTAAATATTAAATAAAGGCTGATCAGTAGTTAATCATGAGCCAAACCTTTTGCTGCTGCTTTCTTTTTTCTTGGAGCAGTTTTCAGTTACAGCATTGAGTAAATGTGGGCAGGGCTGGCAGGAGCCTTTTTGGGTTTGCTTCTGAGAATAATTGAAAGAATACAGATGGCTCCCCCCATCTTTTTTTTTTTTAAAGGTGGCAAGAGTTGCCAGCACATCTACCTCTCCCGGCCATTGTTAACTGCAGCCACTGAGCTCTGAAAGGCATGTTCTCCTTACATGACAAGCTTCTTCCAGTGACTCCATTGTCCAATGTCCCAAGACAAATTCACTCATGTAAACCTGCCAATTGTTCAGAGCTCGGCCACTATCTGCAACAAAGTTATGGCAAAGTTGTTTTAGAAGGGCAATCCTTTTAACCTCTGAAATAAGCACTGTCAGAAGTTTACATCACATGAAAACATGTCCTTGGAAATCATTCTGCATTAATACCATTAGGAAGTTTCTTTCTCACCATATCTAAAGATGGTGTACCAAGCCTGGTACTCAAGGAAGCAAGAGCTTAGAGAATGAAAGAGTGGACTCATATTTTCAAGATCTTGGTTTTGGAAAATCTGGAAATTGACTTATTATTTCTCCTCCTTCTGCATATTCACAGAAAAAAGTTAACTTTGGCAATCAGCCATGACAGCCAAGTTTCTAGCCCAAAACAGCAAATCAAGAGAGAATGGTGAATCCTCAGTCTTAAGAAGGTTTTTATTTATGTTTATTTTATTTTTAGTTGGAAAATGACACTTCTTGCATTGCTTTGATACACTCTTCCTATAGAACATTTGCTGAAAAATTTGGAGGCTGCTCTGCTATTTTTTTCCTCACCTCTGCTTCTTCCTTCTTAACCGTGAAATATTAGGAAATCTTTGCATTTTAATTATGATTAAAACCATGAAAGCAATCTGGCTGAAATTTTACAAATGTAATGTCCTCCCCTCCCCAAGGCTATGTTACCCTTGTTAGAGCTATGTAAGCTTCAAATTCAATGAAGTTTCAATCAAAACACCCCAGTGAAATAAATTTGCAAATCAAAGAGACCTGGTTTGATTAAGTGAATCAGATCAGATGACTACAAAGCACTTTGCAGGTTTGATGACTTTCCTGCTTCTTCTGGGATTCTTATAAACAGCAGTGTCAACAAAAAACCTGCAATGATGCTAAAATTACAACACAGTAATGAGGACACTGTCACACAAACCCAGCCATTATGAACTTGCATCCCAATGTTTGATGCAATATCTCAGTTGCAACATTTGCTTTATGGCAGAAGACAAAACCCTATTTTGTCATTCCACCATCTATCCCGTGGCTATAGATGTTTCTGGTATTGTATAGGCTAACACTAAACTGAGTAACTTCCAATATCATTAATAATCTCCTTCAACATTCTGTTTCTTTGACAGTAGTAAAGCTGACATTGATGGGCAAAGAAATGCAACTGTTCCTTTAGCCCATCAGAGGGGCTAAGCTAAGTCAAATGGTCATTTTCCTTAATGAGAATTAACCTTAGAATTTCTAAGCTCTCCTTAAGAGATTTGAAAGCGAAAATGTACTTTCTAAGCTCTTATCTTCATTAAGAAGACTGACCAC
Organism: Pantherophis guttatus; assembly: GCF_059756535.1. Taxonomy (NCBI): domain Eukaryota; kingdom Metazoa; phylum Chordata; class Lepidosauria; order Squamata; family Colubridae; genus Pantherophis; species Pantherophis guttatus. Next base: position 29,354,674 of record NC_142069.1, read on the forward strand.
TTGCCTTAAGTTAGCTCCTCTGTTGGGCTAGTGGAAAAGTTGTATTCTTCCAACACAACTGGAAGGACTTATTCAATCCTCTAAACATGTTCACAAATTGAGAAGACCAATATAAACTCTTGGGTAAATTCTTTCCTTAATTTCTGCATGGGAGCAGTTTTAAGTTTCTCAAAGATGAATGGCTAAGGACTAAAACTTGCATTCACTGACCGATATGTGCATTAATTTTTTTTAAAAGTAACGAAGCTATGAATTCCTCTTTCTCTGTACCAGCCTCCTTCTCTGTGGCCTGCTACTGCTGCCTCTTCTTAAATAAGTAATATGGAGCCTTTCAGCTAGCCATAACCCTGTCTTAACTGAATCCTGTCCAAAAGAGGCAAAGCTTTGCCAATGTGTTCTACTCAATATGGCATCCCATCAAAAGTAGCAGCGAGGAGGTTTGCCAGCCAACTATACAAACCCTTCTGTCACTCCACAAAACATAGTGATCAGAGTCAGCAAAGCAACATCATTTCAGAAAGACGACTCCATTGCCCTTCTTCAGTGTAATGCCTACCTGATGTACTATGTTTCCTGCTTTTACATTTCATTACATTTTACATTGAGTGTGCTAAATCAAATGTGCATTTCTGAGATTGTGTAATCCACATGAAAAGAGTAATCTCATCTTAGTTTAACACAAATAGGCCTTGTTTTTCCATTGCCTAGATCAAAGCCTAGTACTATAGTTCAGAATGAGAACTGTACCATCTTAGAAATACCCAAAGGAGCAAGGCTTAAATGTGTTTGTATTTTACATTCCTCAAAGGAACTCAGTGTAGTTTACATTAAGTGATTCTAGTTTATCTACACAACAAGCCTGCTATGAGGTAGATTAAACCAGAACAAAGAGACTTCATAGCTGAATAAAGACTGGCAAAAGGCTTTAAGATGTTGCAGACAAGTGCTACGTTCACACTTCCGCAAGTGATCGAAAGCACCTTTGGGGATTGATTCTTATCCACTGTGCAGCCCTATTGATCAGAAGAGAAAGCTGAGCTTTTCAGTCCCTTTTCCTTAGAAACTTTTCTTGTTAGCATTTTCTCAGTCTTGGGATTTGCATGCTGATGTGCATAGGTGGCATTACTTTGGCTACATAAGCAACAGCATTCCTAATCTAAGCACTGGAAGAAAGAAGGAATGATAAAATATATTTCTTTTCCTTTCTCTTAAAGTGAAGAAGGGAGTGTAATCTGCATTCATGATTGCAAATACAGAAGCAGCAGGTGGTAATTTTTCCAGGTTAATAATTTATATCAAGGCCATCTAGTGGTGATTGCTTCCTTCTAGAATATTTCTGGCACTTCAAGAAGAGGAAAATGCTGTTACACGTTCGGGTGCAGGGTTATTATTCTGCCTTTTTTATCAGTTATAAAGAGAGAGAAATGAGGTCTTCTTATTCCCTATTCCCTCTTTCCTATAAATCAGGAAACACCACCTTCATTCTGGTAAACAAGAGATGTAGTGATTTAAAAAAAAAAAAACCTGCACCACTTCAAACAGTCAAGAAATTGCTAATTATGGAGGAGCAAACAGTTATAGAAGCTCATGCGGAGCTAGTGCAGAGGCTTGTGAATCTTAATGTTCCTCCATGCGAAATAATTCCCTGTAGAAGAAAAATCAGAGTAGAGGAATGGTGGCCTTTTTAAACTGTTTAGCCATATGTCTACAGTTTGAAGGGCTGTCCAGTCCAGGCCTAGGTTATAGAACCATATTAAGGGGTGAGGGTAGGATCCTTTAAAATACCGATACTTATCAAGAATAGCAACCTAGATATCAGAAGAAAATATAGGTCATGGGTTCACATCTTTATAAGCATACACCATTTTATGTTCTGTATGGCAATTCTTTCTGGATGGATATGCATTTTTTTACAATGTGTCTATTTTTTTTCTCTTTTCCACCCTCATTTTTAGTGATGTCTAAACAGCCATCCTGTGAGAGCCACTTTGGTATAGCAGTTAAGGTATCTGGCTAGAAACCCATGAGTTTAACCCCACTTTAGGCCCAAAGCCAGTTGGGTGACCTTGAGCAAGTCATGTCTTTCAGCCCTAGGAAGGAGGCAACTGCAAACCACTTCTGAAAAACCTTGCCAATAAAACTGCAGGGACTGGTCCAAAAAGCCTCTAAGAATCAGACATGATTGAACAGAAGGAAAAAAAGAAAGAGCCATCCTCTTCCACTTCCTCCTCCTTTTCCTGGTAAAAAGTGATTGTGTGATTCCCTTCTACATTCACATTCTGGAGTGAAGCAGCTCAGATAGATTTGCTCCAGTGGTGAAATCTAATTTTTTTTACCACCAGTTCTGTAGGTATGGCTTGGTGGGCATGGTGTGGTTTGGTGGGCGTGGCTTGATGGGTGTGGCAGGGGATGCACACTGCAAAATCCCCATTCCCTCCCCACTCCTGGGGGGGGCAAAATCTCTATTCCCACCCCACTCTGGGGCCAGCCAGAGGCCCCAGAGATTTGCCAGTTCTCCAAACTACTCAAAATTTCCGCTACCGGTTCTCCAGAACCTGTCAGAACCTGCTGGATTTCATCCCTGATTTACTCCCTTCTTTTGCTATTTCTGAATATTGGGTCTAAGTGTAAAAGAAGAATATAATAACAAAGAACAACAGATAAGAAAAATTAGCTACCTAAAATAATTTCCTCTCATATAAATTGCCAAACCACATAAAACAGATTTCACAATGTAAAGTAAGTAAGCTTTTATTGCGGTCAGAGACCAAATTAAAATAGACAAAGAAAGGGAGCATATTTTACAAATATGGATAGATCATAGGACAGTACACCATCTACTGCCTCAAATACAATCTGTACTGTCAATACTAGTGATCCTCTGCCGTCGGGCTTACCCGTCTCTTTTCCCGTTTTTTTCCAGCCACGACTGCAGCAAAAAATTTTGCCACCTTTAGAGTTATATTGGGGTCTGCATCCTGGAGTAGGAAATAAAGGCTGGACATATCAGGTGAACCAGGGAATCTCTGGGAAAAAGGAGAAATGAGTCTTGATCTTATATCCCGGTAGTGGGGACATACAAATGTAATATGGAACAGGGATTCCGGGGATCGGCCATCACATGTACAATGGATGGATTTTAACCAACCCCACCCCCGAAAGCCTACTGTCGAGGACATTCGAGGGGATCACATTAAATCGTGCCTTCATAAATGCAAGCCTGTGTTTGATAGAGTGTAACGCGGAGAGGTAAGGCGGAGGGTGAGACGAGGAAACAATACCAAGGGAAAAAGGTGAGCATGTTCCCGATCCATGTGCCAGATTTAGTTGTCTATCAATGTCGTCCAGCCGTTGAAAGATCAACGATTTGGCAGCATCAGGGCCTAGAATAAAAGCTTCAATGGGGGAAATTCCGATCTTCAAAAGTTTTGTATGGATATTACGGGCCCAGGGACTATGAAAAGGGTCCCGCCATAGGCATTGGCCTGATTTCACAATGTGTTTTAAAGGTACAACTCACCAGGCTCAAGGTTGACTCAGCCTTCCATCTTTCGAGGTAGGTAAATTGAGGACCCAGATTGTGGGAGCAATAAGCCAGCTTTGTATAGAACAACACCGCTTAGGGGGGGCCAAAAGCCCTAATAAGCAGGTATATACATTAAGGTATGCAGGCTATTGCTATAATGCATTGTAAGCCACCCTGAGTCTACGGAGAAGGGCGGCATATAAATTGGACAAACAAACAAACAAACAAACAAACAAACAAACAAACAAACAAACAAACAAACAAACAAACAAACAAACTAGGTCAAGCTAAAATTCCTAGAATTCTCAGTTATATAGAAAACCAAGGGAGTTGGGTATTTTAATAAATGTAATATGACATAGGGGAGTGGAGGTGGTTGAGAAAGACTGTTACAGTACTTCACTCTTAAGGATGTAAATATAATGTATGGTACTTTTTCAAATCAGAATTTGGCACACAAAGCTGTTAATACTCAGGTTTGGTCCCTTTCTTCAGAAAGAGCTAGAACTTTCCGATGTAGCTCATCTCCAGGAATAGCCCATTTGCTGGAGTCCTGAGCTGTCCTTTTTTGGGCTCTGATTCCACCCATTAAGCAAGTCTAATTCTTTACCAAGCTAGGCCTAATAAGAATTGCTTGCTTTCCACTGTATCTCTAATATTAAAAACTTTGCTGTATTGAGACTTCTCAAATGTATTTTTCATTATTTTTATTTCCCCCTCGTTATCATATTTGTGATTTAGATGCAGTTTTCTCTTCTCCACACTTAATGAGTCGTCAGCTTTATTCACTCATATTCCTATCCTTTGGGAGCATGCTTTGATTTTCTAGTGGGTGCGTGAAAACACAGATTAAAGCAATTAGACAGAAATAATCTTGGGGAAAGGGGAAAGAGATCCAGAGTGCCTAATTATACAATTTTAATCAAGACACAATTATGCAGAGACTTTTATAGATTATAAATTAGCCAAACTGCAAAAGTACAAAAATAAAATAAATTTAAATACCATCTATTATGTTCATTGTTACCTTTCAGTATTTTCCCTTTCAAATTTCAAAAGCTATCTGGACTTTTAGGCTAAAAATCATTGTAGGAAAGTTACAGATTTGAATTTCAGGATCTAAAGCAAAAATAGAAAACTCAAGGAAGCCCAGCACACATAGAGTCTTCGTTACCATCTTAGCTTGATTGATTACAATCTCTTAAACTTCACATACTCATACATTAATACACAATCGTTAGACATGGGCAGCCTAAAATAAAGAAATACTCACTAGGCCACAGTACAATACTGCCCATGTAATGCAAGAAGTAATGGAGAAGACAGATGTACTTTTGCAGTTTGGCTTCCTGATAACTCATTAGTTTTCCTTTACTAGGATATCTACTAGGAACACATCATTAGAAATCTAATTGTTGAGATGACTTACTAAAGGAAGTTATCCCTTCATACCTATCTCACTGAGCCTTTAAAAGCCAAAATGAGCAAATTGAATTTGGAGTGTGAATCAAGAGAAGGGAATATGCCAATGTATTATCTATTGAGATTCTCAATCATCCAGGTCATGGTTGTCCCAAAGGTGCTTTTTCAAGAGGCAACTGGACTTCCTGGTTTTTCTTTGAAGATGTTTCGCTTCTCATCCAATCATTCAGCTAAAGAAGCTTCTTGGATGAGAAGAGAAAGGTTTTCAACAAAAAGCAAATTCCAGTTGCCTCCTTTGGGATGCCAATGTATTATACATTCTGCATGCAGCTTCCTACAGTAAATGACTCTTCTTTTTAGACCAGCTGGCATTTCCAGGTTATCTTCACTGGTGCTTAAAACTGAATAATTAGGCTGAGTATTACTAATGCATACAATGGTAGATTGAAGAAAAGATTAAAGCTTCTAATTATATACACATATATACATACCCTGTTTCCCCCAAAATAAGACATCTCCTGATAATAAGCCCAATCAGGCTTTTGAGCACATAGCAATAAGGCCAAGCGCTTATTTCAGGGTTCAAAAAAATATAAGACAGGGTCTTATTTTCAGGGAAACACAGTACATGCATACTTGCATACATACATACATACATACATACATATTTAGTGGTCATGTGTGGTCTACTTTCTAGTTTCCCTGTAGTGTTCAACTTTCAATGTCCCATGTCACTTTTTTTAAAGAAACCCAAACAATCATTTCTGACAGGAAAGATTCCTCATTAATTAGAAATTAGAATTTCATGTGTATTAGGACCCTTAAGATTAATTCACTGTTAATTTTCAAAATCAAAAATCTAAGCACCTTTTTGCTGTTTAATATAAAAAGTGATATTTTTTTCAAAACTATAAAATTGTATTTAAAAATTAGATCTCCAAGGAGAAGGTGATTCACTGAGTGAATTCTGTATAATTTGCCATTCCAAAGGTAATTTTAAAAAGAAAATCCAAATTGATTAAGAAATAGGGTTCAGTCAAGCTTTATGTCCTTAAAAAGGCTGTGTTCATGACTGTGAGTAAAAATGGTTCCTTCCTCAAGTCCTAGATGCTCAATTCATAAGCTGACCATGGAAAATCCATTCATGTGATTCTCTCGTAAGGAACAACTGTGCGGAGTGCATGTGAGCTATCTCAAGGACTCCCCTTTCTCTGAGGAGATTTTGGTAGCCACGATTCTGCATCCCACTGCCAATCTTGTATTGCCAAGACCAGCCTGCTATAAAAGGCTCTAGCTCACCATAGCATTCTCTCTCGAAATCAAGTTCTTTATATTATGTCAAGATGATGAAAGTGTTGTTGATAATATCATTGTTCCTAAAAACATGACACCAAAGAATGGGCTCTTAGGAGGGCTATTTAACAGTTTATTAAAATCCAGTATCTGTATTGGTGTTATAAGGTATATTTCCAATTTGTGGCTTTGAATTCTAAGTAGACTTGTCCAACAAGCGATCCTCTGCAGTAATTTTTTCAATCACACACAGCATTTAAAAACCATCGGATCTCTGTAACTTATTTTGATTGCAATCTACCAGTCCATAAATTTTAAGGGTCATTCATGTTTTGGGGGCATTCATTTATTATAGATGGGGGCACCATATAATAAATAGTAAAACCTTTTAATAAATAGTAAAACCTTTTATTATGGATTATGTCAGTCCATGTTTCTTGTAAAGGCAAAATTATAGGTCTAAGAACTATCTTCAATCATTCATGCTTTCATAATTTTGAAAAAAATCAAGAAATTAAGCTGCTGGAGGAAGTAGAAATCAAAAGCAACTATATTCTAAAAAAAAATAAACTAATTGAAGTAAATTGCTTGAAGAAAATGTAATGCATCATGCCATTATTGTGTTTGTCATATACTCCAAAAGCTGAAATTGCCGTACAAGGTAATAATGACTGATAAAGGCTATCAGAGCCCCTTGAGAGAGCCCTATTCAATCACTTACAAGGTTAAAAACTACTCATTAAATGCCTATTTTGCTGTGCTTCAGCACGATAGAATATGATGATAGGAATGGGGATGAGATTTTTGTGATACAACTTTTTCTATTTGGAAGAGGATTCTCCTTATTTTATTAGGGCCCTTATTATTCTATTTTCATCATTAGTACCAGAAAGAAGACTCTCTGTGATTAGAGTTTCCAGACAAGATCACCAGGTTTCACAATAAAGACTAAGTCATTATCCTGTGTATTTTCTTCTGTCACATCATAGGATCAAATCTTGGAGAAGGCTCTTGATCATTTAACCAATATTGTACCCCACTGTTCCAATCAGAGCTGGGAAAGTCTTGCATGAAATTCTTGTGAACTATTAAATTCACTGTTTTATTTGAACTAATTAGCCATTTTATTCTGGTAGAATGTATAAATTAAGATAACCAAGAAATTAATTTTCCCAATATTTTTAAAGAAATGTAGACATCTGCCACTGGTTTTATATATATAAAATATATTTTTATTATTATTATAATATATGTGTGTGTGTGTGTGTGTGTGTGTGTGTGTGTGTGTGTGTGTGCGCGCGCTTTACTGTTCTAGCCAGGGTTTTCCCTACATAAATCAAGATGTTTGTATTGCCATAGTTAAGTGACATCCCAAATCATTATTTTCTAGGCTTTATCAGACATTTAAGCAGCATTATGTTGTCTGCTGTAAGACTTAAGGGAGACTAAGATAGATCTATTTCGGCCTTATAAGGCCTCATCAGTCAGCCACACCCTCATTTTATGACTCCTCCCTGTAACGGTCAAATATTTATTTTGTTCTTTTTTTGTAGGTCTATATGTGCATTACTGTTCTAGCCAGGGTTTTTCCTACGTAAATCAAGATGTTTGTATTGCCATAGTTAAGTGACATCCCAAATCATTATTTTCTAGGCTTTATCAGACATTTAAGCAGCATTATGTTGTCTGCTGTAAGACTTAAGGGAGACTAAGATAGATCTATTTCGGCCTTATAAGGCCTCATCAGTCAGCCACACCCTCATTTTATGACTCCTCCCTGTAACGGTCAAATATTTATTTTGTTCTTTTTTTGTAGGTCTATATGTGCATTACTGTTCTAGCCAGGGTTTTTCCTACGTAAATCAAGATGTTTGTATTGCCATAGTTAAGTGACATCCCAAATCATTATTTTCTAGGCTTTATCAGACATTTAAGCAGCATTATGTTGTCTGCTGTAAGACTTAAGGGAGACTAAGATAGATCTATTTCGGCCTTATAAGGCCTCATCAGTCAGCCACACCCTCATTTTATGACTGCTCCCTGTAACAGTCAAATATTTATTTTGTTCTTTTTTTGTAGGTCTATATGTGCATTACTGTTCTAGCCAGGGTTTTTCCTACGTAAATCAAGATGTTTGTATTACCATAGTTAAGTGACATCCCAAATCATTATTTTCTAGGCTTTATCAGACATTTAAACAGCATTATGTTGTCTGCTGTAAGACTTAAGGAAGACTAAGATAGATCTATTTCGGCCTTATAAGGCCTCATCAGTCAGCCACACCCTCACTTTATGACTCCTCCCTGTAACGGTCAAATATTTATTTTGTTCTTTTTTCATAGGTTTATATGTGCATTACTGTTCTATTTCAAAAGAACAAAATAAATATTAACTATGGGAGGAGTCATAAAACGAGGGTGTGGCTGACTGATGAGGCCTTATAAGGCCGAAATAGATCTATTTTAGTCTCCCTTAAGTCTTACAGCAGACAACATAATGCTGCTTAAATGTCTGATAAAGCCTAGAAAATAGTGATTTGGGATGTCACTTAACTATGGCAATACAAACATCTTGATTTACGTAGGAAAACCCTGGCTAGAACAGTAATGCACATATAGACTTACGAAAAAAGAACAAATATATACATACATATATATATGTATGTGTGTGTGTATATATATATATGATCTTCTGTGCTCCCTGGGTCTTTTATTTTCACAATTCATCATAAAATTTCAATGAAGGTTTCAACTTTTAATTTTAGTTCTGCAATCCCCAAATTTAACGTTAACAATATGGTACAGCAGCGTAAAAATGAAAACAAAACAAAAATACGTTGGTAACACTAAACTGTTTTCATATATCATAGTCCCAATTATATAATTTCTTTTATTACCAATTATCAGCAGGAATTTTCATGCAATTATTCATGAGCTAAGTTCATCATGGCTCATTCTTTAAGACTGGGTTAAATTAAAACCAATATTAAGTCAAAGCCAATCAGTAATTCACAATCAGCTGAGATTGTATAACACATTAGGCTAATACTAAATAAATCACTTTAGGAATCAGGCTAGTATTTACTCCAAATAATTATTGTAAATGCATCCTAAGTATAATAAGATGAAACATGTTGTCAGGATAGCTTGTTAACCACTCCTTTAATTGTACATGCCATTCTTGGTTTCGTTTCTTCTTATATTGGTTCTGCTCATGGGATAAGAACTAAAGAGAAATTTCATGACAGTTAGAATAATTAGTCAGTGGAATAATTTGCCTCCACAAGTTATGGGTGCTCCAACACTGGAAGTTTTTAAGAAGAGATTGGACAACCATTTGTCTGAAATGTTATAGGGTTTCCTGCCTGAGCAGGGAGTTGAAGTAGAACACTTCTTCCAACTCTGTCATTCTGTTCTGTTCTGTTCTGTTCTGTTCTGCTCTGCTCTGCTCTGCTCTGCTCTGCTCTGCTCTGCTCCTACTCTGCTCTGCTCAATTCTGACTTGTATTGGACACTCCTATTAGAAAAGGGACATATTATAATTGTGCCTGTAAAACAATAATTAGATTATTGCTGCTCATGATTAATTTATAGCTAAATGTAGGTTTTCTGTCAAGACAAGTTTACTTATTGTGTGAGAGGGAAAAGGTGGGATAACAATGAAGATGATGTATGACTTTTGAGGAAGATCTAGTGAGACCAAAGTAGCAGAGTAAACCAAGGGAGGGAGAAAACAGGTTTAGAGTTTAGAGTTTAGAGTTTATTAGATTTCTATACCACCCTTCTCCCGGAGGTCTCAGGGCAGTGTACAGCCATATTAAAACACATAGATATACAAAATTTAAAACCAATTAAAATCGAATATATAAAAAATTAAAACACACATACACCCATTATAAAATTCGTATTAGGCCAGCCCGGCTTGCTGGAACAGAAGGGTCTTCAAGGCGCGGCGAAAGGTACGCAGGTCGGGGCTAAGATGGACTTCAAGGGGCAGCTCATTCCAGAGGGCTGGTGCCCCCACAGAGAAGGCCCTCCCCCTGGGTGTCGCCAGTCGGCACTGTTTGGCCAATGGTACCCTGAGAAGCCCCTCTCTGTGGGAGCGTATTGGCCGGTGGGAGGCTGTTGGTGGCAGAAGGCGGTCTCATAAATACCCCAGTCCTAAGCCATGGAGCGCTTTAAAGGTGGTGACTAACACCTTGAATCGCACCCAGAAGACCACCGGGAGCCAGTGCAGCTCGCGCAGGAGGGGTGTTACGTGGGTGCACCGAGTTGACCCCATAACCACCCACGCGGCCGCATTCTAGACCAGTTGGAGCCTCCGAGTGCTCTTCAAGGGGAGCCCCTTGTAGAGAGCATTACAGTAGTCTAGAAAGGACGTGACGAGGGCATGAGTGACTGTGCGCAGGGCATCCCGGTCCAGAAAGGGACGCAACTGGTGATAAAAAGCTGCCCTGGCCACGGCCGTCATATGATCTTCCAAGGACAGCCATGCATCCAGGAGAACACCCAAGTTATGCACCCTCTCTGAGGGGGCCAGAATCTCACCCCTAATAGTCAGTGATGGAACCAGCTGATTATACCAGGATGCCGGGAACCACAGCCACTCGGTCTTGGAAGGGTTGAGTCTGAGCTTGTTCCTCCCCATTACAAGTTTTGTCTTGTAAAAGAAATTAATTTCAAAAATAGAAGAAAAAGATAACTTTGATAAATGGAGAAGGCAGAGATTGAATACATGGAAGAGAATTTATTGATAGGAAATGTACCTCTACAGGGATCACATGACTCCAGGACACTGCAACCGTTCTAAATATGAGTCAGTCAAGCATCTGAATGTAAATCATGTGACCATGGGGATGCTGCATAAGTGTGAAATAAGTTTTTCAAAAGTGTGAAAAACGGTCATAAATCCCTTTTTTCAGTGTCATTATAACTTTGAACAGTCACTAAATGAATTGTTGTAAATTGAGGACTATCTGTATTCCATAATCTCCCCCATAATTATTCGGTTCCTAATCTGGTGTTAGATTATTTATTTATTTATTTATTTATTTTATTGAATTTCTATACCACCCTTCTCCCGAAGGACTCAGGGCAGTGTACAGCCAAAAATAAAACCATGACAATATAAAAATTAAAAACAATTTAAAACAATTAAATCAATTGGCCAAAAAACTCTAATAAAACAACCCATTAAAATAGTAAAATGTTATTATTATTTAGGCCAGCCCTGCTTGTTGGAATAATAATGTTTTTAGGGCGCGACGAAAGGTACGAAGGTTGTGAATCCTATGAATCTCTGGGGGCAGCTCATTCCAGAGGGTAGGGGCCCCCACAGAGAATGCTCTCCCCCTGGGGGTCGTCAGCCAACATTGCCTAGCCGACAGCACCCGGAGGAGCCCCTCTCTGTGGGAGTGTATTGGTCGATGGGAGGCTATCGGTGGCAGAAGGCGGTCTCATAAATAGCCAGGTCCCAAGCCATGGAGCACTTTAAAGGTGGCAACCAACACCTTGAATTGCACCTGGAAACCACCAGGAGCCAGTGCAGCTCACGTAGGAGCGGTGTTACATGGGAGCATCGAGTTGCTCCCGTAATTACCCGTGCGGCCGCGTTCTGGACCAGTTGGAGCCTCCGGGTACTCTTCAAGGGAAGCCTCATGTAGAGAGTGTTACAATAGTCCAGACGGAAGGTGACAAGGGTGCGAGTGACTGTGTGTAGGGAGTCCCGGTTCAGAAAGGGACACAACTGGTAAATCAGGCAAACCTGATAAAAAGCCCCCCTGGCCACAGCCATCAGATGGTCTTCTAAAGACAGCTGCGAGTCCAGAAGGACCCCCAAGTTGCGAGCCCTCTCTGAGGGGGTCAAGGTCTCACCCCCAATAGTCAGTGATGGAGTCAATTGACTATGATGGGATGCCAGAAACCACAGCCACTCGATCTTGCAGGGGTTGAGTCTGAGCCTGTTCCTCCCCATCCAAATCCGTACGACTTCCAGGCACCGGGTCATCACTTCAAGGGCATCATTGAGGTGGCCCGGGGTGGAAATGTACAGCTGAGTATCATCAGTGTACTGATGGAAATCCACCCCGAAGCCACGGATGATCTCACCCAGCAACTTCATATAATTGTTGAACAGGAGGGACGAGAGGGCCAACCCCTGTGGCACCCCACAAACTAGGTGCCTTGGGGTCAACCTCTGCCCCCCTGCCAACACAGACTGCATATGGCTGGAGAGGAAGGAGGCGAACCACCGTAGAATGTGCCCCCCACTCCTAACCTTTCCAGCCAGCGCAGCATGATACCAAAAGCCGCCGAGAGATCTAACAGGATCAGGACAGAGGAACAACCCTTGTCCCGAGCCCTCCAGAGATCATCAACCAATGCGACCAATGCCGTTTCCATGCTATACCCAGGCCTGAAACCCAACTGGAATGGATCTAGATAGTCCGCTTCATCCAGGTGCTGAGGAAGCTGTCGTGCCACCACACTCTCAACAACCTTCGCCACAAAACGAAGGTTGGAGCCAGGACGATAATTTGATAAGACAGCGGGGTCCAGGGAAGGCTTCTTGAGGAGGGGCCTCACCACCGCCTCTTTCAAAGCGGCAGGAAAGAAACCCTCACTCAAAGAAGCATTAATAATCCCCTGGAGCCAGCCTCGTGTAACCTCCCGGGAAGCCAGCACCAGCCAGGAGGGACACGGGTCCAACAAACATGTGGTCGCATTCAGCCTACCCTGTCCACATCCTCAGGAATCACAAGGTCAAACTCCTCCCAGCTAACACTCTCAAGACCCACCTCCATCACCCCATCTGAAGATTAGAGTTGTGGATGAGGAGGAAAATGCTATTATTTTCTCACAGAATTCATGTTTACTTTCTCTGTCAAGAAAGGATGTGTAATATTTTTCTACATGTGAACTTGTATATCTGTGTGGGAAATGCGAGAGTTTGGCTTTTCTTGCCAGTGAAGCACTACTGATTTTCCCCAAGGAATCTGATGAGCAGCGGTATCTACTCTACTATGGCTGTATATTTCTTAAAAGGTTCCCCTGCTAACTGACTCAGTATCCTATTAAAATTTCCCACCCAACACTTTTTTTGTAACATTTTCATCTAAGTATTCAAGAATAAGCAGTTCAATCTTTAGTACTGCAACCATTGCTGCTACAGCTGTTTTGCATAGCAGGCTTATGGGGATTTGCAACAGCAAGCAATTCTTAGCCCGCAATATGTATTGATGCTACAACCCCCTTTAAAATGTAAATAAAATAAAATGGCTAATTTTAAGATAAAAGAGGATATGGTTTTAATTCTCTTTCTCTCTGGAGAAATAATATACAAATGTCCCATTTTTGAACCTCCTTAAATATCATGAAGGTTTGGATTATATCAGTGCCAAATATAGTGGCTCTTTTAAATATGCTATTTTAAAAAGATGCCCTGAAAACCATACAGTTTATATGAGAGGGCACCTCAGGGGTGGCCTGCTGCGGGTTTGCAGGGGTTCGGGAGAACCTCTTGTTAAGATTCTGTGCAGCTTGGAGAACCCCCAAATCCCACTCCTGACTGGCCCTGGCCACCCCATCCTGCCCCTCCCGGGAGTCCCCATGAGGCCCATTTTGGATGCAGGTAAGTCCAGGGCACACACAGAGGCTCAGGGAGGGCGAAAAATAGGCCTACCAAAAGTTTGGGAAGGCCAGAAACAGGCCCGTCTCCAACCTCCAGAGAGCCTCCAGAGCCTGGTGAGGCCATTTTTGCCCTCCCAGAGGCTCGAGAAAAGCCTCAGGAGGCCGGGGAGGGCAAACACACCATCACCATCCCACCATTGTGCAGGAGGCCAACTAGACCACGGCACAATGGCCACCCCACCCAGCAACCGGGCAGAGAACCCCTTGCTAAAAAATTTTAAGCCCACCCCTGGGGCACCTACTTTGGTTAAGGGTAACCAATAAAGTACCAATAAAGTGTGGGACACGCTAAATATGACAGTGACTCCAGTTTGGAGATTCTATATCTTTTCTTTTCACCTGCACAGAGAAATGTATCTACCCAGTTCACCCAGGAGCATTTTTGCCAAGGTATCTATTCAGAGTGTCTCTTCCATCCCTGCTTGTAAGGTATTTGCCTAATTTGGTGTGCAAATGTCAAACATTACTGAGGAGAGATGGAGAGACAGACCTGCAATTAGTAGTGAATCTATGAATATATCTGCCTCAGCTTTCTCTGATCACACATTATTGATACCAACATTCCTTTAGATCAGGGGTCTCCAACCTTGCCAAATTTAAGACTTGTGGACTTCAACTCCCAAATTCCTGCTGGCTGAGGAATTCTGGGAGTTGAAGTCCACAAGTCTTAAAGTTGCCAAGGCTGGAGACCCCTGCTTTAGATGTCTTCTTATCACTTCCCCATTTACTATCTCCTTTCATCTCCAAAATTTAAGAAGAAGCATTTCTCAATTAGGTAATCTACAAATATGTTGGATTACAAGTGCCACCATCCACAGCAGGCGTACATACTGGTTGCTGGCACAAATGACAATAGTTGTAATTCAGCCCACTTGGGCAGGCACCCAATTGGAGGACTCTACTCATATATAACCCAGGAAAAGAATACTGAATTTTTACCACCAGCTTTGGAAAACATCTGCAATAAAAAACATATAAGGAAAACTGTTTACGAGTACCAAGTTTACATTTATTAAATATTTGAAGATACCCATCAGTGTAACAGGATTTATGTAATTGCAATATGTTGATTTCAAACAATCCAATTTTGCTAAGCATCATATTCTAGTGAATGATTTACAGCACCTGCCCACAGCTGGCAACACAATCGGTTCATTCAGCTGTTGCTCATATTTCGCATAATAGGCATGGGGCCAGGGAGGCACCGGAGTCAGTGTGTCAACTTTCTGAGTATGGTTCATTGTATTTATTTAGCAATACTAGTTCAGAACTGTATGAAATGCTGAATGACATTAACTAGATCACTAGAATAAAACACTATCAATTCCAATGACATTCATATTTCTTAGGCAAGACATTCAGGAATTTCCTTCTATTTCCTGAACAAGTGCTCGGATGGAGGGCCAAGAAGATTTGAATACAGAAACCTGAAAGTAATTTCTCACAAATAGAGGTGATGCATTGCTAGTAAGGAATGCCAGTGATCTGGAAATAATATTTTTATGTGTGACAAATGACAGTACCTAGGAGTTCTTTTGGATCTGAACTTAAGGGACAGACTGAAGTTATGACGAGAAAGTTTCTTCCTATTCTCTTAGTACACTTGGCCACATGAATATATTCTATACATCTTTCATTTCAATATTTGACTGCTTAAAATGTTTAAGGTCAGATTATGTGTTATGAAAAACAACTTGCATATAGGATCTGCAGGCAAGATGAACATTGTTTTAAATAGCAAGAAAGGGTTATGTTTCCGTTCTTTTGTCTAGAATTGTCTTCCCTTCTTTTGTCTAGAATGTTGAACATTCTCTTGGGAAAGTGGCTTCATGTTAACGTCATTTAGGAATCACATTGTTTGTCCCTCCAATGTTTCAGCTGGTGGAATTTCCATATGATAGTAAATACGGATCTTGATTTCATCTGGAATTGGAAGGTACGACCAGATTTAATAAATTATATACTAATAGTATATATTATTGCTAGCTTCTCAGCAGTATGTGTTCTATTTTCCCTGTTATTCAACAAAAGACTTGAGAAATTGAAGTGTCAGCACTCAATAAAGAATCCATACATCAGTGGTTCTTGAACTGTTTGACCCAATTACCTTTTTCCCAGTCTCAAATACTGTCATTAACCCCACAAAAACAAACAAATAACAGATATGTTTTACACAAATGTCTTGGCAGTGACAATCCGAAACTGGATCTTCAATTCACAAACAAGCAATTACAAATTACTCCATTATCCCCCTGGATATGCTTAAATTACCCCCTTTAGAGTAATTATCCCCAGTTTAAGAATCATTGCCAGACATAATGGTACAAGGGTGGAAACAGAGTTTTAGTTAAACTTAATACTGAAACTATTTTAGAGTACATTTATTGATAGTAACGATAGCAATGTTATCAACCCCAGGCCAAGATGTTTTTCCTTTTCTGATATTGCATACTGTACTCAGACTTTTGCAAAAGGTATAATGTTTCATCTGCTGGAAGGATCAGATCTATTGGTCCTACTTTCTTGCTGAACTTTTCCTGCTTGTGTCAAAAACCTTGATACATGCTCTGTAGGAGAAAAAGAAGAAATATCATTAGGGGCTCAGAAAGAATAAACAGATCATAATAAAAAGGGATGACAAAGATTGTTCCTATTTGGGGAAGATGTCACTGTCAGTAAACAGGGCTTTTCTGAACCAGCCCTCCTGACTCAAAATTGAATGGCTGGTCTCAAAGAACAGCTCAGAGTAAGCAAAAAGAACCCGAACAAATCAGTCTAGGGCAGAAGGATTTCTGGAAAGCAGCCTAGACTTCTGAGAAAATAAAAGATGTTGACCATTTGCCAGCAAATGCCAGTGAAGAATTCCGACATGTGCTTTGCCTCTGGCTTTCTGTATAACAACATACTGTAGCTTCCAACATCTAATCAAGTCTCATCTTTATGAGGTTGACTGACTATCATCTTATGATACTCCTACATCTAGGATAAATTACTTCATGGTATTTCAATCAGTTTTATGTAAGAACAAGGCAGAAAAATAAGGATTTGATCATCCTTATATATGTAGTCCATACCTGGACAATTATAACTGTAGGTAAACCATTACTATTAGGAAATGTTTTCTAAATCTGTGATTGATGTGTGAATAAAAACTAGAGAAGCAGACGTGATTCACAGTCTTGATAAGAGTGTATGCAACACTTAAGACCTGAACACTAGGATTTCAGCACAGAACATTATAAACTAAAATGATCTATTTCCCACCAGAGGATTTATTGCAGTTTTGTTCAGTTTCAGTGAAACATTGTCATCCTGACTTTTCAGTCTAATGATCCAACAGCAAGAGTGGTCAGTTGGCCCAGCCCTCTGCTAACAAACTACACTTGCCAAAGCACCATGGGAATTGTAATTCTATGTGAAGAAGTGACATAACAGGATTAATATTGGGCAACAAGATTCTGCTTTCCTTCCAAGTTGACCGTCTCCTCTTACCTACTTTTATATAATCTGCACTAATCTGAGAAATGAAGGACAATAAAACGTCCCAACTAGCCCTAATTAGGGCACATACAGACCTATTTATTTCATTGAGAAATCAGTGGATATCTCTTATGTAGTTTCTGCTGAACTATTTTAATCTGAAATCACTACCTATGGGATACAGTAGTTATCATCCATATTGACTTCCAAAGTTAATGTGCTCCTTGCAGATATTGGTACACACTGGAAATGAACTGGCTAACCCTTAGAAGAAAAATTTTGATAGATTAGACAAAATATTGAAGTGAAGAAATATGACAGTAGAGATACATGTTCTCAAGGCCACATGTATTCAAATTATAACATATACCGGTAGTTGTAAAAACTAGACTGTCAGAAAGATGAATGAAATTTGTACCTTTGAAATGTGATGTTGTATAAAATTGTTATTAATGAATTTGGACTGCAAAAAGAGTAAATTATTCAGTCCTAGATGAAGTAAAACCAGGCTGCTCTGTGTAGGTCAAAATAATATTTAAATATTTTGGATACAAAATGTAAAGGTAAAGTCAATGAAAACCTGAGGGCATTTGAAAAAGAGGCTGAAAACACAATCATTAGCTTACAAGAACTCACAGAACCAGCTGCTGACAAACAATCTAACTAAATTATGTCTGTCAGGTCACAAACAGCCCAAAGCAACTGAGCAATAACCATCAGATCTGAGTTACAGAAATCCAGAACAGTAGATGGCAACGAAGAATAGAATTATCAAAATTTTACTGCTCCATCTAATGATCATCTGGATCTTTGCAACCCAGATCTGGTAGCAATAGTTTTGAAGTCCTTCTTATCCTGATAATTTAACACAGTGGGGACAACTCCCAGAATTCCCCAGCCAGCCATGCTGGCTTCTGGCTGTAGAATTCTGAGAATTGAAGTCCACACATCTTAAAAGTTGCCTGGGTTGAGAAATACTGCTCTAAAGTAGCATTTCCTTTTGAGATGCATGGATTTCAATTCCCACAATTCTCAGAATTCCCAGTTATAATGGCTATGTCTGGAGGGCATCCAGATTGCAAAATCAAGAGGCACTAAGCAGAAAGATATCAGGTAATCTTAATGTCTTTTACATTTTTGCTTATGACCGTAGAAAACTAGCTTTATTTTAGATGCTACTTACCAAATATGTTAAAGTTTCCTACAGGCACATTTTTAGTGAGCATTTAGAATTATCTGTGGCTGCTTTTCCTTCCTTCTCCTGGTTTAAATTAAGTTGTATTAATTATTCTGAATTGCTTAAAATTATTGTTTATGTGTTTATTACCAACCCATTTATCTCCTCCCTGCATCTGACTGCCTAAAATGGTGAACAATGTTAGAACAAAATGGCAAAAGTAAAAATAAAACAAAGCAAACCCCAAGGAAAACAGCTAAGAACTTGCAAATAACTGCCGAGAGAGCTAACCCAACTCATCAATAAAGCGATATGAAACAGTAGTGAGATTATTAAAAACAGACAGAAATGGTACATAAACATAATGTATCAATCTAGCATGCCAAACTTATAGAAAACAATCTGCAAATATTTTAAATTTATAACTGAAAGAAACAAACAATTTGAGGATAATGGCAAATGGATATCAGCAAATTTATATTTATAAGCAGAAGGGTTCTAACAATTATTCTATTTTTAATAATATGCTAAGAAATAGTTTTACCAGAACAGCTGGGAGAGCAAAGAATCTAATTAGTGCTAAAACTGAAAGGTGGATTTGATAGGATTTTTTTTTTAATCTAATTTTTCCATTTTAGGCCTGTTGAGGCTGGATAATGATCTCCCTCCTCACAACAAAGTATAGTATAATTTGACATTTCGGTTATCTGTGTTTATATCTGTGAAATGGAGAGGGAATAAAAGTGAACAATATTATCACTATGTTGATAGATTTTTTTAGCCCATAAAATTCAGAAACCTAAGAGAAGAAGATAGCTATGATTTAGGCTCATTAATTGTAACAGATTTTAGATGGTAATTATCAATTATTTGATAATCACCATTATTGGTTTCAGTAAAACAGTGTTAAAAATTTTAAGAGTATCATAACCTTGAATGAAAAGTCTGGATTCATTTGTTTTCTTTGCTCTCTTTCTTATTCATATTAGATGTGATTCAAAAAGAAAAAGAGCTAAAAAGTAAAAAAAAAAAAAAAGTAAAAAAAACTTACATAATTTTGAAAATTCATATGCATTCCCAGCGTCTTTCCACCAGTTTGTTTCTTTTTTATTGTATTTTATACAATTGTGTATTGTACAAGAATGAATATCCAATATTTGTTTTGCCAATCCCCTAAAAGTGTTCCTTTCTTTGATTCCTAAGATAATAAAATGGGCACCTTTCACCAACTGGTAATTAATTCAAGATTATTTTCAAGGACTAAAATTTCTCATATAAGCCTTGTATTAGCCTTTATAAAGAAACTGCATCCTCAATAACTGTACATACAAATTAATTGTACGTACAAATTAATCTCCCAATAAACTGCAACAGATGGTTAGATATATGATAGTATAGATTATGTAGAGGGCAATCAGATTACGTCCACCTGTTTGTCATTCAGAAAAGGGATGAAAATTATCCTCTACCACAGAACTTTCAGTCTAGAGCAGGGGTCCCCAACCCCTTGGCTGAGGCCCACTACTGGGCTGCAGCTCATTCAGAACCAAGCCATACAAGGGGTGGGCAAGCGTCCAAGCGGCAGGCGATCTCACTCTCGCGCAAAACTTCACTCATGGGGTGGCAAGTGTGCTCATGCGTAAAGCTCCATTTGCAAAAGTGCAAATGGAGCTATGCGCATGCACGCCCTGCCCCTCACATGGAACTACCCACCTTTCCCCATGCCAGTCCACCAAGACAGAAAGGTTGTGAACCGCTGCTCTAGAGGGTCCCCAGTAATGCACAGCAGTGATTATAGCTGGACTTGGTTTCTTGTGTTTTGATTTTCTTAGATGTATATATTTTATACTTCTTATACTTTTATTATTGTAAGCCACCTAGAATCTAGTCAATAGTCAAATTTAGTAAATAAATAGGCAACTAAATAAATAATAACGTTAATATAATAATATAACCATCATAAATTATAGAAATATTGCAAGAATTAAGTATTTCAGAACATCCTGCAAGCAAACAAAGAAAGCAGCAACTCTGATTAAATATGTGGATTAATTCTGAACCTCTCATTCTATGCCTTATTCTGATCTTGTAGAACACAGCATAAGGATGCAATTTCTCTATGTTATCACATAAAGTGTCCCTTGGTTTTCTAATTTATGTAATTCAAAATATTGGAAATCTTCCATCATAAGAAATATTAATCATCCAGAATATTCAATAACCCATTAGAAAAATAAACTGAAGGGAAAGACATCTGCTAATATTCACTAAACGGCCTTTAAAAAATTTCAAAATTATTTCAGTCTAGAATGGTATTAATACAAAATCAGCAGAAATGTTTTCAAGGCTTAAAATGAATAAATAAAAGGCAATCTTTCAGTGAGAAGAGTAGTTTAGCTAAGGGAAGTATTTCCTAGCAACCTTAGTACAGCCTTAACAAAGCAATTTTCTGCTGGTTCAGGTGAATCAGAAAATGAAATTGACAAGCCACTAACTTGAAAAGGGAAAGTGACCTTTCTTGCTTGTTTACCTCCAGCTGCAAAATAAAGGGACAAAAAAAAAGTCAAAAATCAAAGCTGGATTTATTTAACTTTAACAAGTGTGGGTCAAACTCAGATCAAATATTGTACATCTGAGATTTTCAGCTGCATCAGAAATTTTGTATCTTGTTTTATAGGTCTATGTAATGAATAGCCCAGAAAATATTTGATAAAAATAGATGGAAGTTAGTGTTACAATGTGCCAGATAATATCAGGCTGCATGTGATCTACAGAGTACAGCAGACATGTGCGAAATCAGGAGGCTACAGACTGCTGGACAGATTCCTATATAAAGAAAAAAGACAGGACACACATATGCCTCATAACTAAGGTGGGAACCCTACTCACTGGAGCAAATGTCAAAAGCAATTTCCTTTCTAATTGGCTGAATGGACATGGCCTTTTAAAAACTAGAATCCAAAACAGTGTTCAATAGATTGCATCACAGATTCATTCTAGAGATACTAAAACTGACATTTATAATCTAAGGCGCCATTTAAAAGCGGTCCTGGAGGTACATGAACTTCCAGCTGTCTTCTAGCTCTCCACAATTATCCACTATTACTTGGCTATGAACATGAAATCCAGAGCATGTGGCTCACCAAACTACATAGGAATAGCTTATATCAGGGGTGTCAAACTCAAGCCCCGCAGATCTGGCCTGCAGGGCCACTCAGGAAACAATAAGGGACCTCCCCACAGTGCCTCTGCCAGGGAAAAAGAAGCTTGGGAAGGCTGCACACAGCCCTCCTGAGCTCCGTTTTTGCTGGCAGAGGGGTGCAGGAGGCTGTTGTAGCAGGAAATGGAGCTTGGGAGCCCGTTTTCTCTGGCAGAGCACTCAGGCTGCCACAGGCACCCCCACACGAGTGATGTTGAGCTGGCCACATCCACTTGGCCATACCCACCCATCCCCCCAAGGTCAAACCTGGCACAACCCTGATGCGGCCCTCAATGAAAGCAAGTATGACATCCCTGGCTTATGTGATTAAAAGGGGGGTTTAGGCTTGATCATTGTGATATTCAGTGGGTGAGCAAAACCCTGGAATTCAGGAAGTCTCAACTATAGAACTTTATATTTCAATGGGAGTCATGATAAATCCAAGATGAACAAATCTAAAATAATCTCATTGCCTTCAGATCAGCATTCTTGTGCAGAAGGACACAGCTAGTGCTAGATCATGGAGAAATTCTCCAGCTGAATTTTTTTTTAAAAGTTATCTCCTTGCTGTTGCTATACTCACTAAAACTAATAAAAAGTATTTGGACTCCAATTGAAGAATCAGAAAAAGAAGCTGGATGCATAATCACTCACAGCCAGGATATCTGTTAGTTCAGAGACACCTCGAACAGGTGAATCTATTGCAGATCTAGAATTATGATAGTCCGCAATACTTCCATCTTCTCTGGATTCAGTTTTAGTTTATTTTCTCTCCCTAGCATATAGACAAGCATTCAGGAGTGTCACAACATTGTCAGATGATATTTGGCAGCAAAAAAAAAAAAACAAAAAAAAAACCAGATCTGAGTTATTAACAGAATTTTGATAGCATTTAATTCCAAATTTCCTGATGATCTCTCTTACTTAAAAGTCTCCAGGAACAAACTGAAACCTGGAGAAACCCAACAAAACTGCTCTGATGTTGTATAGTAATATTCACTAAATAATAGCTCTTGACCCTTTTCGGCAGAAGAGAGGGTAACAATTGCAGAGCAGTGACACCAATTCCTAAAATATCAGTCTAATTCAGTGGTCTCCAACCTTGGCAACTTTAAGCCGGGTGGACTTCAACTCTCAGAATTCCCCAGCCAGCTGGCTGGGAAATTCTGGGAGTTGAAGTCCACCCGGCTTAAAGTTGCCAAGGTTGGAGACCACTGGTCTAGAAAGGTAGTATAGTGAATAGTATTGAAAACTGCTGAAAGATTCAAGAGACTAAGTGAACCCTAGGAAGGCTTCTCTTTCAAGGAAGAGTACAACTTCACCCAAAACACATTGGACCTCAATTTTATATGAGACACTCATATCTATAATAAGTTCACATAAGGATGAAAATAACATTTATCCATTCTTAAATATATTTTGCATGTGTATGTGTATAAACATAGAGGTGATTCATTAAACTATCGTTGGATTTTCTGAACTGGTGACTGAGTCAGGATTAGGAAAAAAAAAACTCAGTATTTCACATACTAACTGATAAATTAAATATATTACAATACCATGAATGCTATATTGCAAAATTGTGTGTTAAAGATACATTCAACTATATGGAGTACCGAGATATGCTCTGTTTGCTTTTGGAGTGGGAGTTGCTTTAATTAATCCTTTCTTATTTAACAATAACAATGATATAGCTTTGTAATAACATCATAATGGATTAAACAATTTTTCCATGTGTGAATATAAAATGTAACATCGTAGCAAAGGGAAACAATGCAATCATCACCTCATTAAATGCACACACACATATATACATACACACAATTACAGAGACAAATCTTTAATTTTACACAGGCTATACCAGATTAGACAGTCATAGGTCACACTTTAAAAGACAGAATACCAAAGAAAATATGGCTAAAGAGAGAGAAAGACAACAAAATCACATCAGCCATTCTTTTTCTAACTAATTGTAAGAACTGGTCCCATTTCAAATAGGTTTTGCTTCTTACAAGAAAATTGGACCCTTTCTTGAATGTTCTCTGTGGGAAGCAAAATTAAGAAATAACCCAGAAGGCCTGAATACAAAATATTCCAACTACTTTATTTGCCTATTATTTGTGCATTAAAAAAATATCTCAAAACTAAAATGTTTAATGCATAAGAATATTTAAAAATCAGTTTTAAAATGTCCATTGAGCAAAAATAGCAAGAAGTAAATCCATCCATAATTCCAGTTGGAATTCTTTCAACCTTGACCTGTTTACTGGTGTGTAG
Organism: Pantherophis guttatus; assembly: GCF_059756535.1. Taxonomy (NCBI): domain Eukaryota; kingdom Metazoa; phylum Chordata; class Lepidosauria; order Squamata; family Colubridae; genus Pantherophis; species Pantherophis guttatus. The sequence continues at coordinate 29,378,735 of NC_142069.1, forward strand.
GTCTTTTCCAGATGACTGCATTAACATGTGTTTCTTGAGCAGACAAAGAAGTGTGCTGATATCCTTTGATCTCTCCCAAATGCCAAGCCCATTCCTGCTTCAATACTGAGTTATGTCATCTTTTCAGATACAAGTTATCTTAAGGGAATTCCCCAGCTGTATTTTCCCACTCATCCAGTGAGGGTCATCCACTAGTGAGAAACATTATCACCAATTCCTCTCCTTAGGAGCCATGGTGGTGCAGTGGTTAGAATGTAGTACTGCAGGCTAATTCAGCTCACTGCTGGGAGTTTGATCCTCATTGGATCAAGGTTGACTCAGCCTTCTATCCTTTTGAGGTCAGTAAAATGAGGACCGAGATTGTTGGGGGCAATATGCTGTCTCTGTAAACTACTTAGAGGGGGCTGCAAAGCACTATAAAGGGATATATAACTCTAAGTGCAACTGCTATTGCTATTAGCAAGGAGTGGGATCAAGTTGGGTAATTGTAAGTGGGTCCTTTGAGCAGTTTAACCACCATTCAAGTTTCTAATTTACAGGATAGTAACCTGTACTCAGACTATTTCTACAGGCAGATTTATTGCTCTTCTAAAAGAATGCTCAATTTACAAAAACTGCCTGCCTTGCCTGACTGTTTTAAGGCATCTCTGCAATGACCTGGATATGAGAATAAATTATCATCACACAAACTTGCCTTTGAACTATTAGTGGAGCATCTTAATGCTGCAGTTGAAAAGACATGTAAATGTCAACAACAGGTTAATTGACCTGATCAGAATAGTGTGGCAACAATTTCAAGGTAAAATTTGTAAAAATGAATGTTTTACAAGGCCACATTTTGATGTTTTGTTTCAAAGATTCCCAGTAAGAATTGAAGATAAGGCATTAAATTACTGGCAGAGATAAATAACAAAATGTATGTGGTCCAGTAAAAGACCCAGGGTAAATGAATTTTGGATTATAATTTTATAAATGGTTTATGCCACCCCCAAAGTTTGAGTTTTCTCCAACATGAGATGTTTGTTTTTATGATTTGTTGAACTCATCAAATTTTCCAGATTAGGCAGAAATTATTGCATCCATTTTATTTTTTGTTTCTAACTAATAATTTGATTATCTTGGCCATAGCTAATTATTGGTAAAATTAACTTAATTTACCTCACTTAACCTTTCAAGCTGATGTAGACATTTTAATATGCAGATTTAAACCAGGTTTTTTTTTTTATTACAACGTATTTTAGGATGCTTGTAAATGTTTCTGCTTTCCTTTCCCACTTTTATCCTTCTCTTTGAGTGTACATGTAGATTAATAGATTATAATAGAAACAAAAAACAATAAATATTTCATGCAGGTGCTCTACACTTTACACTTGATTGATTGATTGATTGATTTGATTTGATTTGATTTGATTCTTATGCCACTCATATGACACCCAATGGTATATGCATAAAACAATCATAATGTATCTACAAAATCAAAACCAAATATACTAAAATGAAGCCATACATAATACAATAATGTATAATACCAGAGACACTATTGAATTGGCTAAATGCCCTCCAGGAGAATTGCATTTTAACATGATCCTGAAATGCTTACAAGGTCTGAGGAAGTCTAATTTCCTGGGAGAGTCTGTTCCATAATATAGCATTTGAGAATGCAAAACTAAGGGCTGTCCTGTGGTTAACATTCCAGCTCTAGAATCTTGAACCAAAATTTTAATCTGTATGTCAACTGTTGTTTGACAGCTGCTCTGTTTAAATGAATATGTTTAGATTGCTCTGCCCTTATACATATGCAGAGTAATTGTTTTGTGGGAATACCTTATGAATTGTGGGAAACATTGCTGTGGGCAATTTTAAAATTTGATCCATAAGCAAATCTGTAGCTTTGTATCATGACCCTCTAATCTAGAGGAGTTTTTCTAAGCACCGCTCTCTTTGATTCACCTCTGATGAATAGTTGGCTAGGAAATAGGCTCAGTTGCATTGGCAGCCATTTCCATCCAAGGGGTGACTAGGGCACAAGGCCATCCTAGAAAGATATTTCTCCAATTCTAAAAAACTAAGAGTCAGAGGAACTTGGCTGCCTTCGCCTCGTGTTTAAAGCCAGCCAGCCTGCCTGCCTGCCTGCCTCTCGAGCAAAATTCCTATTGTTTACTCATCTGCAAAGCCTGGCGCTCCATTTCTGGCATCCAAATTTTCAATGCTAGCTGATCCTCAAGAGAGAAGTGGAAGGAGGATAGGAAACAATGTTTTCCATCTGGCTTTCATGGTTTAGTAACCAATATCTTGTGTCAATTTTTTGCAAAGAAGTTCAAGCTTTGGCAGGCTATCGCCCTGGATTCAGATATTAATTTCACTCTAGTGACTACTGATTTTCTGCACTATATGCTCCTCCCAAAATGTAGATTCTTAAGAAATGGGATGCTGTAGTGGTCTGGCTGGGGAATTCCAGGAGTTGCAGTCTTTACATCTTAAATTTGCCAATGTGGAGAAATACAGCTCAAGAGGCGACATTGCAAAACTCAGTAACTATAAAAAAATAAGGAGAGCATATATGTGTGTGTGTACTTCTTCATTTGGGAAAGATTTGCAAAACTGGGATTAATTAACAAAATGCTTGCAAAAATCTGATTTAGTTAAGCTGTTCACTTAAGCCTTTCACTTGGGCTTAAACAACCTACCCTGCTGGAAGTGAATATCTGTATTTTCTTCTCAGCAGACCTACAGTGAGACAAGCGCTTGAAGAAATGAAATCCAGCTAACATTCACTCCTCCACTGAAATAAGTCCACAGTGGGAAATGAAAGAAATTAGACTTTTTAGACATATGAGGTTACAGAGGCTCTTTTCTTTGGCACTTCCCAAAATTTAGCATACAGTAATACAACTGCCTTCCATCAAAATGAAAGCAACATTTTCCTTCAAATGTAGGATTTTTAAAAAATGACACAGATTTCCATGAGATTGGTAAATAATGCATCCCCATAATCAGGAGACCAACAAATCTCTGCTATGGATTCAGATGTTGATGAGTGGAACTCTCTCCCCAGTGTTGGGTCTATCCCTGCCGACTTTTAGAAAGCCCTTACAAATATGGCTATTCCCCCAAATGTGGTAACCAGGATGAGTAATTTCCCACCAGGATTTATTGCTGCTTTTATTTTGTTTCTTGTAAGCCACTCAGAGTGGTGCTGTTCGAGTTGGACAGCCATATAAATTCAATAAATAAATCTCTAGATCATCCCTGTTCAAGGGAAATCCCTTCTAGTGCATTCTGTGGATTGGGTTCCTCCATTATCTAAATGTTCGGATTAGGAGGAGGATTTTCCAATGTTTTCTGTAGATTCTGAATTGCGTAGGAATCTGAAGCTTCAGAAAGTCCAAGAGTTTTTAAACTTGGAGTCAGCAGTAAACAAGGTGGGGGGAAAAACAGTATAATGCTGCACAGACCAGGAGGCATCAATAGAGGGGTCAAACTGGTGGGTGAGATAACATAACTGAACCCATGTGAATTTTAATATGTTGCGTGCATCACATATACTGTATATTAAAGAGGAGTGAGAACGCATGGTTGTACTGACTATCAAGTCTCTTTTTTATAATCTTTGCAGATGTGAAAGGGCAGGGGATCCTCTTAAAGACTCCACTGAGTGCAGACAAATGCTGCAACTATTCTTGTATGTTAACCCAGTCTAGAAAGCTCCTGCAGTAAATTCTCTGGGGCCAGTTTATCTTCTTGCTCTCTAGCCCTGTTTATCTAATACAGGGGTGTCAAACTCGATTTCATTGAGGGCCGCATCAGGGTTGTGTTTGACCTTGGGGACCTGGTGGGCATGGTCAGGGTGGGCATGGCCAGCTTGATGTCAATCATGTCGGGCGGGGGCTGTGGTGACCCGAGAGCTCTGCCAGCAAAAACAGAGCTCGGGAGGCTGCAAATGCCTCCTGCAACCTTCTGCAAATGAAAATGGAGCTTGGGAAGGCTGCATGTGACCCTCCCAAGCTCTGTTTTTGCTGGCAGAGGGTTGCAGGAGGCTGTTGCAGCTACCTGAGCTCCATTTTCACTGGTAGAGGCATTGTGGGCCAGTCCTTCGCTGTTTCCAGGGCAGATCCATGGGCTAGATCTAAGCACCTCGTGGGTCAGATCCAGCCTTGAGTTTGACCTGGTCTAATACATTGAACCTAGTCTAGCAGTAACCTAAATGTATCTTTTAATTGAGGGCTCTGGCAAGTACAATCGTACTAACTAGATCAAAATCATCACCCGCCTTCTCTAAATGTGCTTAAGATATTATGAACCCTTTTACAAAGAGTATACTACTGCTGCTTCATTATATCATCTCCCTCAATAGGGATTGTTAGACCACTGTAGCCAAACTATGTTTAATATTCTTGAATTGCTAGGCCTTGATGTTACCTAGTTTGGGTAATGAAACATCTGCAAGAAAACAAGCAAGCTCAGAGAGCACCAAAGCCCCTCATGTCAACCCTGAGCTACAAATATTCTCCTTTATTAGTACATTTACTTTAAGTTTATCGTACCGTAAGTAATCATACTCCCAAACCTCAACCATGATCTTCTAAATCTAAAAATCTATTTCTTAACAACAGCCGTTTCTTGTGTTCAAACCAAACAGCAGGCAGCAAAATATAATTTTAAATCAGGAGATGATGTTACATAGTTTAGGTAAAGAAACATGCAAGAAAACAAGCAAGCTCAGAGAGCACCAAAGACCCCTCAGGTAATATTAGTTTTCCTCTACCCTTTGCATCTTGAAGAATTTTATACATAACCCTTATTTTTCCCCTGACATATACATCAGCATATGTCTTTTTGCCACTGTTTAAATCAGTTCTCAAAACAGGTATTGTCTGAAATAAAACTATTCTAGTATGTTGATGACCAATGTTAAGGGCCTTGCTTTCCTTTGCTATGGTTCTATATGCTTAAACTGGATTCAATCTAGGCCAGGGGTGTCAAACTTGCGGCCCACAGGCCGGATGTATCACGCGCTAGCCACGCCCACCCCCAGTTTAGCGAAGGGGGAAAAAGTTGTGATACATCACATGACGACAACATGATGACGTAAGTTTGACACCCCTGATCTAGATAGTCATACAAATGGAAGAGTGTTGGTTAAAACAAAGTGGAAGCATTGATCTCAGTCATATTAAGATTCTCTGCTTCCTAAATATAATTTCTACTTCAGCTACAGATTTTCTCCTGAGAAGCAAAAGAATCTTAGGAGCATTCTCCAAGCTCACAATTTTCAGATGTGTTGGGTTATATTGTGGCATCCCAAAGTCAGCATAGCCATGACGTTAATTGTATTTGTACAAATCTGGAGAGCACCAGTTTGGGGGGGGGGTGGACCTGCCTAATGGTACAATCTCTCTAATCTAGGCTTTTCTCTTCCTTTGAACTTTTATGTCTTGTGTTGTTTGGAATCATTCTGGCCACCTGGGCCAGAATATACATGAACTCTGACAGAGGACACACATTGTTTTCATATCTCTGTTGACTCTCTCAATTACATTCAATCATTTTCGTTTGTCTCTTGTCTTCTTCTACCTGAATTTCATATTGGATGAAACATAGCTGTACAGTACACCCAACAGGATGTACTATACAGCTGTTTAGTTATTCAGGATTAATTTAATTCTGAGGAATTTCAGTGGATCTACATATGATCAAACCTGGATTTAATCTATCATTTCTTATGCTTTGGTCTTCTCTATTAGCTTCTGAATCTTTTCCAGAACTACCCCTTTTGCTCTTCATGTATTCTTCTACCTTTCTCTCTTTCCCCTCTTTTTCTTCTTATGTGCTCTCACTTCCTCAGTTTCTTCTTCTCCCAGCTGCTACTCCAGGACAATAGACCAGATGGCGAGTGGTTTGCTTCTGCATCCCTTCAGAAAATCAGTTCAGCGCTCAAATCTGCTGCTGTTTCTAAAAACAGACTCAATCTAACACTAAACTGAATATTGAGACAAATGGAGGGGAAGTTCCAACTCTGCACTCACAGCTGCACAAACCTGGAGGTCTCTTCCACTTTTTTGGTGATGAATTGTCCATTTCAACTTCTAAAGGATTTTGCAAACTATGTCACAACCTTTCTCTAAAGTTGCCTAATGGTCTGGTTGTTTGTGTCCTGTTAACCAGCAGCTTCATATGCAAAAGTCAGCAGGGCGTTTCATTTGGAGCACTATTATCACCACTTAATTGCTATAGATTAGGCTGCTGTTGCAATTGATTAAAGAATTGTGAGAATTATACTGGACTACTCATTCCCTCAACTATAGTGAATTACATTGTTCTCCAGGGAATCAATACTAAAACAGAAGCAAAAGTAACAAATTGAAATAAAACTGCAAAGTCCAGTAAGAGCGTATTCATGTTTAGTCCTTTGGCTCAAACATTCAAATTTTAATGTTTAAATCTACATTTCTGCAGTATAATGTTTGCAGAAAATATCTGTTACAGATTATGTCTCTTGTGGACGACTACACAGAAAATTTCTTCTGGCTTTTTTCAATTACTAGTCCTCAGGCTATTTCTGAATTTTTAACTAAGGAGAAGAAATGTTTGGTGAAAATCTCATGCGAGAATAAGGAGAATAATTTCCTTAATTATGAAATGGCCAAGAGTTGTGTGATACCATATCATCTGATAAACAATTATCTTTGTTAACAGTCTGCAACCTTCCTGGCTTTTCACTCTTCAATTCATTCTTCAGAGAAACATCCTGAGATAACCTTTCTGCTGCGACAAAGATAAGTGAATTATGAGAAAATTGTCATGGATTCAGTGTGGAGCCTTTGCACTTATTTAGTTATAAGGTGGCCAAAATGTCTACTTTATGTGAATGTTCTGTTTTTTATTATGCAGTCAACATCTTATCAGTTATCTGCTGCTTCAGTAATTCCTCATGTTTCCATTTAGGCATTTTAAAAAAAGATAACAAGGATACTCTAGATGAATGCAAAATATTTCAAGGTCAAAATCACTTGCCCAAACTAATGCTGAGGTGAGAATGGCTTGTTTTAACCTTACAAGAAAAGGATCGATTTTGAAGGAGGTCTTCTAGTGCAACCCCCACTCAAACAGGAAACCCTATAACATTTCAGACAAATGGTTGTCCAATCTCTTCTTTAAAATCTCCAGTGTTGAAGCAACCAAAACCTCTAGACCCGTGATGGTGAACCTATGGCACGTGTGCCACGGTGGCACGTGGAGCCATATTGGTGGGCACACGAGTGTTGCCCTAGCTCAGCTCCAGCATGCGTGCGCTTGCTGGCCAGCTGATTTTTCGGGCCTTCTGGGCCCACCACAAGTCAGCAAATGGGCTGTTTCCAGCCTCTGGAGGGCCTCCGGGGGTGGTGAGGAAGGCTGTTTTCACCCTCTCCAGGCTCCACAAAGCCTCTGGAGCCTGGGGAGGACAAAAAAATGGGCCTACTGGGCCCACCGGGCCATCACATGCCAAAAGCGGGGGGACCATGGGGAGGGTCATGCACGTATGGACGGGGGGGCACGGTGCATATAATTATGGGTGTGTGCACACACGCGCGCAACCACCCCGCACACCCCCCTCTTTTGGCACACAATGGCAAAAAGGTTAGCCATCACTGCTCTAGAGGCAAGTTGTTCCATTGATTAACTGTTCTAACTGTCAGGAAATTTTTCCTTAGTTCTAGGTTGATCCTCTCCTTGATTAGTTTCCATCCATTGTTTCTTGTCCTGCCTTCAGGTGCTTTGGCGAATAAGTTGACCTCCTCTTCCTTTTGGCAACCGCTCAGATATTGGAACACTGCTATCATGTCACCCCTAATCCTTCTTTTCTTTAAATTAGACATGTACAATTCCTGTAACTGTTCTTCATATGTTTTAGCTGCAGACCCCTAATTATCTTTGTCGCTTTTCTATGCACTCTTCCTAAAATGTCTCAACATCTTTTTTATATTGTGGTGACCAAAACTGGATGCAATACTCCAAGTATGGTCTTACCGCTTGAAATATTGCATCCACAATATTAATAATTAATAATAATCAAATTCAGCAGTTTCAGATTGAGAGCTTGAACATTTTGTAATCTCTAGGAATTCTTCCCATGACCTTTTCATAATGGAAAGCATGGGCAAGCTGGGAAACCTTGGCGATATGGAAAGACCAGATTCAACAATAGAGTCAATAATAGTATCGTGTTCTCAAGAGAAATTTTAGGACAGATTTTGGATCTGCAGTACCTTCAAATTCACACTAAAACATTCAAGGCTGTGATATCTGTGAAATTTATATTTGATTAGAATTTCAAAATCCACCATCCTGAACCATTTTCAAAATAAAAATTGAGGTGAGAGCAGAGCCAATTAATAGCTGTATTGGGATGACCTTAGCTATAAGTATAAATCTATGTCTGGGGCAGAATATTAGCATCAGTGGAAAAGATCATCAGAAAGAAGCCATTTTGCTTTGGAAAATTTTGGGTACTATACTAATGATATTGTGATCTACTATCCACCAACCCCACTGAAATATTTTTATTTAAGAAATTGTTTGGTCCATACAGGTATTTGAATGGGTTGGTAGCACTTGAAGCATTCAATTTTATCAAGAAAAAAAAACATCTGAACTAGCTAGCTTCTATTAGGAGTTTCTAGACAATAGGCCTGTTGTCTAGCTTTCAGGACACAAAAGGTAATAGGTCTTTTCCAACAAAAACTGAATCGCCCTTCTGAATTTTACATATTTCAGCTTTCTGCCTCTGCTGAAGGACTAGGCAATCCATCTTGACAAATGGCACTTATGGCATTCCTCATGGGAGCCAAGGTAATAACTAAGCTAAGTTGATGGGTGTCAATACAGCATGAGGCATACGTGCTTTATTGAGCACAGCCGCTCCCTCCCTGCTGTGGGAAGCAATGTCAATAACCACAGCTCCAGCATGTGCAATCATTTTCCAGGGCAAGAGAAATGCCTCATAAATCAGGCAATGCATAGGCAAGAGAGCAAGTAACCTTGTCCAAAAGGAACAAGAGAATTAGGCCACATTTGCAAAACAGACTATAGAGCTTTACCCATTCTCCATGCTATACTGCTTCTTCATGCTCTTGTCCTACTGACATAAGAAGTATTTTAAGAGTTTCCATACTAACTGTTCATCTTGGCCAAACATCCCAGTTTTGGGAATAGAAGCAAATACTATGGCTTCTGGCTTATCAACACACACACATACCAGGGGTGGGTTCTACTTACCTTTACTACTGGTTCGCAATGGAATCGCTCGTGCACGCCTTGTTTCACTCACACGCACACCTTGCTTCTGTGCATGCGCAGATCACTGATGATGACATCCAGGGCAATGGGTGGGGCCTCCTGCTGGTTTTACTACCGGTTCTTGCAAACCGGTCTGAACCGGGGGCAACCCACCACTGACACACACGCGCACACACACACCATTCAGTACATTATATTAAAACTATGCTGATTAATACTTTAGAACAACTTATATGAAGATCTTCTAGATCAGTGATGGCTAACCTTTTCCGGCCCGAGTGCCCAAAGGCCAAACCCCCAAAATGCAATGGCCCCCATGCATGCGCCCTGCCCCCCACGCATGCATGTGCATCCCTGCATGCATCCCACTCCATGCATGCATGTGTGCCCCCGCACACGTTCCGTGCATGCATGACCCCCCCACATGCACCACGCATGTGCGGCAGAGATCCAAACACCAGCTGGCTGGTGGGAGGCATGCATGCATGTGCAGCATAGCTGAATGGAGGTGATGGCTCGTGTGCCACCAGAGAGGGTGCTGCGTGCCACCTCTGGCACACGTTTCATAGGTTTGCCATCACGGTTCTAGACAGTATAATCCATCTCTGGAAGTTTTTAGCAATAGACTGGACAACCACTTGACGGGATGGTATAATGAGCATAGAGTCCCTTTCCAACTCTATGATTCTACTTTTCCTTGTTACAAATAGTCACAGATAAAAGGCATAAAGAAACAAGCATTGGACCAAGGGAAATCAACTAAGTCTCAAAGGGGCATTATATCACCCAAATAGCTAACTATATCCTACCCAAAATACATCCTCTAATTGTGCATTTAATGAAATAAATAACAATAAATAGAGCAATAAATAGTGTTAAAGGCCCCCACTCCCCAATAATATATTGTCATGTTAATAATCCATTTAAAAATAATAATGGATATGGACACTGGAAGTTTTTCTTGCCTGATAGGTAATTGCTAATATCTTAAAAGTTAGAGGAAAGTGGGAAGTACAGATATTCTAAAAATGAAAATTACAGAAATAATGAATGAAAAAAGAGATATGGAATTAAATATAAAATATACATTTAACTGCATAGAATGTAGTCTAGCATACATATTGATAAAGTCCAAATGGAGCTAGAAGTTTGAATTGAAATGCCAATTAAAAACTGGAAAGACACTGGAAGAAATTACATGTCAAAAATGGTCCCGAGCTTAACCACGGTACTGTATGCTCAAGAAATAAGCCTTTACCACAAATATATGTGGGCATTGATTCTTGTCCCTAAAGTTAAATCAAAATACTCCTAAAAGAATAGAAAAAGTAAACAGAAGTCAAATCAGAAGAACCAATGGGATATAATCTTCAATAGGGGCAAAAGATAGGAATAACCTAGCATTACAGAGGCCAAGATATCTAGCAAAAATATAAGGCTTTAAGCCAAGCTAAACTCACAGCCAAATCTGAATTTTAGCCAACTGACCTGCAGAAAGTTCATCTGAAGATTGCTTATGGGTTTCTATACAAAAAGAAGCCAAAGCTGAGGCAAGCAAATGAATTTTGGCATATTCCTCAGAAGCGGATCAGAAATCCAATCTCTAAGGCCAGGAAATTCCCACATTTTTCATTGCTGATGAGAAAAAAATGTCCAAGGCAACCCACTCAAGTTCAGAAACAGCAGCAGCAGTATCAGAAATGTGAGAGAACTGATATTAGCATGATTTTTAATAATTGTACTAAACATATGTGAACATCTATTCTCATAAAAAAAAATTGATCCACACACATAGACAGACACATAATTCTGAGAAGTAACAGAACTTGAAACCATAATAAATGGACAGCTATAATGCAAAGTAAATTCCTATGTAATTTGTACTCCGACAAAAATTAATGCCAAATATGCTTTCTGCTTCCTCTGTTTGCTATCCATCCATCCCAGCAATGTCATTGTCATGATGAATTATTGGCGCAGGGTTAACTAAACAAATTATATCCAGAAATTACGAAGGAAAACTCATGCATTCTTACTTCAAATTATTAAATTCATGTCTCAGACCATCTGTCATTAATATGTTCAGCGAATAAAAAGACAACCTCAGAGTAATTTGTTTCATAAAAATGCAAAATACAGAATTCAAAGAGGGTTATTAATTCCATGGGTTATTTGATTTACACAAATAAAGTCATATATCTACAAGGTTTTTTCAAATCAACTTAGTATAAACAGGAATATGGGCTAGCAGTTACAGTAGAGTTGAAGAAAAATACCAATCAATTGCACATCAAAAGAACTGGTACAGGCAGTCTTCAACCTATGACTGTAATGGAGCCTGCCCATTAGAGTCGCATGTCGTGATACCTGTTAAACAAGTTGGTCTCACTTAATGACCCCCCCTGCTCTTCCTGATGTGGTTGTTAAACTACCATGTGGGTCATTAAGGGGAACATGGGGTGCCTCAGGGTTGGGGGAGGGTTGAGGCCCTCTAGCTCAGGCCCAGACCGACCTTCCTCGGCCTCCCAAGACTTGCCCATCTTTTGAGACACCTCATGCCCTGTTTCCCACCCCTCAGAATCACCACAGCCCTTGTGCCTGCTTCCCTTCCAAACCGGCCCACTTTTTCCACTGGTCCTGACAAGGCTTGGCCCTCTACCCCATACCCCACAACCCATTGCACACTTAACTTTTGAACATCTCCAGAGTGACAGGCCTCACGTTGGGGAAGGAGAGCAGGCCATGCCATCCCTTAACATTTCTGGGCCCTATAGACACATCCCAGACACAGATGCCATTTTAGTGTGGCTGCAAGGAATTGTGATCGCTTAGAAAATGGTGGGCACTTCAGAGTAGGCACCACATGCCCCAGCAACAAAGTAGTCTGTTCTGCTTTCCTATGTCTATGCAGCTTGCAGAAATGGCGGCTACTTCTGGGATTGTGCCAGTGGCCCAGCAATGAAGTGACATGTTATGCTTCAAGCTCCAGAGATCTTGAAAGATACCTGAGGAGGAGGATATATGGGGTCTGATGGAGTAAAAAGCAGGCCTAAGGATTGCAGGGACCTGATGAGGTGAAGGTAGGGGATGTTGCACAGTCCCTGGGGTTGGTCCTAATGATGAATAACCACAGGGGCTCTGCAGCAACCATAATTTCGGACAGAGTGTAAGTAGATTTTAGGGAGTCCGCTATAACTTTGAATGACTGCTAAACAACTAGTCATAAGCAACTAGTTGTAAGGTCTACATGTAGTTGTGTCACGTAAATCCATACCTAAGTGATAAATAAAAGACCTTTCATTAATCCATTGGTCTAACCAGGTAAATTTTGTTACCATTCATGACATGTTATAAATGCTGTTAGCAAAGATGAAACAACAACCTGGGTAAAAATGAAACAAAATGAACATAGGTACCACCAGTTTGATTTTTTTTTAATCATATACTGGAAAACATTTTGCAGAGGTTCGCCTGGTGCACCAATTGCGACCCTACTTGGATCGGGAGGCTCTCCTCACGGTCACTCATGCCCTTGTCATCTCACGGTTAGATTATTGCAACACGCTCTACATGGGGCTACCCTTGAAAAGTGTTCGGAGACTACAGTTGGTCCAGAACACAGCCATGCGAGCTGTCATGGATGCACCTAGGTACCCCCCCATTACACCAATTCTCCACGAGCTGCACTGCCAGTGCAGCTGCACGAGCTGCACTGGCTCCCTATTGGTCTCTGGTCACAATTCAAGGTGTTGGTTATTACCTTTAAAGCCCTACATGGCTCAGGGCCAGGGTATCTTCAAGACTGCCTTCGACCGCATAACTCCCAACAACCAGTAAGATCCCACAGATTGGTCTCCTCCAGGCCCCGTCAGCTAAACAATGCCGGCTGGTGGGCCCGTGGGGGAGGGCCTTCTCTGGGGCTGCCCCAGCTCTCTGGAACCAGTTACCTCCTGAGGTCCGGACCATTCCCACCCTATTGGCCTTCCAAAAAGCGTTGAAGACCTGGCTTTTCTGGCAGGCCTGGGGCCGTTGATCTCTCTCTTGAGATCCGACGAGATCCGGCCATGAATGGTGTAACTGAGTTTTAATGTTTTTAATGTTATTAATTTTTAAATGTTTTTTATAATGATTTTAAATGCATTAAAATCATTAAACGCCCTGAGTCTTCGGAGAGGGGCGGCATACAAATTGAATTAATAAATAAATAATAAATAATAATAAAAACATTGGATGTATCGTGTTGCTATAGCTGTTTCAGAAACCAAATCCCTAAAGAATGCACATTAGCTTGAGTGCTTTGAATTGGCATGTGAAGTTGATAAATAACTTTAATTTTTTTCAGACACTGAAACAAAGCTTGCTGCACTTGTATATCATTTGCAAGTGGCTCTTCATGTGATTTAGAATCATGAGAAATATGCTATGAGATATCAGGAAAATTATCCAGAGCTTGATGAAGAAAATCCCCAAAATACCTCCAGTTTGTTAGCTTGTACTTCAGTACGGCTGGCTTTGAGTACCACTCCACTGTATAAGCATCTCTACAATAGACCTTTCCCACGGTTCACTCTCATTCTGATACAAATCTCTCACATCTGATAGTATTACAGATAGACCTCAACTTAAAACCATTCATTTAGCAACAGTTTGCTAAAGTTTGCAGTTACAATGACACTGAAAAAATGTGACAGCCAGTCCTCACACTTACAGCCACCCCATGGTCATATGATCAAAATTAAAGTGCTTGGCAACTGGCATGTATTTAAATGGCTGCAGCATCCTGGGGTCATATGATTGGCTTCCAACAATCAAAGTCGAGAAGCTGGATTTGCTTAATGACCACATGACTTAACAACTGCAGTGATGTATCTAACAATCATGGCAAAAAAAAAGGTCATAAAATTGAGTGGGACTCACTTACCTTGCTTAGCAACAGAAATTCTGTTCCCCATTGTGGTTGCAAGTTAAGGATTACCTATACTAGGAACTACCCCATTGGGATACTTACGTAAAACTATCAGGTTAAAGTGTCTTTTTAATCAACAAAATTGATATAAAAAATTACTTTCGCTGTACTCTCCTGAATTAGCTTACTCCTGACATATAAAGCAGAGAATTGTTTGCTTACCAGAAGAATTAAAAAGTGTGGACATCAAAAATGTAAAGGTTAGGTGTAAAGGCTACTACTGTCTCTTCACATAGGTGAAGAGACAGTAGTAGCAAAAAGAGTAAGATACACCAACCTTGCATAGGTTCAGTGTTAGTCTAAAATCAGGAACAAACATGTGAACGGTCCAATTAAAAATAGGGAGACAACAGTTATAGAAACGGCTAGTTTATACTATTATGTAAAAGTAAAAAGTTGAGGTTTGATGCTTTTATTCTACTGCACCAAAGGGAATCGGAAATCAATGTTTCTTCTTTCTTTTTTCCCTTTTTCCTACAGTTTCCCTTCCCTTCTCCTTCCCCTCTTTTCCTACTATTTTCTTTGGTATTTTTGTATTTTACATTATAAGCTAAATAATAATAATAATAATAATAATAATAATAATAATAATAATAATAATAATAATAATAATAATAATAATAAAAGTTGAGTTTCTTTTTAATGAATAAAAGATGGTGATGGTGATGATGATGATGATGATGATGATGATGATGATGATGATGGTAATGATGATAATAATAATAATAATAATAATAATAATAATAGAGACAAAGATTGGAAAAGTTACCTTGTAACCATAGATTCTGGATAAAAATATTTTTAATTCTATATAATGAACTTAATTGTTTGCAAAAGCTACATTCCCTCATAATTACAATGAAATAATAGAATATGGTCCTTTGGGGAATTAGCTTAATCTATTCCATGAAAATGAGCTCTAAAAATGCCTGTAAGATATTACATTTTAGTATAAACTTGAAAACCAATGGTAAGCTAATATAGGGAATGAGCCTACAAATGGAAAACTGAGAAACTGGGGGCAGGGGAGGGGGATGACAAAGGAACACCAAGACCAACCAATTTGTCTGTCTCTCGCATGGAGCAACAGATAAACTTTTAATACAGCAAAAAAAAAAAAAAGTAAAGACCTCTGGATATGTTTATAAAGGTTAATACAAAAACATAAATCTCCTCTTTCAAGGTCCACTGCTGGAGAGATTCTGCAATCCTGCAAAAAATGAAAGCAAATTGGCCAAAGTCATGAATAAGACATTCGGCTTCACATGTCCAGAGAGTTAGTTAAATAACAGGCATCTGGCTGAAGAGGCAGAAAATGTTTTACTCTGTTCAGACTAAATATTTTACTAACTTGCTTGGCTTTTCTAATTCCTGTAAAGCAGATTAAACAGCAGAGATCATCAAATCATCAAACTTCACATGAGTAATTAATAGCACACAACCCTGGAATAAATTACTTTTTTTCCAAGAGGCTTGTCTCACCATCAATCAAGCAAATATTTAGCTGTTCAGATTTTAAAAAGAAAGAGAGAGAGAGAGAGAGAGAGAGAGAAAGAAAGAAAGAAAGAAAGAAAGAAAGAAAGAAAGAAAGAAAGAAAGAAAGAAAGAAAGAAAGAAAGAAAGAAAGAAAGAAAGAAAGCCTATTCCCAAGAAAACCAGTTTGGTGTAATGGTTAAGGGGCTAAGGCTAGAAACCTATAAAAGAAACCATGAACTCTCTTCTGCCTTGGGCAGAAAGCCAATCACTCTCTCACAACCCTAAGAAGCAGGCAATGGCACTTCTGAAAAACCTTGCCCCCCAAAAAAACTACAGGGACTTGTCCAGACAGTCTCAGGGAGCCAAAATCTGTCTCAAAGGCACAAAAATATTTTTAAAAACAGGAAGAGGTCTAAAGAAAAGTTGCTAGTTTCCAATCACATTGTTATGGGAAAACATACACTTTAAATGAGGCAGCAAAGCGTTTGTAGATGGATGCAACACAGACCCCTCGCATCCTAGGCATAAACTGTTTCAACTTCTACCCTCAAAATGACGCTATAGAGCAGAGGTCTCCAATCTTGGCAGCTTTGCTGGCTGAGGAATTCTGGGAGTTGAAGTCCACAAGTCTTAAAGTTGCCAAGGTTGGCAACCCCTGCTATAGAGCACAGCATGTCAGAACAATTAGATGCAAGGATAGTTTTTCCTCCATGCCATCACTCTGCTAAACAACTAATTCACACAACACTGTTACTGTACTAACTGTACTAACTATCTAGAAAGGCAGTATTATCATCATTATTCTTATCTTCCCTATTACCTAACTCCTTATCTTCTTATGACTATAACTTAATTGCTTGTATCTTACGATTTATATTGTTTATTTAGTATGCTAGTATGATTTATGTTGATTGCTTATTTAGTATCCATGATTATCACTAAGTGTTGTATCTAATGTTTTATGATGAATGTATTTTTACAATGACTATGATAATGATAAAGGGACGCGGTGGCTCAGTGGCTAAGACATTGAGCTGGTCAATCAAAAGGTCGGCAATTCAGTGGTTCAAATCCCTAGTGCCAGATAATGGGGTGAGCTCCCATTACTTGTCCCAGCTTCTGCCAACCTAGCAGTTCGAAAGCACATAAAAAATGCAAGTAGAAAAATAGTGGGAAGGTAACAGCGTTCCGTGTGCCTTTGTCATTTAGTCATGCCGGCGACATGACCATGGGGACGTCTTTGGACAGTGCTGGCTCTTTGGCTTTGAAACGGAATTGAGCCCTTCCCCCTAGAGTCAGGAATGACTAGTACATATGTGCGAGGAGAACCTTTACCTTTATGTTTATGATAATGATCTATCACTATTGTTGTATGTACATTGAGAGCTTATGCGCCAGAGACAAATTTCTTGTGTGTCTAATCATACTTGGCCAATAAAGAATTCTATATCTATCTTCTATCATTTATTGGCATGTACAACTACAGTGATCTCTGGACTCATGGCTACAAGAATACAGAAGAGCTCCATAACTCTGCATAGGGGTTATCTTATATTCTTGCAGAATTTTTACAGGGCCGGATTTAGATGAAAAGAGGCCCTAGGCTATTCCACTTATGAGGCCCTTTCACCTATAGTGAAAGTGTAATTTTAATTTTGCTAACAATTTGAATGTAGGCCCCTCTTGATCTTGAGGCCCCCTCTTGATCTTGAGGCCCTAGGCTGAAGCCTAGTTAGCCTATAGGAAAATCCGGCCCTGATTGTTACATAGGGAATTGTTACATACATTTTACATACCATGTGATAACAACATGTGATAACCTTAGTATACTTTGACTCTCTAAATTTTACATTCCTACTATGGCTCTAAGCCTAACATGTTCTAACATGAATAATATATTCCATTGAGCCCATGTAGTATCTCCTTTCACACCAGGGAAAAGGCAGCAATGAATATGAATATCTTACAGGGTCCTTTGACTCAATTGCACAAACTATACATCTAAAGGATGGAGAAAATGAGGCCACCTTCCATGTGCTGGTTATTTGCACATACACCACCAAATTGCGTCAATTTTCAATTGCGTGCAAATTTACAGACCTTATTTGGGGGGGGCAGAGGTAGGGAATGTGGACTATGGTTTGTTTAACAAATTAAAAACAGACTCAAGAAAAGTCAAGAGAAGTGATATCCACTAGTGTTGTGCTAAACATACTCCTGGCCTTTTTTTCCCACTCTTGACCTTCAGTTTGGTGGAAAATATATTGCTTCTTTCACCGCAAGACGAAGAAAATTAAGAGATCCTATACAGAACACTTGTTGGACTAACTGACTTTTTAGGGGTATGATTTTGCTATTTTATGAGAAAAAAATGCTGAAATTCTCATGATATTTGATGATATCTGAAATTCTCATGATATTTTTTTTTTTAATTTGATTTATATGCCGCCCTTCTCCGGAGACTCAGGGCGGTGTACAGTGCGTTATGAAGTGGACAAAGGATGCATTGCTGTTTCATTATGTGATCTTGTCTTCAGCAATCTATACTTTCTACAGTTTTCTGTGATGTCCTAACATCACAAGGAAATGCCTTCCTTGAGGTCTTTTCAGATCAAGAAGTCTAGGCAATCAGAGAGGTTGCAAACTGAGTGCAAGAACTGAAAGGAGGGAGTCCCCAAGGTGTTTTTTTCAACAGGTTCTGAGGGTTTCCTTGAAGTGCTTTAGTTCTTTTTCTTTTCCATCTTTGTTGGTAGGCAAACTTTCAGCCTGGTTGTGTAGGTTTCTGATCACTCCCATTTTGTGCTCCAGTGAGTGGTGAGAATCAAAATGTGTTGTGTGTGTGCGTGTGTGCGTGTGTGTGTAAACTTCAATGTTAAGTCTTCTGTCTTCCTTAATGTGTATTGCACTGCCAGGAAGGCAAGACTATTTTCCTTAACATCTTCCGAGGTAAACTTAATGTACCTGTCAAGGGGAGTTGATGTGTTTGGTGAAGGCTTCCAATTTCTGTGTTTTAATCTTGACCCAAGTATCATCCACATACCTATACCAATGAGTGAGTGGACTTCCTATAAAGGAGTTTAGGGCAGTGGTGGCGAACCTTTTACTCACCAAGGGCCGAACAGGTACGTGCTTCGCGTGCTTCATGCGTGCATGCCATCCGCGCTAACACACGGCTCCTTCCCCATGGCTGCACATGCAACCGCACCATCTGCGCATGCACACAGCTTTTGTGTGTGTGCCTCACCGTGCGCTGCGAATGCAATCCACCATTTGCACATGCACGTAGTTTTCGCACGTGCAATGACCACACGCAAATGCCATCTGTGCATACATGCACTGTGCACCAGTACTCTCAAATGCATGTGCAAACATGTGCACATGCACAGGAGAGCTCCGAAGACCAGTTGGGTCCTCTGAATTGTGTGCATGCACACCGGAGGCCTGAACACCAGCTGGGGCGTGCGCACATGTGCAGCTGCAGGTGAGTTGAGTGACAGCTCACGTGCCCAGAAAAATGGCTCTGTGTGCCACTTCCGGCACGGGTTCCATAAGTTCGCTATCACAGGTTTAGAGCTTTGGTTTCTACATCTTCCATGTAGAGGTTGGCCACAATGGGGGACATAGGTGAACCCATGGGACAGCCTTGTTTTTGTCTGTAGAAACCTTCATTGTATTTAAAATAGGTAGTGTTCAGGCAAAGGTCCAGAAAGGCACATATGCAGCAGTTTCTTCTTCAGTACTTCAGTTTCAGGTGTTGTTCTGCCCCAGCTACGGACCCCAAAGAACACAGCACACACAAAGTCTGTACAAACCTTAGTTTACTAAATTAAATCAGTCTCTTTCAAACAAAGGCTGTTAATTAACTTTCTTAACAGCCTACAAGAATCCAAAAAATAAATAATTGTAATCTTACTATGGTTGGCAGAAAGCCCAGAAGCAATTTGCAGGAAACTGATAAGGGAACTAAGATCCAGACGCAAAGGAGAGTGAACGAAGTTGTTCCCTGCAAATTGCCTCAGTTGTCGTCCTTCCTTAAATAAGCTAAAGGAGTGGCCAATTAGCCCCAAGCCTTACTCTCAAGGAGACCGCCTCCTGAGGAGCCACTCCTGCCTTTTGGCAGCTCTGCATGCCCGTGCATCGAGAAAAGGCTCCTCCTCTTCTTCCTCTTCACCTATAGGAGCTTCTGGAGGTTCTGAAGACCCTGGCTGAATCCCCGCCTCTGGCACCACATTTTCTCCAGCCTCCTCATTGTCTGACTCGAGTGCCAGCTGCACAGGCTGCTGGCACAGCACCACACCAGCCTCCTCGCTGTCGGAATCAGCTACTAGCTGCACAGGCCGCTGATGGGCCACAACGGTTGTTGGAATGTAGATGAAGAATGAAGTCCCGTCATAAGAAACTATAGTCTCATCTGAATCTTTTCAGCACTTCCAAGAAGGTTCCACACCCATTTGCGCTATTCAGGGGACCCTGAGGACACAGATAAACTTCCAAGCGGCCTCAATGACTCGTAGAAAAAGTGCTAACAACCAGGTGACTGCGAGGAATATAAATCCTTTCACCCTCCACCATTCAGTCAGAATGAAGAAGCTTCTTGGATGAGAAGCAAAACATCTTCAAGGAAAAACAAAGCCCGGTAACCTTTTGGAAAAAATACCTTTGGGACAAACCTGACCAACTTCTGAAAGGGCTGAGAATCTCCACAGACGTGAAAGGGAAGAGGGGAAGATGGCAAAGACCATCAACATCAAGTTAAGTTCAAAAATAAGACTGAAATAAATGGAAAGGCATGCGTAGAGGAGTCAAGAAACAGAAACAATTTTCTCTAGGAAAGTAAACTTTTCAAAGACAGATTTGTTCATAATATGAATTCTTTTCATTACCTACTATATTCCTGTTCAGAGTTAAAGCAAGTTCTCTGTTATACTTCTTTCTTTCAGCGTAACTGTTCAATATGAAAGAATGAAAGAACATTTTCCTATAACGTTGCAACTTTAATTAAAAGTTAACTTGAGCATGTTAATTTGGTATGATTTTCTTCTTTTTGTTCAATTTCAGTCTTCACTTGCATATGCACAATAAATTTTCTCCACAGAGAGCAGAAATCACCAATATCTCATTGCAGCCAAGTTCTGCAAGGGAGAAATGCTGAACCCCAGGCAATGAACTAAAATGTATTGCAATTTCTGCATGACTCCATATGCACTCCAATCATCATACTGATTTCAAGTTAGGATGGAGATTTAACTTGTAAGCAAAAGTGGCTCAGATGTAGTAGCCTGTTCCAATTTTTGTCTGCCGGTGCATTATTGTCACAGTATATTTTAAATAGAAATCAGCTTACTTTTGTGAGTAAGGACTCTGCTATTGAGCTAATGCCAGCATGTTAGATCATAGACTGTAGGAATCAGTTGATCTGTCTAATAGACCATGTGTCCAGGGGTGAAATCTATTTACCTTCCTTACTGGTGTGGAAATGCACGCACTGTGCATGCATGCGCAGAAGATAAAGAACACATTACTTCCTGGTTAAAACCAGGAAGTAACGACACCCAGGCGGGTGGGTGGAGCTTTGCTCCACCATTGCTACCGGATCACCGAACCACCCGCCACAATCGCTACCGGATCGCCCGATCCAGTCCGAACTGGGAGCATTTCATCCCTGCATGTGTCCCATTCCCACTTGGATTCCTTCCTTGGGTCCTTCTCCTAGCTGATACTAAGTCCCCACACCTTCTGGTTTGGGTGATTTCAATTTCCATGCTTTGGGGATGGGGTCCAGCAATATTAGTGAACGCATAGCATCCATGTAACAAGATTTTGACATTCCAGTAGTAATAAACAATGTTTATTAAATGTTTAACCCAAAAGCTTTCTTCACACAATACATTATATCTATGCCAAGCAAACCATAATGTTGCTTCTTATTACTGCAATGTTTGAACTCACTTTTTCTATTGGCTTCCATCCTTTTCTAATCCTTCACTGCTTGCTATTCAGAGAGGGAATTTATCTTGAGGCCTCTCCTCAAGAAGCCTTCTCTGGACCCAGCAGTGTTGGCTAATTACCGTCCAGTCTCCAACCTTCGCTTCATTGCGAAGGTTGTTGAGAGTGTGGTAGCGCGACAGCTTCCTCAGTACTTGGATGAATCGGCTTATCTAGATCCATTCCAGTCGGGCTTCAGGCCTGGATACAGCACGGAAACGGCATTGGTCGCATTGGTAGATGATCTCTGGAGGGCCCGGGACAGGGGTTGCTCCTCTATCCTGGTCCTATTAGACCTCTCAGCAGCTTTTGATACCATCGACCATGGTATCATGCTGCACCGGTTGGAAGAGTTAGGGGTGGGGGGCACCGTGTTGCGGTGGTTCTCCTCCTTTCTATCTGATCGGTCGCAGTCTGTGTTGACAGGGGGGCAGAGGTCGACCCCGAGGCCCCTTGTATGTGGGGTGCCACAGGGGTCGGTTCTCTCACCCCTTCTGTTCAACATTTATGTGAAGCCGCTGGGTGAGATCATCCGTGGTTTTGGGGTGAAGTATCATCAGTATGCTGATGATACTCAGCTATACATCTCCACCCCGGACCACCCCAATGATGCCCTTAAAGTGATGTCCCAGTGCCTGGAGGCTGTACGGATCTGGATGGGGAGGAACAGACTCAGGCTCAACCCATCCAAGACCGAGTGGCTGTGGTTTCCGACATCCCGATATAGTCAATTGGTGCCATCACTGACTATTGGGGATGAGTCATTGCCCCCCACGGAGAGGGTTCGCAACTTAGGCGTCCTCTTGGACTCACGGCTGTCTTTAGAAGAACACTTGACGGCTGTGGCCGGGAGGTCTTTTTATCAGGTTCGCCTGATTCGCCAGTTGCGTCCCTTTCTGGATCGGGACTCGTTAAAAACGGTCACTCATGCCCTCGTCACTTGACGCCTGGACTACTGTAATGCTCTCTACATGGGGCTCCCCTTGAAGAGCACCCGGAGGCTCCAGCTGGTCCAGAATGCGGCCGCACGGGTAGTTATGGGAGCAGCATGGCGCTCCCATGTGGCTCCCCTCCTGCGCGAGCTGCACTGGCTCCCTGTGGTCTTCCGGGTGCGCTTCAAGGTCTTAGTTACCACCTTTAGAGTGCTCCATGGCTTAGGACCGGGGTACTTACGAGACCGCCTTCTGCCACCAATAGCCTCTCACCGCCCAGTACGCTCCCATAGAGAGGGGCTTCTCAGGGTGCCGTCAGCCAAACAATGTCGACTGGCGGCCCCCAGGGGGAGAGCCTTTTCTGTGAGGGCACCCACCATCTGGAACGAGCTCCCCCCAGAGATACAGAAGATTCCGGATCTGCGCACTTTCCGCCGTGCCCTCAAAACATTCCTGTTTCAGCAGGCCGGCCTGGCCTAACTTTCCCTTTATATTGCTTTTTGATTTTATTTTAAACTGGGATGTCTTGAATTAT
Source organism: Pantherophis guttatus (assembly GCF_059756535.1). Taxonomy (NCBI): domain Eukaryota; kingdom Metazoa; phylum Chordata; class Lepidosauria; order Squamata; family Colubridae; genus Pantherophis; species Pantherophis guttatus. Next base: position 29,401,905 of record NC_142069.1, read on the forward strand.
CTAGGACCAGAATGTTTAGTATATTTTAATTGGTTTTTTATTATTAACGTTTGTATTACATGTATTTTTATCGTTCGCTGTTCACCGCCCTGAGTCCCTTAGGAATAGGGCGGTATATAAATTTAATAAATAAATAAATAAATAAATCTTAGGGTCTCTTCAAAAATGTAGTCCCATAGTAATCTATATTTTGTCCTGAGTAATCCATAAGTGTTTGTGCATCTACTGTAGTTCTTCATAGAAGAAAGTGGTATGCTGATTATGAGCTCTCTTGGGCATTTATTCAGAAAAGAGGATGCCGGGCTGGATCAACCCCTGATCTAATTTGCCATAGCTCTTTTTTATGATGACTAAATATGTTAAAAGAGACTATTTTTAAAAATGCATCAGCATGCTGTATCAGCATGCTTTAGGGAACTAGAGACAAACTTTAGGGGAGAAACTAAGTAGGCAAACCTCCATACAAAGCAGCTTACCAAAGATTAAACATCTTCATGGGTCACTGAATGTTGAATGTCTTTTGATGCAGAAGATTTGAAAAATAGAGAGCAAGAACAATTAAATGGGAATCCTGGAGAAGAACAGTGTACACTATATCTACTTGTCAGTAAGAAAGTACCATATTTTTTGGAGTATAAGATGCACTTTCCCCCTCTAAAAGAGGGTGAAAATTTGGGTGCGTCTTATAACCTAATGTAGCCCCACCCACCCACCGGCCCGCACCTTTCGGCGGTTTTTGGCCTCCACAGGTTGCATTTTTGGCCTCCATGTGTCACATTTTTGGCCTTTGGGCTACAGGGATCACCATAGCACATCGCTGCTGATTGCCGCATCATGTTTTCAGCCTCCGCACGTTGCGTTTTTGGCCTCTGTGCGCCCTATTTTTGGCCTCAGCACATCACATTTTCAGATGGTTCCAGGCAGCAGGGATTGGTAGCGGCGGTGATCCCCGCTGCCCAAAAACACAACGCGCAGAAACCGAAAACACAACGCACAGTGGCGGCGATTGGCGGCGATGTGCTGTGGCAATCCCCGTAGCCTGGAATGGGTCTAAAATGAAGCATTCGGAGGCCAAAAACATAAGGCACAGAGGCGGCGATGGTCTGTGGCAATCCCGGCAGCATGGAACAGCTGTTTGGGGGTATTCTGAGAGGCCAATCCACCTGCCAATCAGCTGCTTGTGCTGAATCAGACTGCGATAATGTGCTGAAGCTGACCAGGCTGTTTGCTATTTGCTGCAAGAATGCTAGCCAGATGAATACCAATGGATGCTGCTAGGCAGAGGCCGATTTTTTCCCCCTGTTTTCCTCCTCAAAAATTAGTGTGTGTTTTATACTCCGGAGTGTCTTATACTCCAAAATGTACAGTAATAGCACCATGTGCCCCAATAAAAACTTCCATGAAGTCCATAATATACTATCCCCATCTAGTGGATGTTGGTGGGAGCAACAAGCTAAGGGGGGTATTAGCACAAGAGTAGAGAGACCATGTTCCCCTACCTGCTGAAGATTGTGCAAGTTCTCTCAAATGCAACATAATTGAACTGCTTCTGCCACAATTAATTTGTAATCATGAAGACATGTAGGAAAACGTGGGATAAGCATTTTCTCCTTGCCTCTTCAAACCCACCCAGATTATAACAAAGGAAGGAAAATATGTACATATGAGTGCAATGACCTAAAGAAATAAAGCTGTGTAAAGCTAATGTGTAAAAAAGTAGGATATGTATACTTCCTCGAACTGAGTTTCTTTTCTTAAAGCTACAAATCAATAGATTCATAACAGAAACAATCTTTTCATAACTTATATGTCATTTTTAAAATGTCCATATACAGATCCTTATGCTCTGTTAATTCCTGACACACTCATATCTGTGACTTTTATTGATTCAGCTCTACTTTCCAAGGGGGGCAAAAATCTCATGGATTTCTTTGAAACTACTGTAAAACCACCTCTCTAATTTTGTTTGCTCCTCAAAAACCACCTTTTCTATGAAATCTTGAATGAAGTTGTACATTATAAAAATTATATTATTCCATGCTCTGAAATGGTTTCCAGATAATGTTAGAGCCCAGCTATTATAAGCACCAGCCAGAATATCCAGTGTCTAAGGATGGCAGGTATTGTAATTCAATACCTGGAGAATCATGTTGTAGATTACTTGATTAGAATTTAGCCCAATTTTGTCTTGACTCCAATAGTATCATAACTTTTCTATATTAATTTCTGTCATTACATGCACCTGGTAATTCTCTAGTTTTCTCTGTTGTGCCTAAAGTATTGATTTACATCTTCATAATATTTTTATACTCTCCAATAACAAAATCCTTCAGGGGGTTTAAAAAAATTATTGATCAGTAAGTTGCAGCCTGTAGCCAAAATAATATCAAAGCATAAATTAAAAATATGAGCCTCTTAATGAATATTGTAGCCTCTTAGAGGTAGAAGTTGTCTTCTCATGCTTTGTAAAGTGACAATTATTAAAAATAATGCAAATGTTTTGGATATCATTAACATTAACAAAAACAACAATAGTAAATTTACTTTTTTCCACATTAAGTATTGACCAAAACCAAACTGGCTTACAATGAGCAAGATTTTCTTTTATTTCTGCCCATACCATAGGACTATCATTGTTTTTATATCATTGGAACTCAAGGCAAAATTTTGATATCTTTATTCCAACCTTCCCTAACACCCAAGGAAGAATCTGGCATGAGTGCTTTTCCTTGACTATTTTTCACTTTACAGAAGACTGGCGAAGAGGAAGAACATTGCTTTCCCATGGTGGAACAGTACAAAGTATTAATAATTTGACACCCTGGTTCTCAATTTTAAATTTGCCCATACAGCACATGCCTCAAATTTTAAAGATTTATTTTATTTATTTGCACATTGCCAATCCACAGTCTTCTCTCTGTGGTTAAAACATCTGAACAAGCAAATCAGACAAAATAAAGCAGATGGCAACATGTAATTAAAATTACTAACATACAGGCAACAAAACCTGTAGATATTTAAAATCATGAAAATATTGTAGCATTAACACACACAACTACATATCCTCGTACACGCCTCAGCCTCAGTCTAAAAGAAACAAAATGCGACTGCTCTGCAGGTCTCCTTGGAAAGGGAATTCTACAACTAAGAGACAATTCCTGCAAAAATCCTGCCTATTGATTAAATGAAGCATCCCAGGAAACATCTGAGAAGCGGGGAGTGTGGGGGGGGGGGTATTCTTCAGAAGCAGCATTGCTTCAGAGAGCTTGACTCCAGGCCACTTAGATGTTAAAGTTTAATAACAGCACTTTGTACTGGCCTAAATATGGTAGGCAATTATGAACATGTACAAGTATTGCAAGATATTAGCAGTTAACCCAGGGATGCTATTCAGCAGGTTCTGACAGGTTCTGGAGAACCGGTAGCGCAAATTTCGAGTAGTTCAGAGAACTGGTAAATACCACCTCTGGCTGGCCCCAGAGTGGGGTGGGAATGGGGATTTTGTAGAATCCTTCCCCTGGAGTGAGGTGGAAATGGAGATTTTGCAGTATCCTTCCCCTGCCATGCCCACCAAACCATACCCACCAAGCCACACCCAGTAATAAAAAAATGTGGATTCCACCACTGAGTTAACCGTACAAGAAGCTGGCTTCCCGCCATGATCTTTACATACATTGTTTGATTTTGACTGCATGACACTGTTCCAAGCCCCTAATTGTGAATCAAAAATCTTTTTTGCCTGTCTGTTGGGTATCTTACACCTCCTAGTCTTACATCTTCTAAAAACAAAACCTCCCAAGGTTTCTGTCTTCTATAAGCTATTGCATAAGATCACTGAAATTTTATCTCAATTCTTGAGGATTCAGCGTTCTGGTCTGTACCTTTCAAAATTGATGTTTATTTTACAGGATCTCATGTGACCTTGGATTTTACAAGTACAGGTGATTTCGGCAATTATTTTACATCACAGCCAGTTTCCATACCTAATGGAAGTCTAGAAAACATACAGAAACAAGGTTTCAGATTTAAAATGTTCATATACGACATCATTTTTTCTAAATTTAGAACATCCAATCTCATTTAAGATATTGTTACTTAGAACTTGTCTAAGAACTTTATCTTAGTTGAATACTAGAATGTTCTATATAGTCTTTACATTAATATTTAATGTCCATGCCTTTAACTTCTCTTTGTGGGGGGAGATGACAAATAAATTCTTCAGATTTTGTCAGTTACACTCTAACAGTCAGTGTAGTATAGCATTATAATGCTGAAAGAAGTATAACATTATAATGCTGAAAGAAGAGAAGGACTCAGGTGCCAGTATATCTTTGACTAAGGACTCACATAAGCCAGGCTCAAACCAATCTAACCAATATAATTTTTTGTGGTACAAAATAGGAGGAGGGAGTATTTTGCCACTTTGAGCTTCTAAATGGGAGGTGTTATCTATAGCTAATAAATAAATAATAGATTGATGTATATTGTATATTTTTCTCAGGTTTTTCTTATAATTAGATAGAACACTCATTGTTAACCCTGTAATTACAGAATTCAAAAATAGTGCTAGCCCCTTTCATTGCAATGTTGTGTTTCTGAATTGCATTATGTTTACAATTTGCACTAGTAATAGAAATCCTTCTTAACAACAACACCTTAATAACCAATTTAGTGCTGATTTCTCCATTTTTTGGAAGTCTCTTAGCAATTTGTAGGGTGTATCTTAAGCATAATTGCTTTCTTTATTCAATAATCCCCAATTGTCAGGTTATGAATTCCGCTTTCTTTTTTGGTCTTTCTTTACTAATAATTATGGTAGTGTTTTTGAAATTCAAGAGCCAAAGGAAACTGACATTCCAAAGAGAAGGTCACTGTGCAGAATGGCCTCTTCTTGCAGACTATAAATTAATGATTAAAAGTGAGGCAGTCTCCCAGTTTAGCAGTGTTGGAGATCATGGCAGATGGGAATTCTTGTAGATGCAGTACCAATACATCCAGGAGGCCTTTGGTTGAAGAGGGAAAGAAAAAGATTCTCTTTGTTGTTTATTTATATATTACATTTACACCCTGTCTGTATCATATAAAGACTTTTGAAGACTCACAACATAAAATAACAACCATAATTATATAAGAGGGCGAGAGATAAGTACCTTGATTCACATATTAAATGTATGGCCCAATAGAAGGCCCATATTAAAACAACATACCTCATGTGTGGCCAGAATTTGAAAATGACATCTAATACAGCACAGTTTCTGACTAAAATGAACTGACTGAGATCGACATATGTGGGCCTGATTGGGGTAGATTGCAGGGAGATAAAGAAATAAAATTTTATGTCATTTTATTCTATCTTACATGTTTATGTATTAAATTATTGTATTTTATCTTACAACTATTGTATTTTACCCTACTCTCATTTTAAATTGTTTAGAATTATATTGGTAATATGTGTTTGAACCTGTACGTTGATATGGCCTATAGGCTAATCAATAAATATTTTTTAAAAAACAACCATAATAAAGTTTATATAAAATAAAACTGGCAGTTCATCAAGCATTAATCTCCAAACTCAGCCCTGAGAAAAACTTAGTTTTAAAGAGCTTCTAGAAGGCAACCAGAATTGAGGCCGGTTATGTATTTCATGGAAGGCCATTCCAGAGAGCCAGATCAATAACAAAAATGTCTCCAGGCCTCAGCCCTCCTAACCTCCCCCAAATGGGGAACCACAATCTGCTTCTCTCCGATGACCGAAGTGGCAGACCAATTCTAGTGGAGAGATGTGGACCTGATGTATCAGTATCAAATCATAAAGGGCTTTATAGGAAAAGCAGCAATTTAAATTGCACTCAGAAGTAATTTAATAGTAAGTCAATGCAGAGCCCACAAAATAGACATAACGTGAACTCATCAACAAACAACCATGACCACTCATGTGGCTGCACGTTGCACTAGCTGAAGCTTCTAGGTGTTCTTTAAAGGCTGTTTCATGTTCAGCATATTGTAGTAATCTCTCTGTGTGTGAACCAACATAGCCCGGTCCTCTTGCCCCAAGTAAGGCTGCAGTTAGTACATCAACTACAGCTGGGCAAAGGCCCTTTGGCCGCAGCTTCCATCTGACCCACCAGCAGGGGTGGGCTTTAAAAATTTTAGCAAGGGGTTCTCTGCCCGGTTGTTGAGTGGGTGTGGCCATAGTGGGCATGGCCTAGTCAGCCTCCTGCACCACGGTGGGTGGGCATTTTTGCCCTCCCCGGGCTCTGCAGGCTTTCTTTGAGCCTCCGGGAGGGCGAAAACAGCCTCCCCAGACTCCAGGGGCCCTCTGGAGGCCGGAAATCGGCCCAAACTTCTAGTAGGTCTCCACAAGCCTCCACGTGTGCCCTGCACTTATCTGCATCCAAAACGGGCCACATGGGGACTCCTAGGAGGGGTGGGTGGGGCCATCCAGGAGTGGGATTTGGAGGTTCTCTGAACTGCACAGAATCTTAGCTAGAGGTTCTCCCAAAACCCTGCAGACCCCCAGCAGCCCACCCCTGCCACCAGAAGTCAAGAGTCCAGGAGGAGCCCAACTGTACCATGACCTGCTCCTTCAGAGCCAATGCCACCCCATCCAGAGACATGGAGCATGTTTTGTTGTTGATCATAATGATGATGACTATGATGATAACCGAATCTCTTCCCAACTCATTCATGCATTGGGTTTTTTTCCAAAAAAGTGTCTACTAAGCACTTCAAAGCAGTAATTACTCCTCATTTTATTGAAGGGAGGTTTCATTTTGATCAATGTCCTGTTATCTCATTCATGTTCTCAGAGGGAAAAACAATTGTACATTGGTTATTATCAGAGCATTTTTTCAGAAAAAAATCATCCGTTTCCTACGAACAGAATATGAGGTTTGAGGCACGTTAAAAAGATGGCAGCCATTAAAGTCCTCATTGGAGTATAATGTCAAAGTTGTAAACCTCCATACTTTAAAAGCCAATGAATTCATAATTTAGGAGGCAAAAGCAATTTGATGCCTATGGTAGAACAGCCCAAGGGTATTGGCATTGGGTAGTAATTTAACTAGCATTGGGAGAGATTAGGATTCAAATCTTGTTTTAGCTATGAATATTTCCAAGAGAATCTTGGTTATTATTTTTCAGAATAGCCTGCCATCAAAAACTAACCCAACACTCCTGGTGAATACATTAGCTTGGAGTCAGAATCAGAAAAAATACGTTCCAAGTCCTAATCTTGTATAATCAAAGAACATGTTTATAATGATCCTGGATGTGATAATATAACATCAATAAATTCAGACCACAATGGGACTTGGAGTCAGACCAGATTTTTACTTACAGTTTTATTGTTATTGACAAACTAGAGCAGCAACCTAGAAGGAATAGCAATAGCAATAGCACTTAGACTTATATACCGCTTCATAGTGCTTTTACAGCCCTCTCTAAGCGGTTATACAGAGTCAGTATCTTGTCCCCAACAATCTGGGTCCTTATTTTACCGACCTCGGAAGGATGGAAGGCTGAGTCAACCTTGAGCCAGTGAGATTTGAACTGCCGAACTGCAGCTAGCAGTCAGCTGAAGTAGCCTGCAGTGTTGCACTCTAATCACTGTGCCACCTTGGCTCTTGTTCGTTGAAGAATCCCTGTTTGATGAAGAAAGAGAGCCATTGTTCCTTCCTTTCTAGTCTACTAAGGCAGGTACAATAAAGATAAAGTCATATTTTACATTACCACAGGGAAAACTAGAGATTTCTAATGGTGTTCAAAACTCTTCTTGGATACTTTATACATTTATGAATGCCTATATCTTGTGTGTCAAAAGATGTCACACAAGAAAAGAAAATAAGCTAAATCTATCAACTATAAACTACAACATTAATGAATTCAAAAGATAAAATACAAAAGTAGACATCTCACCTGCTTGGAACTCAGCTTATTTGTATGTTTTTGATTGTTTGTTTTGTCTGGCACCAGACTGACATTGGGGTACATCCCAATGAATCTTCTTACAGAGAGTAATCCAAAAACAGCTCTCTGCTTAGACATTGCCTGCCTTAATACACTGCATTTGCTTTCTTCCTAGAGTAGTTCTTACTGAACAGGAATTTGAAAGAGTGCTGGCCTTATGGACTTGGCCCATCAATCAGCACAGGTTCTAAACACATGTCACCAGGTTACTCTGGGCACCAGAAAGTATCTGGAAAAATAAGGTAAGCAAAGTGATCAGAACTTAGAGAAAGAGGAGGGGGGAAAAGGCATATTCAAAGAGAATTCTTGCTACAGAGGGCAAAAGGGCTGTGTAGCAGAAGTGTATGCTCCCCAATGTCCCATCCAGCACCAGATGCTCTAAAACCACGTTGCTGCAAAATGCCTCAGTAGATGCCTCTGGTTCTTTAACCCTGGGCAGATTTAATAAGAGCCTCTGCCAGAATACGCCCTGCCAGCCCCTTGGGCCTACACAACCTTGAATGTTTGGCTTCAGTTTCAGGTTTTGCAATAAACGTTCGGTTTTAAAGGACGATAAAGTCAGCACTCAATAAACAGCAGAAATGAAACCAACACTATTCTAACCACACTATTTTTCTGATAGTGAGGTTTTCTTTTTCTCCTACATGATCTTTACCCAAAGTAGCAACTGATGTTATTCCTCTCTAGCTTTATTTTTATTTTTTTTTCAATTCTCACCTGCCTAACATCGCCAACATTTTGTAAATAACAAGCTAACAGTTAGGACATAACTGGGGAAAGGAAACCTGGACTATTCCATTTCTTCTTTAAAATGCTGTAGTTTATTTTTATTTTATTTAGTATATGGAATCTACAGAGGTTCTGCTATCGCTACAAATTTATTTTAAATACAGCATAGATAGATAGATAGATAGATAGATAGATAGATAGATAGATAGATAGATAAACAGACAGACAGACAGACAGACAGATGATAAATAGAGACAAAGACAGACAGAGACAGGGAATGAGAGACAGAGAAAGAGAAAGTATGTGGATGATACAACATAGCAGATAAAATATTAAATTAAGATAAAACCATAATAAAATCACCATATGGAATCAGAATTGCAATGATTAGGTATTATAAGTCAATATCTAAAGAAACAAACCAATGCTGTAGTTGAGAGGGACCTACAGAGGTGGGGAAAAAAAGAGAAAGCTAATGACACTACATGTCCTTTACTCCACTGAAATATTGCTAACACTTTTGCTTATAGGCACGATTTGTCTCATTTCACCACCACCTAAGATTGCTCATCCACTCTTAAATAATTTTTGGAAACCTATAAATAATTATTTTAACTATATTTCATTTCTAGAGGCATTTCAGCATTTGCTGTATGGAGAAAGGCAAAGTCTCAAAGCTCATCTATACAACCAGCAGAATCACCTGGAGCTGAGGCAAATAATCCAGGGCTCTTCCACTTTAGGCTGCATGTAGTGAAGGTAAAAGTCCTCTCTTGCGTGTGCACATGCACACTCAGGTGAGAGAGGGAAGGAGGGGTGGGAGGGAGGGAAGGAGGGGTGGGAGGGAGGGAAGGAGAGAAAGAGAGAGAGAGGGAGAGAGAGAGGGAGAGAGGGAGGAGGGAGAGGGAGAGGGAGAATATGTACACACATTTCCATATGGGAAAATAGCATGTCATAAGAAGTGACTTAACTTAGATGTATTCATGGATGCTGGCTGATGATTTTGATAATTCAGGTAGAAAATCCCCATACAGGAGCATGCAAGTATGCACTTCAGTACTTGCATTCTCAAATGTTAGACAGGATCCTTTGAGTCCCAGAGTGAGGATAGCAATTTCTTAGTGTGTGCATTTGTGCTCTACAGGGAAGGACAGTTTCTCCCCTCATGCCCTGACTGGCAGAAGTTTTATTAGCTACTTAATTGCCTTTTGCAATCCCTTACCTATTACTGCAGAGAAGTGTCTGGGGAAGCATTTGTCAGGAAAACCTTGTCTAAATAATGTATGATTGATTCAATCAGTGTCACAATTACTAAGGAGATGATGTGAATGACTGCCCTCCTGCCTGCTCTTGTCCTCTTGACCCTCTTTCGCAAATCCTTACCGAGAAAATCCCAATGGCATTTCAATCAGACTTGCAGAGATCCCCATTCAAAGGTGATCTGGTTGCACATAACAGATAGGAAGATGTTGTGCTGCAGACACTAGTGAGACGGAGTGAGTCTGGCTCCAGCAATCAACAGCAACAATGAAGGAGTTCATCTGGGAAGGAACTGCATTACTCCCAGATATAAAATATGACACATCCCAACTGAACTGAGAAAATATTATATCACTGCAATGGATGAAAAACTTCAAGCAAGGATGATTGGATTCTGAGCAACAAATTTTTAACACTGCTGCACAACCAGAATCCTTCATTTACCAAGCTCTGATTCACTTCAGCATGGATTCAACTATCTTCTTATATCACTTTTCTTCTTCCTGCACCATTTCCCCGGTTTCATTAGCCAGAGATTGTGGATTTGCCGCAGATTCTCCAGGTGAGAGTGAGATAGGTCACTAAAAAAAAAACCCTGCTAATTTGATATAGTTCACAATGCAACCACTTGGGAGATCATGGATGACTTCTGGTATGATCAGGAGTTTACCACCACTCAAAAAAAAACCTAGGGCAACAGATAAGATGATGCAACAGATTAAAAAAAAAATGTTTCATAGTTACAATCATTTTCAAATTCTTTTAATTTAATTTATTTTGTTAAGCTTTCAAAAATTTATTTTATTTATTTATTTATTTATTTATTTATTTATTTATTTATTTATTTATTCAATTTATATACCGCCCTTCTCCTAGTGGACTCAGGGCGGTGCACAGCCAAAACTAAAATACATAACAATACAAAATTTAAAATTAATTAAAAGAATTATATACTTTGGCCCGAATTAAAACAGTGCGAATTAAAACCCATTAACAAATTAAAACTAAACAATTAATAACCATTAAAAACTAAAAAAGGGGGGCGGGGTTCACGCCAGCCCTGCTTGCTGGAAAAGAAGTGTTTTCAGGGCTCGGCGAAAGACCCGAAGATCCAATATCCTTCTTATCTCCGGGGGCAAATCGTTCCAGAGGGCGGGGGCTGCCACAGAGAAGGCCCTCCCCCTGGGGGTCGCCAGCCGACATTGCCTGGCCGACGGCACCCTGAGGAGTCCCTCTCTGTGGGAGCGTACTGGACGGTGGGAGGCTATCGGCGGCAGAAGGCGGTCCCGCAAGTACCCAGGTCCTATGCCATGGAGCGCTTTAAAGGTGGTAACCAATACCTTGAAGCGCACCCGGAAGACCACTGGAAGCCAATGCAGCTCACGCAAGAGAGGTGTCACATGGGAGCGACCCCTCGCTCCCATAATCCCCCGCGCGGCCGCATTCTGCACCAGTTGGAGCCTCCGGGTACTCCTCAAGGGGAGCCCTATGTAGAGAGCATTGCAGTAGTCCAGGTGGGAAGTGACGAGTGCCTGAGTGACTGTGCGTAAGGAATCCCGATCCAGAAAGGGACGCAACTGGCGAATCAGGCGGGATTTACCCAATTTAGAAAGTAAACATTATGTGATTGTCCTCTCTTTCACTATGCATCAGGGGTGGGTTCTACTTACCTTTACTACTGGATCACAACCAGATCTCACGCACGCCTTGCTTCTGCGCATGTGCAGATCGCTTCTCATGACATCAGTGGGCGGAGCCTCCCACCGGTTTTACTACCGGTTCTATAGAACTGGTCCAAACCGGGGGCAACCCATCACTGCTATGCATCCATGCAGCCACCCGGTTTCCACACTTGAATTAAATCCCAAGGGAAACTACCATTATAGAAATAGTCCTGGTTTTGTTGTTTAAGATGAGGTGGCATGTGGTTAAAAAAACCTTGTAAGCAAAAGAAACGCCAGCATCCTCTGCCATCATGCAACAATAAAATAAAATAGGCTAACAATACTAAAAGAAATCCAAGAGCACCCTGTGGTAGAATGAAGTGGAGGGGGGAAAGTTCTTTTTCTTCTATGGGGGAAAGAACTCTTTCTGAAAAGCATTTGACGAAGTGTTTTCTGAGCCTTTCCAGGGGCAGCCTAAAATGTATGTTTAAAGAGTTCCTCCTGCTCCCATTGTACATTCTTCTTGACCTGCAATAGGAATCAATATTGGAGATGGCTGGAGCATTATGGGAGCTGACATCCAAGCTGCCTGGAGAGTAGAGAAATGTGCTAATAGCTACTGAAGCAGCTTTCTCCTCTTGGCCCACTTCCTGTGCCACATAAAACTGAATGATAACATTTTTCAGTTTAAAACTTTAAAATGGGAAGGGATGCTAGTGATTTGTTCATATTTCTGCAAAAAGAAAATAATCCAACCCGCATTGGGGGGTTTTGACTTTTCTTTTTCAGGACAAGATTTTTAAGAGTTGGAATAGGACTCAAAAACACCTTGAGGCAAACTGCTCCCATTCTTATATCTAAAACCATGAACTGCCAAAATTGACTAACAATTTGGGGCAACTTTAGGATCTGTAGAGTATTGAGGGCATTTTAAGAATTGATCTTGGGATTTACCCCCCCCCCCATTCCTCCCCTGATTTGTGTTTTTTTTTTTTTTTAATAAAAACTTGCTGCCAAAATTCAGCCATTTTCCAGTTAAATTGTATACAATCTTGAAGTGTTGAGGAGTCACAGATCTAATTTTGGTGCTACATGTAGCCCATAAACCACATAATTTAGCTATACAGGAGTAAAACCCACTGACGCACAGGAAACATTCTCAAGTAAATAAGTTTATAATGGCAGACTTAACCAGATGTGTCTTTTTTTAGACATTTAAAAATGTATTTGCAACACTGGTTCCTAAGAAATAAACATATGGCTGTTTGTCATATTCTGAAAATATAAACTTCAACTGCTACTAGGATTTCTCTGCAAAAAAACATAGGTCTGGTATGTATGTATGTATGTATGTATGTATGTATGTACGTATGTACATATGGTGCTCTCTGAAACAGAGTGTATATATAGGGTGTATCAAGATGCATACATATTTGTTCGCTGGTATGCTTCCAAATATATTGATTCATAATGTAGGAATTTTTAAAAATACTTCTTATTCTTGTGCCATATCCGTCATCGGATGTTGGCGATCATGTTGGCAATCCTATTTTTGTCAACAGCCGTATGAAAAAGTGCTGCTGAGTTTTGTCCAAACCAATCCCTTAGGTTTTGAAGCCATGATGTTCTTCTTCTGCCTGGGCCTCGTTTGCTTTCAATTTTTCCCTGGAGGATTAAGTGAAGGATGCCATATTTTTCTGGGTGTCGCATCACATGTCCAAAATATTAAAAATACTATTTATTTAAATTGTTATAAAATTCTTTTTTCTTCCTCCTTAGGTGAGACCACCTGCAAAGGGAAGTCACTGTTCATGCATATAGTACATAAACCCACAGAGCTGGGGAGACTGTTCAAAGCTCTCCAGCTTTGCAATGAATCATGGGAAGGAACATGGTTTACTTGCCCTAAAACATATCACAGAACAACTCTTTTGAATTCATTCCCCAACCTAAAGAAAAAAAAACACTTGTTTTGTGTTGGATTATTTTTGATACAGATTTGGGAGTCATCAGTTATGATAATCTGATTTGTTAAAAGAGCACTTGAAAATTGTTCTAAAGAAAGGCAATCAAATAAAAATATGATGTTCTTATCAATCATTTTCTAAAAATTAAAATAGATGTTATTATCTAGATACAGTAATATTGTAAGACTGAGTTGCTGGACCAGAACAAGTCCATGAATATGTGAATGACTAAGTTCTCCACAGCATATCTAAATACATATGCACTTGATTGTCCTGTTCATGATGTACTAAATAGATATTAATTTTGTCTCTTTTTTTCATCATCATCTTCTTCCTCTCATCTTTCTCCTTCTTCTTCTCCTTCTTGGCAAGGCTGGACTTTTTTGATTGGTTTTATCTTTTGATTGACCAGAAGGACTAAGTTCCCTAGCAATTACTGGAAGCAAATTCCTCTACAGTCACTGCAGCTTAATTCTGAGTTATCATTTAGAAAACTGCACAGTCTAGCAGAAATATTTTTTAATTGTGTTTTGGCAATTTACAATAAACTTCACTGAGCTGGAGTAAATGGGCCTCTTTTAGAAATAATGCATTAGTAAGATAAAACAAAGGAAAGATATCAATGTTTTCTGTCTTATATCAACACTAACTAAATCCAATATGTTTTCCATGCTGCCCCAGGTATATTCATTACATAGTGATATACTGTATAATAGAGGTATATTGCAGTTTATATTCGATGGGCATTCATAGCTGGAAAACGGCCAAAAAAAAAAGAAATTACAAACACAATCATATGACTGTAGGATGCTACAACTGGTCATAAATTTTGCCAAGCATCTGAAATGTGATCATGTGACCACAGGATGGTATAGCATTTGTAACTTTAACAGATTGTTTTTTTTTAGCCCATTGTAACTTTGAATAGTTATTAAGTGACCAGTCATAAATCAAGGACTATCTGTACTGCTGCTTCTTTGAATGAGTTGCTTGTAGACAATAAAGTAATTACTGAAAATTAGAACAACTTTCCTTTACTGGTTAATTGAAACAATTAGTAGATTTTTAAAAACCTGCACAATAAAGATGTTTGTTCTGCCAAAATACTTTAATTATTCATGTTGCTTTCAATATTTATGGCAATTCTAAACTACAAACCTGGCAGTAATATGATATTAGAATCATCTGGATTCAAAACAAAAACAATCTAAATGAGGAAACATGGGAAAAAATTTGGGTTCAGAACGTTAAATTTACACAGTCGCAGAATTTGAGGGAAAATTTCTATAAAATGTTTTATAGATGGCACTTAGACCCCAAAAAGTTATCATGTATGTACCCTAATGTTCAGCCAAAATGTTGGAGATGTGAATGCTTGGATGCTACATATTATCATGTTTGGTGGACCTGTAGGAGAGTTAAGGCTTTTTGGATAAAAATTTGGTGGGTCATGCAGAATGTTTTGAAGAAAAAAATTCAATTCTCTCCACAATTGTTTTTATTGGGTATAGCTAAGGGTTTTACATTGGGTGAAACAAAATTGATATTGTATATGATAACAGCAGCAAGATTGTTGATAGATAAATACTGGAAAAACGAAGCTTTGCCCACTATTGAGGAATGGACTTTGAAGATGGCCAGTTTTGCAGAGATGGTGAAGATTTAAAAGATTGTTCACAAGAGGCTTATGAATGGGAATGGAAAAAGTGGGTAGAATATGTTCAGAACAAATATCAAACTAGGAAGTATCAAATAGCTTTTATTTGAAAATAATGTATTAGAAATATTTTAATGTAATGAAGATAAAAAGAGAAAATATAAGGGGGAGGGAGGGGTTCAAGTTTTATACAAGTTTTATACTAAGGGGGGTTTTGTACCTGATATGAGTATATTGTGTGGAAGTCTGGGGGGAGGGGAGGGTTAGGGAGGGTTAGGGAGGTTGGGAAGTTTGGGGTGGGTGGTGGGGGGGGAAAAAGGGGTGAAAATGTAATTGTAAAACCTTGGCAATAAAAAAAAACAATCTAAATGAAACTAGCACATTTGGAAAGTATAATAAGGGGCAGGTGATTTAGCTACATCAAATCTTTTATTTCACTACTTTTTATCATAGTTAGTAGCAATCAATGAATGTTTGATAGTGATAAAAGCAAAGGACTTAGATTCTGTAAAAATGCTTTCTCAAACTCTTATGTAGAGCTGATGAATACAATTCCTTAGTATTATCCATATGGATGACATGTAAAATTTATAAGCCTAATGTAAGTCCAAATAATTCACCAACAGCATCTTTTGGTATTTATAAGAGGACACCTGGTTAGAACTATAAAGAAACTGTAAAACCATTGGAGTAGTACAATTTAATTATGTGGAATAATCTTATGTGTAATGGATATTGAGTAACACTGTCAGAGCAAGATATCCTTATAAAATGACAACTCGGGGTTTCCCCTACACGGGCACAGATGCAAAAACCCAGACTTACTCTAGTAGATGCTTTTCTTAGACCTGTGTGGTCCTAAGCTATTCTGCTATTTTCAGATATCGTAAAGGATCCTGGGCTGTCTTTAGTCGTGAATATATGTATTTGTCACCATATATTCTATAGATAAATTTGGAGTAATCTAATTTCTCCTTCAAGCCAAACAGCTTGGATTGCTCTGTGTTTCACTTGGGATTTCAACATACAGAAGCATGATTGGAATAAAAGAATGGGACACAAAGACTCTGAGCAGCATTACCAGGAATAAGTAAGAACAACTAGAGCAGGGGTCCTCAAACTTGGCAGCTTTAAGACAATTCCGGGAGTTGAAGTCCACAAGTCTTAAAGCTGCCAAGTTTGAAGACCTCTGAACTAGACACAAGGACAGTTTTTTCCTGAACGCCATCACTCTGCTTCACAACTAATTCCCACAACACTGTCAAATAATTTACTAAGACTGTATTACTATTATTTTTCTCTTCCTTACTAGTATCTATCTCTTCCCACTTATTATTATAACCATGTTGCTTGTAACTTTCAATTTATATTGTTTTTATGTGTTTCCTAGTACAATTTGATAACTTAACTTCACCACTCTGAAGTGGTGTAGGCTTTCTTGCCTAAGCAGGGGGTTGGACTGGAAGACCTCCAAGGTCCCTTCCAACTCTGTTAGTCTAGTCTAGTCTAGTCTAATTATTAACCTTGACTATCACTAAGTGTTGTATCTTTTTATTCTCGATGAATGTATTTTATTCTCCTTATGTACACTGAGAGCATATGCACCAAAGACAAATTCCTTGTGTGTCCAATCACACCTGCCCAATAAAGAATTCTATTCTATTCTATTCTATTCTATTCTATTCTATTCTATTCTATTCTATTCTATTCTATTCTATTCTTTGGTTGCTGCTGGAACCCTGTTGGGTGAGGGAGGAAGTTTGGGGAGCTTTCAGCAGCAAAATGAGTGGAAACTTCCAAATGCTTAAGGCATCTCTTTAAATCAAATATTCCCAAATGTTGGGATGTATGTACCTCCATTGGGAAGAAGCAGATAGAGGTGTGAAGAACCTTTTAGTTGTACATTGTTACAAAAATCCACCTTTCCCCAAGTTCGATTGCATTGTTTTTATTGTTCATTTATGTTTATTGCGATGTTTGGATTTTTAGGGGAAAATTATACGCCAAAAATATTATGGCATTACCCATAATGGAAGAATGGCTGGGGGAAATGACAGAAATTGATGGGATAGCTAAATTGACTTCTTTGATCAGAAAAAAGACAATATCTACATTTATAGCTGGCTGGAAAGCTATTATAGACTTTTTCTATGAAATAGGGAAAATAAATTTATGATTTATGGTATGGATGATTAAACAGAATAGATTATAGAAAAGAGAGAGAGAGAAGTTGTAACCATACAGTAAGTACCATGGGGTGGGGTTTTTTGTTTTGTTTTGTTTTTTACTTTCCTGCACTTTTCTTTGATGTGTCTTTCCTTTTTCTTACTTTATATTCATTTGGGCTAGTTTTTATATCCTTTTAAAAAAATGTTGAGAGAGGGAGATCCAAGAAACAATGTCAGAGCTCTCTGTCCAGAGGAGTGAAGTGTTAGGAGCAGATACTGCACAGAACTCTGAAACTCCCAGACAACTGGAAGAAGATCCAAAATTAAGGAAGGCACATGCTGGGCCCTCAAGACGCTTTTATTCCAACAAGCCGGGCTGGCCTAACTTTTAAATTTTTTAATCGTTAACTCTTAATTTTTAAATGTCCAAAACGGGTAGTTTTATTTTAATTAGATATGGGCCAAATTATTTAATATTTCTTAAATTGTTTTTTAAATTTTATATCTGTGTGTTTTATTCTGCCCTGAGTCCTTCTGGGAGAAGAGCGGTATATAAATTAAATAAATAAATAAATAAAATAAAATACCACCCATAGGGAGGAGAGCAAGTCTTCTTCATACCCAAAGGACCATTCTGTATGTGTGAGGGAGGGAGGGAGGGAGGGAGGGAGGGAGACAATGAGTGAATGTGTAATGGCAAAAAACTTAAGACCCCCTAAGCTTTACATGCCTGAAGCCCTGGCTCCATCCACACCGAACTATTGCCATACCATGCCATGCCAATGTCAAATCATTGATCTGGTAGAAGTTAGTCTTTCCTGCCCAGTAATTGTCCATAAATACTTTTAACTGCCACTTTATATAAATGATGGGAAAGCACTTTTGTTGTTTAAATTAAAGTATAAAATTGAATAGGGGTGCTCACTCTGGGTCTCTTCTCATAGGGATGGCCACCTGTAAGGTCCATAGAATCACTTTGCCTTCTCACTTTACCTTCCCAAACTGAGCCTAAAATATGCTTTTAAAAGAAACCCCTGGGAGGGGGTACATTAGAAGCTGGGAACTGCATTCTGGGTCTGAGTGTTTTGTGTTTGGGGGGGGTGTTTGTTTGTTTGTTTTTTGAGTTCCTGAGTGACTATAGTTTTCCGTTTACCTTTCCTATTCTCAGTTATATCACGTTATTGTTTTGTTATTTTAATTTTTTTTTTATTGAAGGGAATGGAATATAAGCAACTCAGAGTCTCTCTCTAAACTGGGCCAAAACTTAAACCCCATTAAGAAATTAAAAATAAAACTGAAAATGTTTGATTGGTTCAAAACTTATAACAAAGACCTCTCAGCACTATCTGCTCTGTATACTTAACACAAAGCACCACCGAATCCTGGGGCTATTTCTTATTAGTATTAAAAATGGATAACAAAATGGATCATTTTTGCAGAATAGATATTGAAATAGATTTGGGGCAGTCAAGGGTTATTCCTTGATTTCACCTGTGGGAAAATGAAGAAAAAAGTCTATCCAGCTTGTCCTTTATGCTATCATTTTGCTGTTGTTTTTAATTGATTGGTAGAGTTATTGGTAGAGGGTTTTTTTTTTCTTTATAAAACTAAACCCCATGTGAGGTGGTTCCCATATAAGTAATACTGACAGACAAGCTATAATCTAATTCAGCTTTCCTCAAGCTGGTACCTCCTCCTGTATATGGGGACCTACAGCTCAAATCATTTCTAGTCAATGTAGTTGAAAATGACTTATCAGATTTATTAAAGATATTTCAGTATGGGTTACAAATTATTATTTTTTTTGCATCCCCAGCCTCCTCCCCCCCCCCTTTTTTTTCAGTAATTCTCTCAAAAGGTTAAGACATGTGATCTCAAATTTATTATTAACCTTTAATGTGCAATCAAGATTAAATCTGGCAGCACCCAGCAAAAAGGAACGGCTCGTAAGATTAATGGCGGTGTGAGAAAGATTTGGCAAATAGCCAAAATGATACCCCCAAGGCTTATATAAGGTTTTGGGAAGGATGCCAGTTAGATAATAAGTTTGTAGAATATCGGGCATTGTTTATTCATTATTGGAATGAACACTGTTTTGATATAATGTTCAGCCATATGTTTTATAGAAATAACTTTTTATAGTTACTGATTAAAACAACTTTTACATTTTGCTTTCGTGTATTTCTTTGCTAAGGTCGGTATTTTCATTTCAGATACCTTTTATTTTTTTAATTTCATATTTCAAAAATTATACTAAACAAGTAATAAATCCTTAGATCCCTGATATAGTATCCAGAGGCACACCCCTTGGCACCAAAATGGTTCCATGCCCTTCCTGATTTTTTAAAAGATTTCTAATTAAATTGGAAGTGAACAGGCTGCAAAGCAAGTGCCAACCTCAGCCATCATTTTCATTCCACCTCTGAGTACCACAATATCTCAGAGCCATTTTTAAAAAATAAAAATTATAGAAGGCTGTAGCTCACAACTTTATCTGGAAACGTGCCCATTCAGCCTCCTTCTCACCACACCCAAAAAAGTGAAAGGTTAGTTGAAGTTGTAGTAATCATTTTGGGAGACTAAAATGGGTGACAAGAAAGCTAACCCATTTTTTATCAGAAAACTAACTTTCTGATGAACAGCTGCTTTGTGATTGCCCTTCCCCTCCCATTGGCATGTTGTTAAATTATGTCTTCTAACCAGTGGTGAAATCCAAATTTTTTTACTACCAGTTCTGTGGGCGTGGCTTGGTGGGCATGGCAGGGGAAGGATACTGCAAAATCCCCATTCCCTCCCCACTCTGGGGCCAGCCAGAGGTAATATTTGCTGGTTCTCCGAACTACTCAAAATTTCCACTACTGGTTCTCCAGAACCTGGCAGAACCTGCTGGATTTCACCCCTGCTTCTAACCCAAAAAGGTTGGGGACTCAGAGATAGGCAATTTATCCAGAAGTAAGCATCACTGACATATTATTCAGTAGGCATCTATAAGACTTGCCTTTAGAAGAAAGGAATAAAAGGTAATAATTATAAAGAAAACTTCAGCATCTTCTGCAAGAACATCTTTTGCATATGAGAATACAGGATTTTCTAACAAATTGCCATCATTTTGGCCAGCTGTCTATTTGCCACTGAAAAACGTCTGCTCTGTTTTGAAAACACTTTCCTCTTTTTTGCTTACCAATCTACAAGGGATTTGCAGCAGATCAAAAAGGGATTTCATTCTCAAAAAGTTTCAGAAAAGCAACAAATATATTGTCTTTTTTAGCACTGTCGAGAATTTTTATTTTTTTTCCTCATCAGCTGTTTTCTGTGTCAAGCAGTTTACACTGAATTTCAAACGTCTTTAACTAAAGACTTCCATATTTATACCATTTAGAAGTTCTTCTGTTTTTGTTGGTTACATAAATACTGGATAGCAGCCATTTTCAGATCAGGCACGATTCCATAGCTGCCACCTTAACATTCACTCCCCATCCCCCAACAGTCAACATTTTGAAATGGTTGGCATTTTCTCAAAATTTCACGGTTTATGTATGTAGGCATCTGCAAAACGGCAGGCAGAATGCAAAGGGGCATCTGCAAATGAGGCAGGCAGCGATGAAACACGGTATCTTGAAACAAACACACAACATATACTTGTGTCTGCCAGTAGGACATAAATATGTAAGGGTAGAGCTCGCTTCATGACATCATCTTACACTTGTCAATATGTCCATATAATCTCAGGTTAACTTGAAATTACAGTAAATGATTAAATGAATAAATAAATCTCACTGTTGTGACCCAGGCCCAAGTAGGTAGTAATCGACACAAACAGTTCCAAAACAAACAGACTTTATTAGAACAGCTGAGAATTAACTCATTCTCAGCATAGTCCAAACTAAATTAAAACAAACTCTTCATAACACAAATTCTTCAGTCTAATCACCAACCTTGGTATAATTAGGCAAACTGCCAAAGGCTTCTCTTGGCAAAATTTCAAAAGCAAAAGATGCCGACAAGAGATAAGTGCAAGCAATACTATAAACATTGTTTTCCAACAAAGAGCTCAAGAGCCGTTGCTGGTCTTTTAAGCCTTATGGGATGGGCCAATAATCTCTTGGCCCTACTCCCGAGTCGTCCTCTTTGCTTTAGCTGCTCTTGCCTTCTGGCAGCTCTTCTCATAAGTGCACTAGAAACAGGCTCCTCCTGTTCTTCTGCCTCTCTACGGTCAGCCTCTGGAGGCTCCGGAGTCCGCACATCCCTCCCCGATGACTGTGGCCCCATCTCTGCCTCTGACGCACAGCCCTCATCCGGGCCTTCCCCAGCCTCCAGGACTGGCCCATATTCTTCCTCAGCCTCATCGCTGTCTGACTCCGCTGCCAGCTCCGCAGGCTGCTGGCGAACCATAACACTCAGTTTGCTACAGACGCCTATGTTTATAAATTTTGCAAGAATTGTGGATTCAACTGATTGCAATTCAGCAATGGCTCTTCAGGGTCGCACACAGAAGTGTTTCTTGCTTGCCTCTCTTTTAACTGGAGATGGCACAGGTTTTCTGTATCTCTTTGCTGCTACCTAATGTTGTATAGATTTTTGAATTCCAGATATGGGGACTCTACCACAGGTAGCAGTTTCTTAATACAAAGCAGATGTTTCCCTTTGATCTATGGTCCCTTTCCAACTAAATTAGAAGTGAGAGGTAGAAAAGATTCAATATGTTGATATCCTTTATGTTAGGACTCTATAAAATCTTCTCTAACATTATTCAGGTTATGCATTCCAATGCTGAATTTAACATGCAAAAAACAGTGCCTTCCCTCCACCAGAAAAGGGATTGATGCAGGGGTGGGTTCTAAATTTTTTTACTACTGGTTCTGTGGGCGTGGCTTATTTTGTGGGTGTGGCTTGGAGGTCATGTGACTAGGTGGGCATGGCTAGCTGGTCAGAGTCATTTCTGGAAGGTCCTCACACTTACGATCAGTCCTCGCATTTACGACCCGACTCATTTGTTTGCTTTTAACACTGATCAGCTGTAGGATGGCCCTTTGAAGCCCCACGGCAAGAGTTTTAACAGTTTTTTTCCCTCTAGTCATCAGCTGGGACTCAGGAGGCAGCAATAGATTGGGGGTGGGACCAAATAAAAGGTAAGAATAACGTGGGTGGGTGGGGGGTAGGAGGGAGGGGAGGAGAACCGGTTCGGTGATGTCATATCGTCACCACTACTGGCTCGGCCGAACCGGACCGAACCGGGAGGAACCCACCACTGGATTGATGCTGGAGGCATCAGTGCAGAATCATTCTCTACAAGAAAAAAATATGATTATCTATAGTGGAGAGACTTCCTGTAAATGTGAAGCTTTGTTCTGACCCAGCTCCCCAAACATGGAAATCCCTCTGAAATGAATTCAAAAGATTTCTTTATTAGGAGTGCCGGCAGCCCCGGCAAAAAGTTTATCTTTCAACGCAAGCTAACAAGGCCATCAGGCCAGAAGATGAATACGTGTCTACCTGCCACATCTATTCATCTCTGCCCCCTGCCTTTTATCCCCAGAGTTAGGGTGGGGCCTCGCTAGCAAAGGTGGCTCTTCCTTCCCCAGGATAGGCCCATAGCATTCTACTGCTCTCCTCTTCTCTGCTTTCTGCACAGCCAGGCATCAGGCACTGGACCCAGGTGTTCCTCCTCTTCTTCATCAACCACCTCCACACCTAGGGGCTGTTGACTCTCCATTTGAGGGCTGACGGATGGCTCCGTCTCTGTCTCTGTCTCTCTTTCTCTCTCTCTGCCAGCTCCTTTCCCTCTTCCCCCTCGGAGTTCTCAGGTTGCCTTGATGCTGACCCTAACTCCCATGCCTCCTCCTCCTCCTATGATTCAGCTGGTGGAGGGGCCACAACAAGCTTCTAGTAGATTTAAGTCTTGATAGTACAGGATTTCAGTTCACCTGAAATGTTTAGTGTGGGTGCTGCTAATAAGCACGCTGTATAACACACAGCCCATTATAATATTTGTGGAGACCAGATGTTCAGTAACATCACAAGGATGACTTGGGGATTACATGACCCTGAGACACTTCAACCATCATAAATATGAGTCAGTTGCCAAGCATCTGAATTTTGGTTCCGTGACCATAAGGATGCTACAACAGTCGTAAGTGTGAAAAACTGTCATAAGTCACTTTCTTCAGTGCTGATGTAACTTTGAGTGGTCACTAAATGATCTGTTGTAAGTTGAGGACTACCTGCACTTACTACCTGGATATTTGGCAACAGTTGTGATATATGTACTGGCTGATTCTGGATGGGTTTTCCAACAAAAAGACAAAAACGTAAGTGTAACTTATGTATTCAGGTAGTCATCGTTAAAGTGGCAGAACCATCTAGAGATGAAGTTGGGCAAATTTGGTAGTATGGAAATGAAATATAATAAATAAATGGCAACTGATAGATTCAAGAGTAGGATATTATCTTAACCTGAATCCATAAGTACTATTACTGTTGTTGGCTATTGAATTGTCTGTGGTATCCAACCTGTTAATCCAGGTTTGTTAAAGTTGTTGAAGGCCAAAGCAGAAGTTCTGTAAATAAACACAGCTACGTATCTAATTTAGTTTTAATGAATTATGACTGGTTGGAAAGAAAGCTATAAAACCATAAAGAAGCATATACTTTGTTCCCACCGCCGTTGCGTGTAACAGAAAATTTATCTAACCATCCAAAATGCCATCAATTGTTCCATACTCCATGTTGTTCAAATGAAGCTGATTTCGTTTTTACATTTTATTTATATGTTCTTATTGAACCCCAGGTAGCTCCAGTTGGAGGCTCTTTGTCTGCAAAGGCAAAGTTTAGCTTTAGAGAATCATACAGCAAATATTTATATTCCCCAACGTTTTTCATACATCATAAATGCTCCCAAGTCCCCACACCCATGCGGAAATCGATGTCTCTCATATGTTTCTGAATTCAAGTAAATTTGCTCACCTCCAGCCATTAACTAAAAATGCATCAAATTTAGCTACCATTTTTGAAAGATAATGCTGGATGTCGGTACTCGTCAAAGTACTACTAGTAGTGACTATGGCACGGTCATCTAATAAGAAAAGAAGCTTTAGGAAGAAATTTGAGGAGTCTGCCCTGTTTCCTCCCAAAGTTCATTAACATAAAGGCAAATTTATTCTCTCCCCAGCATAAAGAAATGTAATATTTCTCTAGGCAAGCTTAAAGTGCATTTTAGTTTATGTATCTTTTAATATTTCATGAGAACAATGCAGAAGCATCCTCAGAAGGATCAAGAAGGGCATCTGATGGAAACAATATTATGCCATTATGATGCAAGCTCTGCCTCTTTTGCATGTGCACTTTGTATAGAAGAGTAGAATTGTATCACACTGGTGGAATAGTACTTTCATTGTTTTGGCAATAGCCTCTGAGCCTGCAGATGACTCTCAACACTCAAGAGTTAGCCTAATATGACAGAGCTGTGCAAATCCTTTGAAAGAAGTGCCTCAGAACATGCAGGAAGGACCACAACAACCCAATGTCCAAATTGTGGAAGGGTCCACTGGCATGCATTACAAGGGTCGGATGCAATTTTAGTAAAATCACAATACAGGTGAAACATAAATAATTTTCCATTCAGCATTTTAGGAACAATCAAAGAGGAACATATCCATCGTCTGTCTTGGTTTAGCATTTTTCACAGACTGGGATGAAATTAATAAAGTAATAAAGGAAAGAGTGGACACAAGTGTAAATCAAAGATTGGGAAAGCCATGCTTTATGGCTATTGTTATTTTTAGTATAAAAGAATGTAGAAGGAGTGTATGTTAGGAAAGTAACCCTCAGATACGCATACAAAAAAAGGCAATGGTTGAACATCTATGATACATCCATCAAAACTAGTGGGATGAAGTTGTACATTTTAAAAGATTTTTTTTTTTCAGAAAGGGATTTGCTGAAGGGGAGACTAAAAATACTACTCCCTTATCTCCTTTCTGCCAGCACAAGTCAGCAGGTTTTGAATACAGGTAGACCTCGACTTACAAACATTCATTCTACAACTATTCAAAGTTACAACAGAAAAAATGATTTATGATCCGACTGTGAAGTTATGACCATCACCATCCATGGTCACATGACTGCAATTTTGGTTAGTTGGCAAACAGCTCACATTTATGACCACTGTAGTCTCTTATGGTCACTTGATTGTCAATTATAACCTTCCCAGCTGGCTTCTGGCAAACAAAGTAAATGGGGGAAGCCAGATTTGTTTAATTACCATGGTAAAATAGTTGTAAAATTGGGAGAAAAGTCACATGATGACTTATTTATGACTGCACCAACTTACAAAGGAAATTCCAGTCCCAATTGTAATGATAAATCAAGGACTACCTGTAGATCCATTTGTTTATCTACTGATTCTTTCCTCACTGCAGCATGTATGCAAATAGCTGTTTGGAAAGAGTCCGCGGAATTCAGTGGAACTAACACTCATGTGAGTGCAGAGGTGTTTACAGAGTGTGGTAAAAAAAGTCAAGATGGTGGCCATGATGGTGCAATCAAATCTTTGCTTGTTTTTTCATGTCTGTTGGGTCTGCAATGCAGTGATGATGAGTTGTGATCTCATCGTTAAGGCCGCCGTGACCTTTTTTTAACCACACACTGCAGATGCCCCTCTATAAGTGGGTCTAGGGAACGGGTGTCAAACTCGATCGCATCATGTGATGTATCGTGACTTATCGCAATGTTTTTTGCCGGATTGGGTGTGGACTGCATCAGTGGTGGGTTGCTACCAGTTTGCCCCGGTTTGGGCAAGCCGGTAGTGGCGGGGGTGGGAAGTTCCGCCCACCTGCCTGGATGTCTCTGCACATGCGCAGAAGTGTCACGTGCATGCGTGAGCGCACATGCACCCACGAGCGAACCAGTAGCGACGGAATTTGAATCCCACTACTGGTCTGCATGTGATGCATCTGTCCCGCGGGCTGCCAGGTTGACAGGCCTAGTCTAGGGAATCAAAGTCCAATTGGCACACCCTTGACATAATATGACAAACTTATTTTGGGTTTTCAGATATTAAACAATCAATAATTTCACTCAGAACAGATTGTATAGTTCTGTGGAGAATCTGAAATAAAAAGGCAAAAAAAAAAACCACCCCAAAATAGAAGAAAGCTAAGAAATCTGTATGTATTAGGGAAAAATTATTGTTTATGAAAATAGCTCTCATTAATTTGATGCTAATTTTCACACTAACTTGCTTTTTTTAAAAAAAAATTAAGTCAGCAGATCATGGGAACATTTTTTATTTTTAAAAACTGCATCATAAAGACATAACTATTACTCATGCGTTCCTGAGGCTCTGAATGTGGTGGGGGTTTTTTTTTTTTTTTTTTGAGTGCTCCTACTAAAGGCATATCTTATTTTCACAGTTCTCAGAGCTTCAAGTTTTTCTAATCAGAAAATGAGATTCTTCCTTCAGCTGGCGCTATCATTGCTAATGTGATTACTCTGCATACAGTAATTGGGTAAGCGTCACCAGCGGGGGAGGAAAATAATGACTGGCAGAAAACATCTCTGCCTTCTTCCATCTCATTATCTGATTTTTAAACAACAACACCCCTTCCCCCAAAAAAATATTAAAGAAAACAATTGGTGAATGAGTCCATTGAGTGCTCCACCTGTTTGTATAATCAATGTTATTGTTATTTAACTTTTTCTTTAAAAAAAATCAATGCCACTAAACATTACAGGTGTATTATACTGACTAAGATGAGGGAGGGAGGGAGGGAGGAAGGAAGAAAGGAGGGAAGGTAGGTAGGTAGGTAGGTAGGAAGGAAGGAAGGAAGGAAGGAAGGAAGGAAGGAAGGAAGGAAAGAATCATTCCAATTCCTGAAAGCTAATTACAGTATTTACATACATATGACCAAAAAAGAAAAAGAAACGCATCTCCAAAATAGAGGACAAAAAAAAATCAAAGAAAAGTTTGCATTAAAAGTGCAGGTGATAATTTATGTCTTCAAATTCAAACGTAAAGAAGTCATAATCATTTAAACATAAATATGATGCCATAGTAAGCAAGGCTGGTCAGGCAAGCTGTTCGTCTGATCAGTCTGCTATCCAGGTGCTCACTCTTGATAGCCAATTTCAAGGTTTCTACCTGTCGCTCTTACATTATTTATTTTTAAATTGGTTTGGACTCGCTGTCCAAATAGAGAACACTATCAAATAGAGGACTGTTCTGTGACAGCCCTTCTGATACAGGACCATCCTTTGCAAATAGGAAACAAGTCTAATCCTTCTGCCCCATATCAAAACTTCAAAGAGAAATAACTCAGTGCTATCCCTGGTCTGCTTCTCTAAAAAATGGTAGCCTGTTTTCTTTGTTCCCTTTAATAGGTACACATGCAGAACAGTACCGTACTACATCAGGGATTTTCCCAATGAGAAAAGGAGGAAAGAAACTTACTTTAGAAAAAAGCAACTCAGATAGAACTTGATTGAGGTGTATAAAATCATGCATAGCATGAAAATAAGGGCCTTGGTAGCACAGTGGACTAATGCACTGTTATTAACATCTGCTGCTTGCAATTACTGCAAGTTCAAATCCTACCAGGCTCAAGGTTGACTCAGCCTTCCATCCTTTCTAAGGTAGGTAAAATGAGGACCCAGTTTGTGGGGGCAATAAGCTGACATTGTATAAATATACAAAAGTATGAAGGCTATTGCTTAACGCATTGTAAGCCGCCCTGAGTCTCCGGAGAAGGGCGGCATATAAATTAAAGCAAAAAAAAAAAAATAGTGGAGAAAATGCTACAGCCTGAGATTATAGAATGAAGCCAACTGGAAGGAGATTTAAAGCAAAGGAAGCATATCATTAAATTGAGGTGAGGACTACTAACATGGATGGTTTAAAAGAGGAATGGATAAATTTATGGAGAAGATGCCTATCAAGGGGTATAGGGCTTGAGATTTCATGCTACCTCTGAACTGGGAAAATCTTGCCTCCAAATTCCAGCTGCAGGGGAACATTGACAGGAGAGGCTATGTTTCCATCTCCTGCATATGAGCAAATTCTTCCAATAACTTGTTAATTACAACAGAAAGATGCCTTGCTATCCATTTGCAAAAGCATCTAAAGAATTAGATTGACTCCACTCACTCCCCCGCCCCATCCATTAAGAAAGCAGCCAATGAAAATCTTTTCCTGGTACAATTTAAGGAGATGTGTCTTGCTGTATAGACTATCTGTGAAGCCTTTTACCAGGTTTCAAAATGGCTTAAAAATAAAGTTCTAAACTGACCAAATTTGTTAACAGTCCATGCCCTTAGTCAATCCTGCCTTGACTAATTATAATAGTTACATACAGATCACCTAATGAGAAGGAAGGACTCACTGGAGAAGAGCCTAATGCTGGGAAAGATTGAGGGCAAAAGAAGAAGGGGACGACAGAGAATGAGGTGGCTGGATGGAGTCACTGGAGCAGTTAGCATGAGCTTAAATGGACTTCAGAGGATGGTAGAGGACAGGAAGGCCTGGAGGAACATTGTCCATGGGGTCACGATGGGTCGGACATGACTTCGCAGCTAACAACAACAGATCACCAAAAGAAAAAAGAAAAAGAAATTGTCCTCTATCCAAAATAGAGGACAAAAAAAAAAATCAAAGAAAGGTTTGCCTTTCTTGCACAACATACACTCTTTAGGGCAACCATTAAAAATTGTCCCGAAGTCACAACTGGTATAAAATGAGGTAATGAAGATGTTAATTGTCATAAAACACAGGGATCCCAGAGAAATGAAGGAGGTGCATTGGTTGCCCACTACTTTTCTAACATAGTTTAAAGCCCTGGTGCTCATTTTTAGAGCCCCACATAGCTTAGGACCATGATGGCGAACTTATGGCATGTGTGTCACAGTGGCACGTGGAGGCATATCTGTGGGCACATGAGTGTTGCCCTAGCTCAGCTCCAGAGTGCATGCCCGTGCCAGCCAGCTGATTTTTGGGCCTTCTGGGCCCACCAGAAGTTGGGAAACGGGCTGTTTTCAGCCTCTGGAGGGCCTCTGGGGTGGGTGGGGAAGGCTGTTTTCGCCCTCCCCAGGCTCCTAGAAAGCCTCTGGAGCTGGAGAGAGCGAAAAATGGGCCTTCCAGGCCCACTGTGACATCATGTGCCAAAAGTGGGGCGAGTGGGGGTGTCGCATGTGCATGTGCAGGGGGTGGGGGTGGGGGGCATTGAATTATGGGTGTGGGCACATGCTCAACCCACCCGCCCCCACTCCCCATGCTTTTGGCACGCGATAGCGAAAAGGTTTAGGATCTACTGTTTAAATGGACCGCCTTTTGTTTTATGAAGTTGTCAGAATTAAAGTCTGCAAGAGAGAATGTTTGAGGATAATCCTACTGTCACACAAGAGGAGACCTTTTCCTGCATCACTCCCAAGCTATGGACAGCCCAGATCTCAGGATTTAGAATTAGAGTTGGCCTCCATTGTTTCCGTATTTAAAACAGTATTCAGGAATATTTTTTTCACCAAACTTTTATGTGAATTACATATTTTATTCATTTGAATGGGGGGCGGAGGGTTGAATATTTTTTCTGAACCATAAGGCAGTACAGGTAGCCCTCGACTTATGACCAGTCTTTGGACACTTGCCAACCAGCCTGCATTTACAGGCATTCTCAGTATCCCACAGTCATGTGACTGCATATTATGATGTTTTTGCCAAAAAGTAGCATTTGCTTTTGCTTCTTGGCAAAACCAGCAAAGAATTGGTTTGCTTAATGACTATTGTGCTTTCTTTATCATCACCATGTTCACTTAACAACTGCTGCAAAATTAATCCTAAAATCAAGTCAGTTTTGTGGGTGACTTCTTTTATGATTGTCACAATTTATGACTACGATGGACAGGCCCCCGTTACGATCGTAAGTTAAGGACTACTTGTATATAAATGTAACAAGGGGTCTTTCCATAATGATGAATGATGAGAGCCTGCCCTTACCTGAGAGAGCATTGTACTTCACACATTATCCTGAATGCCGTACACACAGCTTGGAAGCAGGACAAGTATTAGTACCTAATAAGCAGCCAAGAGTGCTGACATTATGCTTAGGGCAGACACTACTTCATGTTGTGAGAGATATCTTAGGATATCACATTTCTTCAGTCCAAATGGAGTTTCCTGATCCCTAAATATGCCATGGACCCAACAGATCATCATCAAAGGGATCTCTTAACCCCAGAAAATCTTACATTAATGTTAATAAAATATGCACTGAAAGGATGAATGGAAACTTAGTGATGAAAAGAAATCTGAACAGAGAATAGAACATCTGTTGGTATCTAACAGGGGTGTCAAACCCAAGGCCTGAAGGCTGAATCTGCCCCGTGGGGCTGACCTGGAAACAGTGAAGGACTGGCCCAGGTGCCTCTGCCAGCGAAAATGGAGCTTGGGAGGGCCCTCCCGAGCTCTGTTTTCACTGGCAGAGCACTCGGGTCACCACAGGGGCCCCCAACCCAAGTGATATTGAGCTGGCCACGTCCCCCTGGCCATGCCTCCCACCCCCTTGAGGTCAAACACAACCTTGATGCGGCCCTCAATGAAATTGAATTTGACACCTCTGGTGTATAGGTTACATACCAACAGATCAGTGGTGAAATCTAAAATTTGTTACTACCAGTTCTGTGGGCATGGCTTGGGGGGGTAATGTGACTGGATGGGCGTGGCCTTTTTTTTTTTTTACTCTTAAAACCATTTTTTCTACAACCTCTTCGGCAAAGGGGTTGTAAAAAAATGCTTTCAAAAGGCTCTGACGATCCCAGCTGAGTTGCCTGATCGGCAGAGGCTTTTTTAAAGCAACTCAGGCAACTCAGCTTGGATTGTCAGATTGCCTCATCAGAGGCAACTCAGCTTGGATCGTCAGAGGCATTTAAAGAAAAAAAAGGTTTTTTCTTTTAAATGCCTCTGACGATCCAAGCTGAGTTTTTTAAAAAGCCTCTGCCAATCAGGCAACTCAGCTTGGATCGTCAGAGGCATTTAAAGAAAAAAGGGTTTTTTTTCTTTTAAAAGCCTTTGACAATCCCAGCTGAGCCGCACAATCATCAGAGGCTTTTTTTTTTTTTAGTTTTAAAAGCATTTTTTTTGGCCGAAGAGGATGTAGAAAAAATGCTTTTAAAATTTTTTAAAAAGCCTCTGATGATTGTGCAGCTCAGCTGGGCATGGGGGGGGCAGGGATTTTTGCTACCGGTTCTCTGAACCACCCGCCTCCATCGCTACCGGATCACGCAATCCGGTCCAAACCGGGAGCATTTCACCCTGCAACAGGTGTTCTATTCTCTAGTCAGATTTCTTTTCAGCACTAACTTTCCATTCAGCCTTTCACTGCATATACCTATAGGTTCCCTGTTTTTTCTCAGATCTTCCCCTCTCCTCCCAGTTCCTCTGGTGGCATCTTCTTCCATCCCAATGGCAGACTGGGGATCACATCCAGCAAAGTAGCTCTTCTCAAGCAGAAAATGGACTTTCAAGAAGCCAAGGGGAATGAAACAAGATACAAGCCTTAAGCAATCTACCCACCAGTTGCCTGCAGGGTGAGTAACGCACTGTGCTTGCTTAATGTGTTGAAAGAAGGGCATATCATTCAGACAGTCACCAAGATGCATGGTCCTCCCTTGGGAATGACTGGGATGAAGCCTTTTTATACAGCAGCCTTGAATACGACACTGGGTCTCCTGTTTCCAAAAGAACGAGCAAACTGAGAAACAACTATAAGGCAGGAGGAACCATGGAAAAGGAGAATTGTAAAATAGAAAAAAAAAAAGACACATTTGCTGGAAATGTAACAAGGATGAAAGAATATGGTAAATACACATTCATCTATTTCCTGACAGAAGATGTAAATTTATAAACATATAAATCAGGTGCCCTCCTCTGGAACAATATGCACTGTCAAAGTGAATGTAAATTCTCTGTATATCATAGAAATGTTCAAAACAATGTCTCATTCTCAGTGTATTTCTGGCAATACACTGCATGCAGAGATGGGTTTCAGCAGGTTCTGACCAGTTCTGGAGAACCGGTAGTAAAAAAGCCCCGCCCCCATCTATTCTCTGCCTCCCAAGTCCCAGCTGATCAGGAGGAAATGGGGATTTTGTAGTAACCGTCCCCTGGATTGGGGAGGGAATGGAGATTTTACAGTATCCTTCCCCTACCATGCCCACCAAGCTACGCCCACCAAGCCATGCCACGCCCACCAAGCCACACCCACAGAACCGGTAATAAAAAAAATTGAAACCCACCACTGACTGCATGTATCTAATACAACCTAATACAGAATAACAGAGTTGAAAGGAACCTTGGAGGTCTTCTAGTCTAACCCCCTGCTCAGGCAGGAAACCCTACACCAGGGGTCGGCAACCTTAAACAATCAAAGAGCCACAAAGGTCCTAACCGGAAGCCCCCTGTTCAATTCTGGAGCCAACCGGAAGTCCAGTTCCCCCACCATAGAGTCTCTATCTAGCGCGGCATCCTTTTTCCTCTACCTGTCCTAACCAAAAGCCCTATCAATTGTGGAGCCGACTGGCGACAGGGAGCCACCGCAGAGGGATGAAAGAGCCACATGTGGCTCCAGAGCCACGGGTTGCTGACCCCTGCCCTACACTATTCAGTAAACAAGTTTCCAAAGTCTTTTCCTATTATACCACTAGCCTTAGTTGATTAGGTGTTAGATGGGCAGTGTATCTGATTATTTGGAAACTGAAAAGAGTGGGCCCTCAATCTCCTGCAAATAGTGAACAAATAGGTTCAGCTGTGTTACATGAGAGACAATGCTGTATTGTAGCAAAAAATATTGAATCCCACGTTTGTTATTGTTCCAAAATGAATTTTCTGTTCTGTTTCTGGCCTCTAGAGTTTAATGCTCTTAGTTTGCAGTTAATGACTAGATCAGATGTCATAGTTTGCATAAAATAGCATGTGAATTTACTTAGGTTAAAACTACCTTTGGTTGCATTTGTGGAATGTGGGTCTAAATGTGTCAAAACTGCCTGATATTATCCTTACCCGTTAGCAGGTGGTAAGTGACATGAGTATAGCTAAGGTTGGTAGACATAAGCCACATATTCCTTATTGTACTAAAAAGCATTATGTGAAAGTCTTGATCAACCAAATGCCAAAATGGGTGGTGGAATGCAATACCTACAGGTCCATATTTTAAGGACTGTTATATTTGTGCTTTAGAATTAAATTGTAAAAAGTATGAATTGATGAACTATATAAATAAAAGTAGACAGGTTGGACAAGCCTGTGAAACTAAGGGAAGGAGGATGATTTGGATAAAGATAATCTGATTTTGTGTAGGGAACAAAAGATATAAATTTAAATATAAAAGAGAATGCTACAATATGGTTCAGAAAATATGAACTGTTATCATATGGCTGTTATGGGTAGTTATAAATATAGGAATCTATAAGCTGGTGATAGCTGCATGTTTCATGTCAGTCAATAGTGATAATGGAGGAAGGAGAGGTACATTTGAGGGGGGAAATATTATTCAAAATTAATGTGATCCCTGGAGGGAGAGGGTATATATCTGTTAGATGGTGTGACTGGATGGATGGGACTGAGACAATAGTCTGTAGAAAAGGTTTTTGGCCTATTCAGAGATCCATCAATAAGAAAGAATGGTGATTGGTTTGGAATAATTACTTAGAAGTAGGTCTAACTCTCTTGAAGAAGCAATTTACACGTCTCTTCTTAAGTGGAGATGGCAAAAGAACATACAAATATAAAATCATGATTGCTTTGATTACATATGATGTAAAATTGAGTTTTTGAAGGCTCCAATGATGATGAAAAGTATTGCTCATTTTTGATAATGTCAAGTATAAATGGAGGGGCGAAATGAGAAAAATATGGGGGGGTAGGAGGAAGGAAGAAGTTAAAGACATGAGAAAGAAAGTACAAGAGAAAGTGTGAATCCTCTTATGAAAAAATATTAGAATCTCCCAACAGAATGCATAGATGTAAATTTTATTCATTCATTCATTCAATTTATATGGCTGCCCATCTCAACAAGTAACTCTGGGAACTGGACAAAATTAACAATTACAAGCATTACAAAAATTAAAATACTGTACATAGCAGCTGAGAAAATACCATATCCCATCATCACCAATACAACCAAGGAAAGGGTACCCACACACATTTGTGGTCCTAGCCTGGGCACTGAGCCAGATCTTTAGGGATTTATGATATGCCAGGGCCATCCTGATCCCCAGAAGATGAATGTTCCATAGGGATGGTATTACAGCAGAAAAGTCATGTCTTCTGCCAATAGATACTCTTTAGCCTGAAGCATACCCATCCCGCTTGACCAAATCAGGCAGGTAAAAACAATGGTCCTTTAAATTAAAAGGATATCAAAGCCACTTGGTAAACTTACATTGCAAAATGAAATAACTCCACATGTTTGTGGAGTTACGCTAACATGAAGTATGGAAAAGGATGGTGGTGGAATGATAAAAGAAGCTGTGGCTGTATATAAGAGAAAGATTCCTACAAAAATGAGGATGAAAGATATTTTATAATGCACATATAGAGAGAGAGATGGTTGCAAACGTATAATCAAATTCAAGGGAATGTTAGGATTATAACAGGCAGAGAGAAAACAGAGCAATTTAAATGAAAAACAAAATTGTTTGGGAAATGGATGAATAGGGCTAAACAACAAGCCTCCAGCAAAGTGAATGGAATTAAAAAATAAAAAGGGTGAATTTATTTGAGATGAAACTGAAATGAAGGGATGCTGGAATTTGCATGGAAACCATAGCAATATGTCAAAGAGTGGAATTAAAATGAATGCTCTGTTATTTCATAAGAAAACACTGATGAAAGGGAAATCGTAAACACTGTGAAAATGTTGAAAAATGATAAGGCTGAAAGTATAGTTGTAAATAGTAATTGAGGAAATGTTAAAATATGGATGATGTTTGCTTATGGAGTGACTGTACAAGTAGACTGTTGTTTGTTTGAAGACTCCTTCAATGTCCGACATTTGGAAGAATGCTTTTATTTCTCCATCATGAGAGATAGTTAGCAACAATGAATGCAAAAACTACAATGGGATTAGTATATTAAGTACGGCTGGAAAGATGTTTGGGAGAATTTTGGTCAAAGTGGTATAAAATGACACTTTGACATGAAATGACAATGAGCACAATTAGGGAAATGCAATTGCAGCTGCCAGGCTTAGCAGGCATGTTTTAAGGCAGCTGGTCTCTGATAATTTAATTTATTGCAAGAATGAGAAAAGTTACCATTATAATAATATTCCAGGTATAAAATGTAAGCAATGGTATGGTAGCACTGTAAAAGTTTAACAGTTGGTTCTGCCAGCTCCATTCTTACCCCTTCACCATACTGCACTGCACACAATCAAACAGCTGGTTGTCACATCAGTTATAGTAGCTCAGTTCAACTCTACTTTCAACCTGCTCGCAAAATTCCAGAAAATTTAACAATTGGCTCTTGTAAACTGGTATGAGCCAGCAGTAGCATACCACTGAATGTGAGCCATATTTATAATGTAATCAAGGTTTAACTTTTTCTCTGCCTGCATAGGAAGACTTTGTTCCTTGATATGGTAATGGGCTACTCTAGTTTCAGGCTGTTTGTTTCTGGCCCTGCTCTTACATTGGGAAATTGGCATACTGTGCATTTTCTAGGCAAAGCATGTGTCCAGAGTTTTGCTCTTTAAGCAGATCACTGACAACTGTTTGAACCTGAGAAGTATTGATTATATGTGTGTTGATTTAGTGAAAGTGGGTGATAAAGTGAACAAGCTGGAACTATGGAATGTATTTCAGAGACACCATGTTGAAAATTTGTAACTAAATGTGATCAAATCAATATATAATGGAAAAACAATATGCATGAAAAGACCTCCAAGGTCGCTTCCAACTCTGTTATTCTGTTATTCTAGAATGCTTACTGAATCGTTCAACATGGAGCAGGGAGTAAGACAAGAACATTAGTTGTGTATTTATGGATACCTGGTACTCAGTTTTGGACATAATCTATGTATATATTTTATGTGCAAATGATGGCATGTTGTTGACTGAGAACTTGAACAATTTGCAGCAAATATTTGTACAATGTATTAATTTTCAGATCCCTGCTCCTCTCATACTTGTATTTAACAAAAAAAACAATAATCTATTATAAGTTGTATACAAGTGGTAAAAGCTAGAGTAAATAAATGATGGTAGGATGCTTACTAAGGATGGAAAAATAGATGGAGAGATTTTAAGACATCGAATTCTGGTAGAAAAACAGTCAGCAATATGTGGTCTGCGCATCAAAAAAATGTTTCTAAAGAAGCAAAAATGAAAAAGTTGGCTTCTGCCCACCGTGTTATATATGTGGGAGAAAGTTAGGCATCTAAGGAGAAACATAAAAGTTGAATACAATGAAAATGGATTATTTTATAAAAAGTGTAGTAAAACAAGAAGCGATGACGTCAATACGAATGTGGATAGAATACAAAGGTAGAGATTAGTACCAGGAAAAAATACACTGCAGTGTTTCAATCATGTACAGAGAATAAGGACAGAATACATGACAGAAAAGACCCTAAAAAGAAAGATATAAGAAGTTTAATGAAAAAAAATGTAGTGTATAAAGAAGTATGAGGATGAGGTAGAAACCAGGGGTGAATCCAGCAGGTTCTGAAAGGTTCTGGAGAACCGGTAGTGGAAATTTTGAGCAGTTCAGAGAGCTGGTAGCGGTAATTTTGAGTAGTTTGGAGAACTGGCAAATGTCACCTCTGGTCCCAGAGTGGGGTAGGAATGGAGATTTTGCAGTATCCTTCCCCTGCCATGCCCACCAACCCACATCATACCCACCAAGCCATGCCCACAGAACTGGTAGTAAAAAAAATTGGATTTCACCACTGGTAGAGAAAGACGGTTTAAGAGGAAAGAAACAGTTTACTTTTTTTCCCCCCTTTCTGTTCAATCATGCCAAATCCCAGAGATGGCCTGGACAAGTTCCTGTACTGTTTTGGCAAGGTTTTCAGAAGTGGTTTGCCTCCTTCCCAGGTCTGAGAGAACATGACTAGCCAAAGGTGTATAGCTTTTCCATTCACCAGTTATATGGATCCACATAGAACTTAAATACAGAGTCTTCCTGATGAACCCAGCTTTATGAAATATGATTGTGTAAAGCAGACCCCTTTCAGTTGAGTTTCAGGTCTGGGCCTGGTAGAGAATTAGTATTGTTCACACTTTTGGACGACTTCTGGTGGGAGCAGAACGGGGATATTGCAGCCATCCTTTCTTTACTTGACCTCTCAACAGCTTTCGATACCATTAACCACAGTGTCCTCTGGATCAGCCCCATAGGTTGGGATTAGCTCTCTGGGTTGGGAGTAGGCAGGACTATATTGGCTGGTTCTCTCCATTCTGCCAAGGCCAGTTCCAGTCAGTCTATTTTAGTCATTCTGCCAAGGCCAGTTCCAGTCAGTCCAGTTAATCTATTGTATGGGATGCTGCAGGATTCAGGACTTTCTCTGCTC
The DNA here is from genome assembly GCF_059756535.1 of Pantherophis guttatus. NCBI lineage: Eukaryota > Metazoa > Chordata > Lepidosauria > Squamata > Colubridae > Pantherophis > Pantherophis guttatus. The sequence goes on from NC_142069.1 coordinate 29,439,873, forward strand.
CCATTTAACTTCTACATGTAACCACTGGACAAGGTCATCTATCACTGAGGGGTAAGGTATCATCCATATCCTGATGAATCCAGCTGCCCCTAGTGAATTAAGCAATGCTGTGGATGTCCTGGCTTGATGTCAGAGGCTGTAGGGCACAGGTGTCAAACTTGCGGCATCACATTGCTGTCACATGATGTTTCTCGACATTTTTCCATTCATGGAGCTGGGGTGGGCATGGCCTGTGCATGACACATCTGGCCCACGGGCCACTAGTTGTAGGGACTTGAATGGGGAACAATAGACTCATGATTCTGCTCAAGGAACAGGTGGTAGTCATGGCTAGGAGGACCTTTGCTCAACTGCATGTTGTATACCAGTTGTGCCCATTATGAGGACTCTACTCTAAGTGACTCTTGCCATGATCATCCCCTGAATGGACTACTGTCATCCACTGTACACAAGGCTGCCTTTTAGCAGTATCCAGAAGCTTCAGCTGCTGCAAAATGTGGTGGTGTGGGCAGTTATTTGTGCCCCTACCACTGACCACCTCTGTTCCATGAGCTGCATTGGTTGTCAGTCTGCTTCCAGATTCAATCCAAGGTGCTGTTTATAAGCTTTAAAGCCCTATATGATCTGAGACAACGTAGGGACCTTGGGAGGGACTGCCTCTCCACATTACATCTTTCCATCCCATTAGGTCCAATAAAAAGGGAATGTTACAACTCCTGTCTGCTAAGGAGCACCTTCTAACCACCTTTTTATTTTTTTGCCATTGGACAGGTCCACCACATATGTTAATAGGAACCCGGTATCTTTCCAGCATGCTGGTGATGTGTTTTGGAACATCTTTGCCATATTTGCTGGTGGCAAATGCCATCTGTAGAACATTTTCTAAGTTTCCTAATTTTGATCACATGACCATGAGGATGCTGCAATGATCGTTAAGTATGAAAAACAGTCATCGGTTGTGTTTTTCATTGCAACTTTAAATGGTCACTAAACAAATGGTTGTCAGTTGAGGACTACCTGTAACAAAAGGCAGATTTATCCAGTATCTCCCGAAGACTTAGTAGTAGGAAGACCTAGAACAGCCTTTCTCAACATTACACAGTTACAATTCTGATGATCTTTGAGTTGTACAGACATCCTGAATGATGGGACTTGCAGACCAACTCATGTGGAAAGATCCATATTGGACGAAGCTAGGTGAAAAAGTCAAAGCTCAACAATGCATTGCTTCTCACGCCCCACCAAATCTCTTCAGATCAATGTGATTCATTCTTTCTCCTTGTTTTCAGTTCCACTGAGACACTAATGTTATTTTTCTTGGATAAAATGAAGTGATGGATGAGACAGTTTACCAGTAGGATAATGAGCAGTGAAAGCAACAGAATATTCAAAGAGCTACAAATCCATGAACTTGCTGTGGAAGATATTTGCTTGGCATCTGCATCACATGTGGCTAATCAATTTCTCTATTTAGAGAGAGAGGATTCAGATTAGAGCCTAGGCAAGGGGCAGAAATCATTTTGCTACAATAACTAATCCTTCTCTCAGTGGCCAAGTTCTGAAATATACTAACATAGCACCATCTAGCAGCAAGGACTGCATAGGCATGCAGCACCTGCCCTCAAGGATTTACCAGAGTAGTAAATTCAAAATGCAAATGACTTTATCTCTTCCTTTTTACACAGCAAAAGAACTGTATCAGAATTGACACACAAGGTGCCAAATGTAATGCTTTGCTTCTCCAAAAAGGACAAAAAGGATAAATCTATCTGGGATCCAGAAAAGCCACTACTGTTTATGTAGAATGGAATGGAATGGAATGGAATGGAATGGAATGGAATGGAATGGAATGGAAGAATAGAATAGAATAGAATAGAATAGAATAGAATAGAATAGAATAGAATAGAATAGAATAGAATAGAATAGAATAGAATAGAATAGAGAGGGGAGGGGAGGGGAGGGGAGGGGAGGGGAGGGGAGGGGAGGGGAGGGGAGGGGAGGAGTTGGAAGGGACCTTGGAGGTCTTCTAGTCCAACCTCCCTGTTTAGGCAGGAAACCCTATACCATTTCAGTCAAATGGTTGTCCAATCTCTTCTTAAAAACTTCCAGCATTGGAGAATTCACAACTTCTTGAGGCAAGTTGTTTCACTGATTAATTGTTCTAACTGTCAAGGAATTTCTTCTTAGTTCTAGGTTTCTTGTCTCCTTGATTAATTTCCATCCCTTGCTTCTTGTCCTGCCCTCAGGTGCTTTGGAGAATAGTTTGACTCCCTCTTCTTTGTGGCAACCCCTGAGATGTCAGAACACTGCTATCATGTCACCCCTAGTCCTTCTTTTCATTAAATTAGACATACCCAATTCCGGCAACTGTTCTTTATATGTTTTCGCCTCCAGTACCCCTAATCATCTTTGTTGCTCTTCTCTGCATTCTCTATAATATTATAGACAGTTTGATGTTGTAAATAGTTTTGAATTCTGCCAGACAACAGACACACCTTGATTAAAAGCAGGTTAGGTCTGAACCTAGGACCAAATGAAAATCAACTGAGCAATCTTGATTTAAGGCATACTCTTCACGTGTACTTTGCTGTCAGCTTGGTGCTTCCAACCTTGAGCCTTACTCAGCAGAAGCTTATGACTTTCACTCTCTTGTACATGAGCAGATTTTAAGGTTTTATGATAGAGTAGCTTTCTTCAGCCTGGTGTTCTTTAAATGTGTTAAACTATAACTCATGTCTAGAGGGCACCAGATTGAGAAAGCTGTAAAAAGAGTCTGTTAAAAAAAAAAAAACCTGAATGTTTCCAATTCCCAATTGCCAACTACAGAAATTTTCCTGCAGTGTAAGTTAATATAGATTTGTCCTGCCATAGAAAAAAAAAATCAAACGGGGGAAATTTTTCTGGCTTCTTTTCTCTTTCTGTGGTGTTACTGCATAAAAGCTAAAAATTTTAGTTTTTTGTTTTGGTCTTGCATGATTTAGTTTTTGTTTTGGTCTTGCATGGTTTTACATGAAAAAAAGGTACTATAAGTCATATAACAACACTACATTTTTTCTATCTGAGGTTTCTGACATCTGAGCTGGACCAGATATCCCAATTAGTTGTTGGCATGAAAACAACTTTTTATTTTATTTGCAATGACAAAGCAATGGTAGGATAAATTGACCCATCCTCAAATGCCCAAATAGATCAATTTCATATTTTGTTCTTCAAAAAGCCTTTCCCACAAAATACTTCTCATACAATATCATAATTATCATAATAATAGAACTTATTATTCAGCCATAGAGTTATTAGAAATGTGGACCTATCGACCAAGTAATTCACTGATTTGTTAATTAGTCTCATGACATCAGACATGGAACAAAGCTTGACTTACTAAAGCAACAATCAATCTCCACAAAGAGACTGACTTTAACTTATGCCTTCAACATCCTATCAATGTGAGTAGAATGCAACAAAAAAAGAGGGAGAGAAAGGCAAGAAATGACATCAAGGAGAAATAAAAAAGAAAGGGCTGCCAAATATCTTTCAAGCAAGATGTCAAGTCTGTCTTTCATGGACCATCTCTTAGGGATCAGTCTAAGTCTTCAGTTGTAAGAGCTGAAGTGCTTGACCCAAATGAACCTCCACAACCCACACCATAGTAATTAGCTGAAGAAAGCACATCTGAGGAAACACCAATAGAGGCCGAGTCAGCTGATCCAGTATCTGAGCTAGGCAAAGTCTCTAGTCCAGCAATACACTCTGAGCAGCAAAAAGGAGCCTGGATAGCTCAACAGACAGAGCACTGTAATTTAACACCAGCTGTCTGCAATTAAAGTAAGATCGAATCTCGCCAGGCTCAAGGTTGACTCAGCCTTCCATCTTTTCTAAGGTAGGTAAATTGAGGACCCAGTTTGTGGGGGCAATAAGCTGACTTTGTATAAATATACAAAAGGATGAAGGCTATTGCTTAACGCATTGTAAGCCGCCCTGAGTGTCCAGAGAACGGCGGCATATAAATCATTTTTTTTTTAAAAAAATGAGTCAAACTGATAGTAAGGGCTGTATTAAAGAAACTGCACCTTATCTGATTCTTTGTGGCAATTAATCTTCATGGATGCCATTTGCTATGATCTGATCTGTATTCTGTTTTGGATTCCTTGCTGAACATTGGACTGCAACCTGACCACTTTGGGGTTATATCTGAGCAAGTATTATGTCACTCCAGGCCATCAATCCAGACCAGGGGTGTCAAACTCATGTCATCACGGCGGTGTCATGTGACTTTTTTAACCTTTTGCTAAACCAGGTGTGGCCATGGCCAGCGCGTGATGCATCCAGCCTATGGACCGGGAGTTAGACAGCCTTGATCCAGACTATCTAAAAAGTAAGATTTCAGTTTTCTATTCTCCAAATAGAATGTATGTAGTTTCCAATATGTACCAAAAATAAAAATTTAGAACCACAATAAATACCCTGTGTATTTGCAATTGGCAACACAGAACAGCTTGGTTGCCTCCCCACATACATGCTCACACTGTAGTACAGGTTATTACAGTACTTGCAATAACCAAAGTGGAGCAATTACAATCTGAAAACAAAGAACTACAAGTACAGATTTCCATTGACCATGTGAGGTAGATGGAATGCACCAGGTGTAAATGCCTTGTAGCAATACCTGAAAATGTTGATGGGATTTTGGCTCTGTTTCAGTCTTTCTGGCCCAATGCAATCTATACCTGAGCTTTCACTCTGGAGACTTTTCCACAACCTGATTTAAATTGGGGGTTCTAATTATCTTACTCTTTGACTAAGTGGTCAAATGGGCTAATCCTCTGCTATTTCAACAGAACCCATTGCTGTTTAATTATGATGAGGCTGTCAACCACTTAAAGATGATATTTGAAGACCCAAACTAAGTCAGCTCTAGCCAACTGATGTATTAGAGAGTTACAGCAGGAAAGCCAGGTAGTAGTTGTTTATGTTAGTGACATCACTTTCATGGGACAAGACTTGGAGTGGAATTTAGCAGTTCTGATGGACCAGTTTAAGGAAGGACTTGCATATAGGATCCTGAATAAATTCATCAGATTAAAATGCTCTGCCTTTCTGATGGAAAGGTGATCCATCACAACGTGATCCATCAATGCCTGCATATTGTTGATGGGTACCTCCAAACACCCCAAGATGTGCCTCATTGAATCCCCTTTTGGATTGCAACCTCCTTTCAGACCCCCAAAGCCAAGATCTTTAGCCACATCCTCTCAACCTGCAGAGCCCATGAAAATAGATGGAATAACACCACATTTATCTCTGGAATAAAAGGACTAAATGCAGATGTCTAGGAGACAGCATTAGGCCACTATATATCCAGCCAAGAAATCATGCCAAGAAACAGGCTATAGAACTCTAGACTATGGCCATCCAGCTAGTCTCACAGTGCCATGAACTACTGTGCTTAGCCAGTACTTGATCCTGCCTGTCAAGTTTCAAATTCATGGTTTCCTAACTTTATGAACCATGCCATGATTGATTCTGGAGCCATGAGAAATTTCATGGACTTCACATTTTCTGAGATCCATGAGTTTCCAAGACATGCTGCTTAATTTCCTCATTACATAGAAAGAATTGATGGGAGATCCCTTATATCTGGGCCAGAGGCCTAGGTTGTGATGGAATTTTAAAAGTACATAGAGCATCTGATCTTTGCCCTTCATCTGCCAGTGATTTGGGGCACTCAGTAGCTCCATAACTTTGCCTCTCAGATCATCCCTTTGAAAGGAATCATACTATACAATTCACCCAGCTGCATGAAACATTTCCCCTCCATGCATCCAGTTGTTCTAACAACTGGAGAAGGGATGCCCAGCCTTCCATACAAATATGTAAATCTCAGTGACATCTTCGGTGAATATAAAGTTGATTAGTCTATCACTATATCACACCCGTGGATGCCCTATTTCCCTATAGATTGAACCTTTGAGCCAAGATCCCAGTAGGGTGGATTTACTTCTCTCAGAACCTAATCTTATAGCTCTGCAAGGCTTCATAAGATTTTTTTTTTAAAGCAAGTTCATTTGCTCCTCTACTTTATCCACAGGATGAAGTTGGGAAACCAATATATATAAATAATTATATATGGCAACACCTCTATTATTTGTGAAAAAGAAGCCAGGATAACAAACTTCGCAACAAGTGATTACTAAACTGATCATAATTACCGATCATAATCTGATTTTTAAACATCTGAGGAAGTCCCAATTTTTTACAAAATTTATTCTCAGAGTATGCAAAACAATGTAAAGTGGAAGACAGCTTTTCATACCCAGTCTGGCCATTTTTGACTATACAGTGATGACATCTGGCTTATGTAATATACCCATAATAGTTCAACACTTGAACAATATTTTTCAGGATTTTACAAACAAGTTTGTCAGCTTTTACTTAGATGACATCCTGATTTATTCATTCTTCCTTCAGGAACATGAATACTATGTTTGAAAACAGCCCTGTATGGTTCAGAGAATATCACTTATTGTACATGCAAACCTTGAAAAACACAAGTTCAGAGCAGAAATTTACAATGTGTTTTTGTTAATACAGTTAAAGATTTACAACTGGAGTAAATACCTTAACATACTCTGAAACTCAGTACTTTAAGTAGCTTAATATGTAATTGATTTAATTAGATTGACTTAACTATTCCATTTAAAATTCTATATGTATTATTGTTATCTATCCTTCCGTTACCTATCATCTCTCCTCTAAGCTCTTTTATATGTACAAAGACTTGGCTTCATTTACAAAGGTAATTTTCTACCGGTATTGAACTTTCATACTTGCAGAACTGCTTAATTACATAGGTACTGTTTTGCTTTTAGGATGTTTACAACTTTTTAACATTATTTGTTTTTTACATTCTTCGGCCATTCTATTTTTTCCTGGAGCGAATCTTCTTCTTCTTTGCTTCGGTGCCTGCATTACAAATTCATTTTTTTATATTTTCAAAGTGGAAACTGACAGGTGAGGCTTGAGTAAACAATACTCCTAAAATGTTGTGGAGTGAAACCAAATGAGATGGCAACATTTTTAAACAATGCAGAAAGTACCAAAAAGCTCTGTTTCGTCATTCTCTATATCCCATTCCGTTAAGAGCTGCAGGAATTAGGGAGACCTGAAGAACACTGGGGTAAAAGATAGCTGGCCAACAGGTGAGAAAACTATGCAGTCTAAGGCAGGAAGATGATGTTGGTGATTATGGTGATCAGAGGTGGTATTCAGCAAGTTCTGACCAGTTCTGGAGAACCGGTAGCAGAAATTTTGAGTAGTTTGGAGAACCAATAAATACCACCACTGAATGGTCCCACCCACCCCCATCTATTCTCTGCCTCCTGAGTCCCAGCTCATCAGGAAGAGATGGGGATTTTGCAGTATCCTTCCCCCGCCACACCCACCAAGCCACGCCCACCATGCCACGCCCAGTAAAAAAAATTGAATCCCACCACTGCTGATGATGGTGATACTTTTGCCCTGTGTCTCTTTGAATTCACATTGCAAAATAAATTACAAATGTTGTAATTCAGGCAGGACATTCCTGAGTTGCCACGAGAAGATTCATTTTTTTATCTCTTTAACAGAGTGTTTAAAAGCCAAAGCAATTTGCCTACTAGGTTGCAGAAATGGCAAGAAGGCTGAAAAGGGAAGTGCTGTTCTCCAGTCTTGCCAGCTGTCTGCTGGCAAGTTACTGCAGTTACTTTCCCTGCTTGGTTTTATTTGAGCTGTAAATGGCAGGCTCCACCCAAGCCCTTTTATGGATTTGACAGCCTTAGTTAGGACAGTCCCTGTTCATCTCCAGGGAAATCTCCCCTCGCCCAGCCATCTGCCTTTCTCCCAGCTCTTTCTTCCTCTGCAGCTTTGTCAGGCAATAAAAATTATCCCATTCCTGATGAAGAATTCAACTTCTCAGTAATGAAAAATTACAGGGATATTGCAGACGTTATCCCTGCAATGCTGATTTCTCAAGCTTGCTTGCGTATAAATAAGACTGTTTAACTGAAGAGCTCCAAGAGTAAATTATAGCTTTATTGTATGCAGACGCTGAAAAAAGTAAAATGAGCTTTTCCTTTGTTTCAACATCCTCAAGTTAAATGCAGGGTGCTTTTAAGAACAGAACCAGGGTATAATATTTGTTTTAGGAATAAATTCCATTTCACTTTATTTGCTGCAAACTGAATTTCACAGGGGTGACACATGGAATCTTGGCTCCTACATTCAAAGCCATTTGCGCTCCAGAGCAATTGCAACACTTCACACAACTTGCACCAATGGCAGATACCAGAGCAACAGCTAGCAGGGCAGAACTTTCTCCCATTTCCAGTTTTATTGTGGGGGGGGGAGGGAAGAAACTTCTGGATACCCCACTCTACTAGGATTCAGTCCTGCTTCCATGGACAAAAGTCCCACCCCTTCAGTTACAGTGAGAATATAGAATAGAATATAATTCTTTATTGGCCACATGTGATTGGACACACAAGGAATTTGTCTTGGTGCATATGCCCTCGGTGTACATAAAAGAAAAGATACATTCGTCAAGAATCATAAGGCACAACACTTAATGATGGTCATAGGGAAACAGTCAATATAAATCTTAAGGATACCAGCAACAAGGTTATAGTCATACAGTCATAAATGGGAGGAGATGGGTGATAGGAACGATGAGAAGATTAATAGTAATGCAGACTTAATAACTAGTTTGACAGTGTTGAAGGAATTATTTGTTTAGCAGAGTGATGGCGTTCGGGAAAAAACTGTTCTTGTGTCTAGTTGTTTTGGTGTGCAGTGCTCTATAGCGTTGTTTTGAGGGTAGGAGTTGAAGCAGTTTATGTCCAGGATGTGAGGGGTCTGTAAATATTTTCACAGCCCTCTTTTTGACTCATGCAGTATACGGATCCTCAGTGGAAGGCAGGTTGGTAGTAAGTGTTTTTTCTGCAATTATCCTCTGAAGTCTGTGTCTGTCTTGTTGGGTTGCAGAACCCAACAACATTCTTTGTTGTGCGTTTTTGATGTTGGGTGTCCATTTTAGGTCGTGAGATATGGTAGAACCTAGAAATTTGAAGGTCTCACTACTGTTAATACTGTGTTGTCTAGTATTGTAAGAGATGGTAGTTTGGGAGGGTTTCTCCTAAAGTCCACTACCATTTCTACGGTTTTGAGTGTGTTCAGTTCCAGATTGTTCTGGTCACCAGCGAGAATATATACACGCCCCTGTCTTGGTTAAATGTTTATATTACAAAATGTGGGATTTTTGCCTTCATTCATATTCCATTCTACAAATTTGTGGTCATAAATAACAATACATAAAGTAATAAATCTATTTCTTGGTCTATGATAGTTCAGATTGTGGTTTATCAAAAATCTCACTGGATATTTTTGTGCCCACTGAAGGACCACAATATTTCTTTCCGAAGAGCCACTTTGCCCAGTAATCATTACCTGAGACTGATGGTCACTCAGCATAGATGTTAGTTCACAGATGTCTTGGAAGGCATGGTTGCCATTGTTTTTCTCACTGTCAGTATCCACTGAACTTTTCTGTCTGTGAGGAGAAACTGGGAGTGGCAAAACAATATCTTTTATTCTTTTCCTTCACTTCATCTCCCATCACCACCACTTTTGTCATCAAAAAGCTTCAATTTCAAATGCAATGTTCTCAGATTAACAAAATCAAGATACCAGTTTTGTCTTTGACATTTTTTTTAATGAGATCTTGCTGCTTTTTTCATGTTTACTGGACTTTGTGGAAAGATCCTAATTCTATTAATATATTAAGATCTTCAGTGTAATGTATGATTCTAATTCTTTGAACAAGGAGTCTTTGTTGCAGTTGGCCAACACAGAATTTTAGAAAGATGTTCAAAGCTCCATAGTAGTTTGGAAAAATATTGTAGCATAGTGTACTACATGCTTTTTCAATAAGTAGAATTTTTGCAAAATAATGGATATCTGGCAGTCCTAGCCTACCAAGAGAAGAAAAATGCTGATGCTATCTAAATATTCTCTCTCACACACACATACAAATATAAGCTAATTTTACACAATGCCTTACAGACAAGTTGCTACAAATTGGCATCTTTCCCCATCTTTTAAGTATTTCTCTTGTATTATATTCCTCTTCTGTTCTTAAACTCTTCCCCATAAGGGACTGTCATTCATTTCAACCAGATCATGCTGCTCTGCATTTTATACACCTTTCTTTTTGTTCTATGCTTTGATGAGCATATGACCTGATTAAAATTGTTTCATTTTAGAATATTACCAGTGGCATCTCAAAAGAAAGATATGTACATATTGTCGTTTGACCTAGATTTTGAAATTCCCTTTTGGCTTTCAAATCCCTTTTGGCATCTCCAGTTGTGGGAGTGCCCAACTGTGCAGCTTTATCCATCTATCAACTCTAATGCAAGGTGTTTCCCTCCATTTCAACTTAGTATAGTTCCCAAGTGCTCATAACAATACTGAACATAAAGGTACCCAGATACACAAGAGGAAGAAATTAGCAGAATGAACTGTTGCAATAACTTTCAGAGTCCTCTAGCACAGGGGTGCCAAACTCAAGGCCCACAGGCCAGGTCTGGCCTGCGGATTATTTGATCTGGCCCATGGGGTCAGCCTGGAAACAATGAAGGACTGGCCGTGGTGCCTCTGCCAGCAAAAATGGAGCTTGGGGGGACCATGCACGACTCCCAGGATCCATCTTTGGCCGCGATGGCCTCCTGCAGCCCTCTGCCAGCAAAAACAGAGCTCAGGGGGACTACGCACTGGCAGAGGGCCAGCAAAATAAAAGCAAACCTGCCACACCGATCCCCGCCATGCCCACCCACCCCCGAGGTCAAACACAATCCTGATGTGGCCCTCAATGAAATCGAGTTTCATACCCCTGCTCTAGCTGTATTTTCTGGAGATCGTATTTTGCTCAACTTTTTCAAGGATTCCTTTATGTCCTTTATCTTAATTTTAGAAGGAAGATAGCAGTTGCATCAGCATTGATTTCTAGATGTCTTTACTCTCCAATTTCCCAATGATATGGGGTAGCTCAGTCTCCATCCAGTGAAATTGCTTTGTTTGACAATGCCACTTAAATAGTACAATGTTTCAAGAACATGTTTATATCAAAGCTGCTTCTCTTCAGAGTCATCTCTTTTGCAGTGTCATGCGTAAACAGGATCATTATTTCTCAGAATGTAACAGCTGTAGCACAAATAATATAGAAAGGCATCTAGAACTAGGATTTTAATAATTTGTTTATTGTAATTTTGTGCCATTTTCCATTCTCAAATTGCTCCTGTTCCCTTTTATTGAGAAAGGGCAGCTACATAAACAGTCATTTCAGCAGATAAAAATGACATGGAAGGAAAATGCAACAACTCTGAGGTTGTTCTTCTTTCTAAAATAGCATAAAGCTGCACCATCTCTTAATCTTTAAAAAAAATCCTAAAAACGTTTTGACTTTATGACTGTAGAAAGTTACCCTGTATCAGGTCATCTTGTCTATCTAGCAAAGCAGCGGCAGTTGTTTTGCCCACAAAACTGCATATGACATTGGGGTGGAGCATGGGAGCAGATTATTGGAGATGCAATGAGTAAGAAGTGAGTAAAAAGTAGAGCTTGGGCCAGCATTTCCTTGTCCTCTACTCATATTCAAAACAAAAACAAATTCAATCACAATTCAATTATTGCACAAAGAGCATTAGATGAGAATGGTGTCGAGTAGGCTATCAATGAACCAAATAAATCACATGCCTGCTCATCTGTCACATTTTTTGGTGGGCTGATGGGTGTATGATTTATTTAGGAAATAAAAATGACACTCAGTCACGAACCTTTCAGTCTTCTATCTATGACTGTGATCAAGGAGAGTGTTTAGGAAGGGACACTGTTGCATCCTCTTTTCCTGTAGCCTGCTAAACAGCTGTGGCAAAAGCTCATTGGGGATAAAATATGGCAAATGGAGGGAGAATTCAATACCCAGTTTTGAATATCATAATTTGCTCATTTGGGATCTATCTCAGAATAAGCCATCCTGTCTGCAACAGATTTCTGGGGAAATTTCTTTGTCACTAGCTTCCTGATCCTTTTAAGAAGAGATGCAGGATATTGACATTTGAAAGTTCTGCATGTAAACTATGTACGCTGCTATTAACCTACAAGTCCTCCCTATGCTATCCCTAGACATCATTGCTTGGTCCTATGTCCAACATGCACTGCTCTCCAGAATTGTAACTCTGCAAAATGTGTAGTACATGACTTGTGGGAAAAGCCCAGAACTCTGGACTATTGCACTGTTTGTAAGGGTGATCTGCAGATGATGTGGAAACGACGTCAGATTGTCCTTCCAGAATGGCATAAAGCTATGAATCAGTCCCAACTGTCTCTACCATTGACATTAAAGCAAAACTATATATTGAGAGAGAGAGAAAAAAACATGAATCAACTCACCGCTACCACCACATTTGTCTGGTCCTGTTGCTAAGCATTGATGCAAACTAAGAAAATAATCAACCAATAATCACAGGATAATAGCAGAATAGCAGAAAAATTGAATACAATATGTTTAACATAAATTCAACTTACTATATATTGCAGAGCATAACTAATGCACAATGGGATCCTAACTAGGGCTTCAACATTTAATCAATATACCAGACAAATGAATCAATTAAAAACGTTTATTAGACTAAAAATGTTGTCTATGAAGCATGTCCCAAGTTTTTTTTAGAAAATCATTAGTTTAATACAAGTGCTGATAATTGCTGCAGACAGCAATTGCTGTCTTTAAAATTCATTCTTCCTTTTCTCAAAGTATCTTTTATGAAGATGCGTGTTGTAGTTCACATTTTCTTTTGCCCTGGTAAGTAGAACCGGAACTAATTGGTTGAAGTGACTAGAAAGGGACACTGATCAAACATTTGGAAGACTCTCCTGTGGCAGAAGCTGTTCAGTGATGGAACAAATTGCTTTGGAAGGAAATGAACTCTCTGTATTTAGAGATTTTTAAACAGAAGCTAGTTGCTCTCTCTCAGGCAGTAACAGTGGATTTCCTCCACTGATTTGAAGTTAAGTATGGATGGCATTTAAAAACACAGTATTCTGCTTTCCACAGAAACAATGTTCCTATTGTTATGCAAATGCAATTGATAGATCACTCATGGGATCAATCAAATAACCTTTTTAGACACATTTCCCTGGGAGTGTAAATCTCATGGAATTCAATATGTAAAGGAGTTCATTATTCATCAAGCTGCTATCTTAAATCTGAGATAATGAATCAATTGTGAGTCCAAAGAATAGACATGATACAAGTAGTCCTTGACTTTCAACTGCAATTGGCGCAGGAATTTCCATTGCTAAGAGATACAGTCACTTGAGCCATGGTGGTGCAGTGGTTAGAATACAGTATGGCGTTCGATCCTGACCAGCTCAAGGTTTGTCCCACAAAATTACTTATGACATTCTTCCAAGGTCGGTAAAATGAGCACTCAGATTGTTGGGTGCAATACACTGACTCTGTAAACCACTTAGAGAGGCTGTACAGCAGAGTCGTGAAACTCACGGCCCGTGGGCCAAATGCGTCACATGCTGGCCACGCCCACACTGTTTAGCAAAGGGGAAAAACGTCCCGATATATCACGTGACGCCGCCATGACTACGCAAGTTTGACACCCCTGCTGTAGAGCACTAAGAAGTGGTATATAAGTCTAAATGCTATTGTTATGGGGTCATTATGCAAGTCATGCCTCATCTGATGTGATGGGACTACTTCTACGTAGTAACATAGAAGGAAGGGGTGCATTCCAGATGAATAAGAGGCAGCTCAGTCCAGATATTTTATTCGGGAAAGAGTTGAAGACAGTCCCTCCCTAATAGTTCTCAGAGTGTATACTTGATATAGATAGAGTGTTTCAAAAAATCTTGTCTATAGGTATGGAACAATGAAGCAATCTGCTTGGAAAAATCACCACTTGCCTTTTTTGGTTTGTGGGTCTGATATTTTGTGACTTTTCTTGCTGCAGTCATTAAGTGAATCCAGCTCCCACCCCCACCCCCCACCCCATTGACTGTGTTTGTCAGAAGCCTCCTGGGAAGGTTGTGACCCCAGGAATCAGGATGCTGCAACCATTGCAAATACATGCTACTTCCCAAGTGCCTGAATTTTGATCATGTGGATATTGTGATGGTCGTTAAGTGTGAAAACCACTCCTAAGTCAATTTGTTTCAGTACTGAAAAATTTGAATGGTTGCTAAATGAATGGTCATACGTCAAGGACTCCCTGTAACAGTGGTTTTGCTAAAACATGGCAGAGCTGGATTTGGGGGCTTTCCATTTTCTTAAACGATGGAATAACATTTGATTGAAAATTATGCCTACCGCAACTGCTTACAACTATTTAAAACTCTAAGACATTGCCTTAGGACTACAAGTAGAAGAAAGATGCAGTATTATAAAGAATAATAAAATTATTGAAAAGAAATAGCCAAATAATTATGGTAAGTTAATTATACTCTGTCTCACACTATTATAAACAGAAAAAGTTGGGAGCGCATTTTCTGTGTTCCTCTTTAGCTTGCTCCAAATGGTTGATGGACAACTGCAAGCTCCCATTTTTATAGCTCTTATGGATCTTCACCTTTTAATTTTACTTGAATTGGGAACTAATTTGTTATTTTTGTTTTTTTAACTTCTGCACATCACTAATTTAGTCAGTTCACATTGAGAAATGTAAAGATGACTTTGATGCAGAAATGGATGAACTGTTACGGGGATAGCAGCAATAACTTCAGTCTTGAAAAAGGGGCAAGCATGAGAAAACAGTTCAAGGTCATACGTTAAGATAGAGAGAAGCTGGCCTTGTACTGTCCCACTACCTCTTATGAGCTATATTTAATTTTAAATGTCTATTTATACCCAAATACTTTCCATCCTTGAAATAGTTGGGTGAGTATCCAGATTTTGATTTTCTGGAGCGAATCCATTTCGTCACTTTTTCCCATCAGTTGGTTCTCATCTGAAGGCAGCCTTTGATGTCTTCCAAGGTAATTTGTTCATTTACTTCAGGGATGCTGTTTATATGTGAGAACTTTCTAGCCAACATGTCCTTAGGGAGCTGAATCCCTTTCTTTTTCTGCCAGGTTAACATCATCAGATTGGTGAGGATGTATCCTGCTTCTTCTTAAACTGGTTGGTCTCTGAAATTCTCTTGGTTTGCATTTGTTGACTTACCCATTGGCACGTGTTTTGGGGACTTCATTTTTCCATGATTCATCTTTACTTTATCCTGCTATCCTACCCATTTCATGTATTCATAATCATGTTTTATACTTATATATGTTACCAAATACATGCTTGATGAAATAAATAAAATAAAAAATAAAATAAAATAAAAATATGTAGCTCTGTCCCTCAGCTTTAAGCTCATTTCATTTGGCAAGTATATGTAGGCTTTGCAACCAAATATTCTTTAGGCGGATTTTGTACAACACTATAGTTCACATTCCCAGTTGCAAAGTATGGCTGTGAAAATTGGACCATAAAAAAGGCTGAGCGCCAAAGAATTGAGGCCTTTGAACTATGCTGCTGGAGAAAACTCCTGCGAGTCCCTTGGACTGCAAGGTGATCAAACTAGTCAATCCTAGAGGAGATCAATCCTGACTGCTCTTTAGAAGGCCAGATCCTGAAGATGAAACTCAAATACTTTGGCCACCTAATGAAAAGGAAGGACTCACTGGAGAAGAGCCTAATGCTGGGAAAGATTGAGGGCAAAAGAAGAGGATGACAGAGAACGAGATGGTTGGATGGAGTCACTGAAGCAGTAGATGTGAGCTTAAATGGACTCCAGAGGATGGTAGAGGACAGGAAGAACACTGGAGGAACATTGTCCATGGGGTTGCGATGGGTCAGACATGACTTCGCAACTAACAACAAATAGTTCACATAGTATCTTTGCAGTGGCTAATTTTGTACATATATACCTGTCATCACGACTTCTCTGGAGAACTGAATGAATGGGTTGGCACACCAGTATGATTCTTACCACTTGTGTCAGAAAGCAGGTTTTAAATGTTTTAAAAAATAAGTCTGAGAATTAAGAAAATGGCAATCATAGTGAACCCAAAACTGGTTGATTGTGTGAACAGAAAATGCATAGTAAGTAAAGAACTCCAACAGCTTCCTGGAGTTTCCTGGAGTTTCCTGCAGTGATAAGTCTTCCTTGACTGATGTAGAACATTCAATAGTATATATGATTCAATAGTACCCCCTCAACTGTACCCTAGACATTTATTCCTAGGATTCGGAGAACACAGCAGTGTGCACCCTCATCCATTGACATTTGCAAATGTATGTTGTGGAGGAATTGACTTGGAGCCAGAAGCCTGCACAGCACTGGTAGCTAAATTAACAGCTACCAGTGCTGTTAATTTAGTATATCTGCTGCCTATTTGATTTACAGACAGCAAGCCTATTGCTGAGACCATTTACTGTATTGTTCTTTATTGATTGTTCAGCATCTAGTTGTTTAAATGAGTAATAAATTATTATTATATTACTCTTCCAGCATAAAATCATCTGGATCCTTCATTCTCACTGCTACAGTAAATATCCTTCAAACCTTCCCGGTCAAACTCAACTGCTATCTTCCATGCTTTGCTAAACTCAAGGGTTGAGTGTAATGAGGTACTTTAAGAAGAACAATACTTGAAAGACTGTCTGGAAAAGCAAATTTGTGCAGGATGCCAGAGCCTGTCTCCTTGTGCAATTAAAAAAAAACAAAACTCACTTCTACTTATTTAGCCTGATCCAGCAAAGCTGCATGGATTCACAACGTTCACTTTGTACTTGAGAGGCTTGAACTAGGCTTTGCATTTATCCCTTTGATCTTCCTTCTCCTTAAAAGATGTTGGCATATTAATATTACTAAGACTGTATTACTATTATTCTTCTCTTCCTTACTTAGTAGCTATCTCTTCCCACTTATTACTATAACCATGTTGCTTGTGTCTTTCAATTATAGTGTTTTTGTTTCCTAGTACGATTCGGTAGCTTATTAGTAACCTGGACAAACACTAAGTGCTTGTATCTTTTTATTCTTGATGAATGTATTTTATTCTCCTTATGTACACTGAGAGCATATACACCTAAGACTTATTCTCCTTGTGTGTCCCTGTTCTAGACAAGATGCATGCCAGTTTGGACCAGTTTGGACTGGTTCAGACCGGTTCAGAGCAGTTCAGGCCAGTTTGGACTGGTTCAGACCGGTTCGGGCCAGTTTGGACCGGTGCAGACTGGTTGAGACTGGTTTGGACCGGTTTGCACTGGTTCAGACCAGCTTGGACTGGTTCAGACCAGTTCAGACCGGTTCAACCAGTTCGGACCAGTTCTGGCCGGTTCAGACCAGTTCGGAACGGTTCGGAATGGTTAGGACCAATTCGCACCGGTTCGGACCAATTCGCACCGGTTCGGACCAATTTGGACCAGTTCGGACCAGTTTGGATTGGTTCGGACCAATTCGGACCGGTTCAGGCCATTAATGCTCTGGACTCACTGGGCTTAAGAAGCTCTGTTCAAGTAATGTTTGTTCCTTCTATTACTTCAAACTGTGGCAAGTCAGCCCTGCTATGGGTGACAATCCTCTTGTGTAGTTTAATTGGGTTCCTGAACTTCTGCCTATAGTAATAGCATCACTATTAAGTTCCACTGGAAGCTAAGTAAAATCCTCTCTGCTATGGCATTGACATTCTGGCACTAATATGCCAGTATCCCTTCTTTTAAGGGATTTGTTTTATTAACCAATAGATTTTGATGTTTAATCTGGATGCAATTTGCATCTTACAGTAAGATCTGCTCCTGATTTTTATTTGTACTCTTATGTGATTAGCCATACTGTGTCATAAAGAAAAGAGGGATATGCATTTTTAAATGAATTAAATTTCCAACCAAGGCATTGAGATGCAGGGCTGAAACATATATGTAACCAAAAGGAGAAGGCGGCATGCATCTCTCTTCTTCAGCATGATGCAACCCAATACAACCTAACTTTACATTAACAGTCAACAGCAGAATTACAGCTAGAACCACAAGAGGCTATCTCATTCAAAACCCATGAGATCAATAGATCTGATCAATTAGAACTCCCATCTTTCAAAACAGCATGGTAAATATACCTAAGCAGGGTTCAAATTGCAAAGTCTCCACCTGGAATGAATTCTCATGAGTCCTTATGCATTCTGATCATGAATTCTTCAAACGTTGGCAAAATTTCAGGCAAAAAACACAGCCAGGATTAATACTATTAAACCATTTCTAGAACTTGGAAAACGAAGCATTTCATGGAAGAGGAAGAGACAAGAGAGAGAAATCAACTGAACGATTTTATTTTTGCCATTAATGAAGATGCTTGCCTAACCATGGAAGAAATTTTTTTCATGTTATCTTTACTGACTTTTATTAAATGACACTAAACTCTTATTCCAGCTGGTATATAATCAATTATGCACTCTGGAGTGTGGATGGTTAATCTTCCTTTACCTGTTTTTGCTTTCAGCTGAGAGGGGTCTGAAGGATTCCTTCCTCAAACCCTCAAATGCTGACTTGGGTTTCTTAGTCTCATAGATTTGTCAATATGGGGGAAACATATGAAATGTGGTGCATATGCATATGCCAAGAAATGGGAAAATGCGTGGATACAAAGTACACCTGCAGACAGATCTCCTTAGGCAAAAAGAACTAGAGCTATTTCACATAGTAAACCTGCAAGACAATATAGTTAACCAGCCAAAAGCAGAATTTAAGGCCTTCTCTGATCTTCTGTGTAACAGGAACCTCCAGGTTCAGTACCCAAACATGATTCCCTATGAAATAACAATCTGCAGGCTAACTGGACATCTACATTTGAGCCCTCTTGGATCCAGGGCACTCAGGAAGGAATACTATCCTGCGTGTAAGAGCACTGATGAAGCTGAAGGGTCAGAATGCTTCAATTTTTAAGAATAGCATATAGATAGGCAGGAACTTGAGTGTCCCATTTAAGAAACGCTGGTTTTGCTCTATGCTTCCTAACTTCACTGGCATATGTTCTGATGACTTTGCCAAAGTAAAATCTGAAGGTAAAAATTGCACTGTCCAAATGTCATGCTCCAATTTTGTATTTTGCTTAAATTCTTACTCTGTTTTCTGTTTCCCTTCGTTTGTTGGGATGGGGCAAGGAGAGTCCCATTTCTTGTGAAGCTATTTAAGTCACTTCCTTAACCCAAAAGGTGCTTTAAACAATTTTTTACATGATTTCAACGAAGTACTTCCAGCAATTGATCTGTTGCAGATTTAAATATTCTTAGCGTCCACATTAAGCCATGATTGTTTTTATTTTATAGCAGGCCAGAGTAAGCAATGAGTTAATATTTTTCAGAGCTTTCTCTTCTGCCTCCATCTGCACAGAGAATCGTGCCATTGACCCCCACCCCCCTTCAGAAATGCAACAGCTCCAGTAAGTAAGCCCTGGAAGGATCTATGAAACCAATTAAAGAAAAACAGGCAATGCAACTCTTGCCCAAGAGATTATATTGAGCAGCTTTAACTTCCTTTAATCTTAGTTGTGCTATGCTTTTCCTAATTTGTACAACCATGAACAATTCATTTTCACTGCAAATGCTATTTTATTTTGCATCAGGTCATCAGAAAAAGGGAGAGCATGAATAATTTACATGCTATAAAGTGCATAATGAAAAGACTCTCAAGCTTATTTTTATACCAATTGAAGGGCACTGCCTGCTGAAATGTGTGAATGCAATGCCTATATACATGTCCTCCAGTATAACCATCCCACAAACACCTAACCATGTCGTTCTCTTGAAGTAAAGGAAGAGTTAAGAATCATGGAAGATGAAAAGAAAATTTGGGGGAGTTAGAGTAGAAGCATATAGGGCCAGCACAGACTTACAGTTCTTGGAAGGGGTGTTTCACTTTAATAGAGATCAGCAAAGGAGCTATCAGCCCCACTAATTCACCAGATTAGGAAATCAATTCCATAGGAAGATGAAAACAATTTTATTGAGATTGACTATTATAACAGAATCTTGTAAATCTGATTGTGCTGTCTTCCTGTATAAGAATCAGGCCTGAGCTGCTTCTGAATGTTATTGCAGCCCATTTGCCTAACAGTACCTGCATATTTCCATCAAGGTCATCTTGATCATCTACTTTATGCTCTACAGCACTCCTTTGAAATATTCTCTGAAGCGGTTTTAATCAGTGGAACAGTCACTTTGATTCACTAGGCAACAGTGCCTTCATTCACAAGGCAGATCAGCCAAAGAAAGCCGATCAGCTCTGCCTCAACTGTTCATTGAGGTGGCCCAATGTACCTCTGCAAACATCCATGTCACAATCTGTAAGAGATTTTGCTAGCTAAGGTAATGCAACAAATGATCTCCTGATCTCCCTAAATAAAGATGTATTAATAGTCAAGACCTAGATTTTTTTTTTTTCTTAGACTTTGGGGGAGAAAATTTCGAGTTTATCGCTTGAGAGCAAAAGTAAAACAATGAACTGAAGACTTCAATTTTATATATAAAATTTATATTTTATAAAATTATATATAAAATTGTTAGAATTCCATGATTATCTTAAACTAGTTTTTTGAAACGGTAACCCTACTCTGCCTGATGGTAGAATCAGCCCTGCTAATCAGACAATCATCTTGGAAATGGTGACAATTCTAAGTTCCCATGTTAATGCAAGCTTCATTTAATGCAAGCTAATGCAAACTTCCTGAACTGGTTCTATTGCTGGTGACTTCATTGAAATATTCAAGTTGGGAACAATACAGAAGTGGTTTGTCATTACCATCTTTCAGGATTTTTTTTTTAAAAAAAATTGAATTCCCAGAGTAGCCTATAGCCTCAGGATTTTCTGGTGCTCTTTCATCTATCTCTGCTTAGATATTCAGGATTAGCTAGTATCAGCTACATGTTGTATCAATGCAAGAATCAAAATACAATTATATATTAATTTGCATGTCTCCATATTTTTCAAAATGGTTCTCCAATTTAATTATCTAATGCACAAAAGTGTATATAATCCACATGTAAATATATTATGGAGAAGGACTTGCAAAAATATGCCTAACAAGAATATATGTAAAAAATGTTTACATATATGTTTGTAAAGTATATTACAATTATCAATTGATGAAGTGGATAAAATTAATTATAGTTAAAAAGTATGAAACTACACAAAACCAAAACCAATAGTTTTAGCCATAGTTTCCTTTTATTTATATTCATTCATTTATTAATCCCCAATTTTTTGGCTTAAGAAAAAAAGAAATGACCCTGATCATGAACATGCCAGATATACCAAATGTCCACTTTTTGTGGAGTAAATGACAAATACAAGGCAATGTTGGTGGGTTATAGAGCGTATGCCTCTGTCCTGCAGAGGCCATTCTTCTGCATGAGCGAACACTCCAGTATCATCTATCACACATCATTCTCCTCAACCCACACCATCCTGGTTTGCTCCTGGAAGATATGAGCCCGTACCACCTTTACCAGGTCCTCTGCACTGCTCCAGGATTGAGGATCTACCCATACCCATGAACAGGGCAAAGTATGGAGAACCCATTCATCTCTTTGACATTTCTTCAGCACCTCAGATTCTCGCTGCCCTGGCTTCCCTAATAGGCTCCTAGAAAGAACACAGAAGAGAAATGCAGCATTAATCATGTAACTTTTTAGAGACCGATGACATTGTTGTTGATGGAGGCTTAGTAAAGCATATTTTAAGTCTAATGTTCTAATCTCAAGAATTGATGATGTGATGGAATGTTTAATAGATCCCAGGAAAGTTAAGGAGAAAAAAGTGCTGTTAAAGAAGAAATTCCTTAAACCAGGAGAAGGGGAAATAAGGAAAAGGACATTCAGAGCAATTCCACCTTAATTACACTAGGTAACAGTTGAATGGGAGAATTGCTTTGACAGGCTTTCCGGATTATGTTGCATTACTCTAATAGCAATACAAATCTTTCCAGAAATCCCAGTAATTCTTGTTTCCTAAATTTGCAATCCTTGCACCGCTTGACAGATGGGCCACTGTACAAATTCTTTGGCTGCTGTTAGCACCAATAATTATATTAGTGCAATATTATGAATTATAATATTGTTATTCAACAATAATAGCTGAGAGCAGACTTTCAGCTCTGACAAGTCAAGTTCTGAAAAAGAAGATATTTTTGTACTGGTATTAGTGAAACTTGGTCATTCATGATATATATGGGGAGGTGCTTGGCTAAATAGAATACATGTCCCCAAGCAAGAATATTTAAATTTTGGGAAAATGCTAGTAAATGTTGCCAATACTGGTACTAAGCAAGATGGGTCAGTAGTCTAATTTAAAATAAAAAATAATTTTTATCTCTTATCTAGAGTGTTTTTTTAACATATAGATTAAAACATTTCCACATACAGAAAGAATGACAGAGAGAACTGGCAACAGGTGAGGGATATTCATATAAAGTCAATATTAATTCATTGAGATCTCTAGCTAAGCCAACTGTTTCTTAGTGCTCTTCCATGAAACTGTAAACAAACTATAGAAAATGCATATTGTTGAGGTGGCAATTTCTGGACAAAACAGGCAAGGAGAGTCATATATCATCCAAGGAAATTTAGCTGCTGTTACTCATTGGCTAGATTCATTCTTCGTGC
The DNA here is from genome assembly GCF_059756535.1 of Pantherophis guttatus. Taxonomy (NCBI): domain Eukaryota; kingdom Metazoa; phylum Chordata; class Lepidosauria; order Squamata; family Colubridae; genus Pantherophis; species Pantherophis guttatus. The sequence goes on from NC_142069.1 coordinate 29,462,613, forward strand.
TAATTTATCAATTGCTTAACCACAATTTCTTGATTAAGCTACATTCCAGGATTTACACTTATATTAAACCAAAACCTCAAGCCAAGTGTTTTTGTACGTATTTTGTGCTGAACACAGAAATCAGAACATCTCTTTCCTTGTCAGAAATATTTGGTTCACAGCTGTTAGGATCCACCTTTCCTGCCATCACAACACATATTGAAAATTCAACCTGTTGGCAGTAAGCTGCCTGAACATCTGAAAGTCTGTTACTTGGTGAATCAGTCCAGACACTATTTGTACATTTTTCTACATTTCATGCATATTATACTCTTTTCATTCATGCATAAAATGCTGTAATGCCATTTGCTATTTAAAGGACCTTTCCATATTAGTCCATGAAATTGAAGGTTTACTATACTACAGACTAATGCCAGGCTATGATAAGTAGTCAAATATCACTGTTTAGGGTTCAGTAGTATTTTTTCTTCTTCTATTTAATTATGTCCAATTCTTGGAGACTGCCTTGATAAGTCCCTGCAGTTGACTTGGCAAGGATTTTCAGAAGTGGTTTGCCATTGCTTCCTTCCTAGTGCTTAGGGTAGGTGACTAGAGACAGATCTAGAACTCACCTTCTGCTGATTTCTAGCCTGATGCCCTAACCAGTCCATCACTGAATATCCTGAGAACTGCTTCTTTTCTGATCACTTCCAAATGTACTGGCTGCAGAACATGAAAGATCTCTTTTGAATACTTAGAGTTGAAAACTAGCATGGTTATCAGTATGCTATACTGTATTTTTAATTCATCATATTTATTGAGAATTTCTTCAACAGCAACAAATGCAACAACCACCCAAATAAACCCTATAAATTAGTCAAGATGGGATTTGGAAGGGGTGGAGAGAATATTGATCTAAAACTAATAGATCTTTGGTGATGATTGATATGGGTATTTATATATTTATTTATTTGGGTGGTAGAATGAATTTGGCATGCAGATTTATTTCCTAGCATCCCTCTAATAGTCATCCTTTGTTCCAAGATCTTCTTAATGGATCTTAGGGTATTAGTAAAAATAAAGTAGATCCTGCAAGATTAAATTCTGCCCATCCATCCTATGACTCTTGTTTGGTAGCAGTTTCTGTTCCAATCCTTATCTCTGCCTTATATTTTGGAAGACAGTAGCTCTTTCCATCCACATTCCAATTCTGAGAAGAGCTTTTATTCATACCTGATTCCTTTGATCTTTTTCTCGGTGACTTTAATGTGGATAATGATGGGATATATTTCACTTTTAATTAGGTCCTTTACCAGCTGGACCTCCAGTTCCAGCAGACAATGTTGGTTCTGTGAAGAAATCCAACAGATTTAGTGATTCAGATGGAAAAGAAATAACCTATTTCAGATTAGTTATATTAAATCAAATCCCATAGTATGAAAACTCATTGCTTTTCCAATAGTAATTCCATTAAAAGATGGAATTTACAACCAACTTACAAGGAAGAAAAAAGAACTGAAGGGCAGAGCCAGTTGATATAATAGACATAATATTGTCTATTATATGTCTACATTGGATTTGGACTCTTTCAGGGACAAAATGTCTTCTGAGTTATCTGAAGACTAAAAATTCCCACAGATCTATATACATCCCATGAGCTCGACAAAGGTCAGAGAATGAAAGAAAAAATTAACAAGATGAAATCATGATCTGAGTAGTACTGGTTCTCACACAGAAATCAGTAACCAGGCACAACTTAATAAGAATTCATTGAACTTCTGCAAAGTGGTTGCCCACATTCTTATGCTTTTTATGTAATTCCATGCATCAGCCACTCAATAGGAGGATTTTAAGCAGGATAAATGTTCTCAATTGTTATCCAGAAGGCTGGGATAGCTTCATCCTAATAAATTTTGGCTTGATCTCAGAACCATAAGATCCCTGCCACAAATAGTTACCAATCCTTTTATTCGTTACCTTCATTCCATTTTATTGACTGAATGCTGTAAGGTCGTCCAAAACTGGACCGCATTTTTCTCCTATTCACACAGGGGGGGAAATCCTCTTGGTTTTCTCTATTCTGATAAGCTTATACTAATCTTCCTGAACTGCCATCCCTCTGATGGCTGGTGGATTATGTGCACTGTCATCAGATCCGAAAAGCATACTTTGAGAAGGCTGCTTTATACCTTCCGTTGTCTATTTTGCTGATCTCGCATTTTTAATCTACCAGAGAAGAGCCTATGGGCCATCAGTCTCTTCATGACATTAAATTTGCAACATAGACGTTATGCCTCCAGCTCTACAGATATATTTCTTTTTAATAGCACTTAGCACAACCAGTATTATAGCAAAAAGTGGCCCATTTGTTTAATTCATACAGTTCCCACACTAAAGCAACCCCTTCAACATATCTGAGTCTGAGATCCCAATGCTGCACTGGTTCCAGTGCACAAAGGCATGGGTGCAGGGCCAAGTCATTCTCTCTCAACCCAACCTACCTCACAGGTTTGTTGTTGTGGATGGGAGGAGTGTACACTACCTTGAGTTCCTGAACAAAAGGGTGGATATAAATCTAACAAACAAATAAAATCAATTCACCTCCACCTCTCAGTAGTGGGAACTGCTGGGCTCCGTTTTCTTACCTTTTTAATAGCTTCTTGGATCATGTGGATCATCCCACAGTCCCTCTGAGTCTGAGAGAGCCTCTCAGCATTAACAACATTCTTGGAAGAAACACAGAATCCTCTTTGGTTTGCAAGGTTATCTGTGTGAAAAGAGGCGACAACAAAAGATGGATAGTAAAACATATGGAGGAGGGAATAGCACTAAGAAGCATGGGCTGAATGCCACAAAAAGCTTCCAAGTTATAAATTAAGACAGTCACCCTCAATCCTCCTATGCATCTTTAATCAGAATAAACCCCACTGAATTTAATGGTATTTACTTCCCATTAAGTATTCAGAGGATTAAAACCTAATCCTGCAGTCTGGAGTGGAGTCTGCTGAATACTAGGACTAAGTCAGGATTGGAAAAAAAATGGGGTTAGCCCAAGACATTTTTATTGTCTTGAAACAAAAGGCAAAATGGCATATTCCCACACAAGGTCAATTGGACACATCTTAAAATATGCAACGCAGATGATGGGATAATATCCAGGGGTAAAATGCTACCAGTTCAGTCTGATTCGCCCGAACTAGTAGTAAAAAAGGCTACTGGTTCACCGAACCAGTAGTAAAAAATGTAAAAAAAAAGTTCCGACGATCAGCTGAGCAACATGCAATCGTCTGAACTTTTTTTTTTTTTACTTTTTAGACATTTTTTTACAACGTATTCGGTGACTAGTTATAAAAAAATGCTTTTAAAAGGTAAAAAAAGGCTCCGACAATCACAGCTGTGCCGCGTGATCGTCAGAGCCTTTTTTTTTACTTTTAAAAGCATTTTTTTACAACCTATTCGGCGAATAGGTTGTAAAAAAATGCTTTTAAAATTTTTTTAAAGGCTCTGAAGATTGCGCGCCACAACTAATCACCCCCCCACACGCACTGTTCTACTTACCCCATGCCTCCTTTTAGTGTGCACTGCATGTGCGCACCTCGCATTTGGTGTGTGCTGTGCATATGTGCACACAGTGCACTTTGGCGCACAGCACGCATGCACAGCCAGCAAACCGATTGTAAACCGGTTCAGTTTTCACCACTGGTAATATCCCATCATACCACATACAAAGCATTCCTGTAAGAAAACGTGGCGATTGAGAAGAAATAGTGAATATAAATATATTACGTGTATGTCGAGTTATATGGCAAGAGATTTACTGGATTGGGGCACGCAGAAGATCTGGTTGTTACCCTATTACGATGGTTGGAATTAATAATCTGGATAAAAGATACCTCCATAAACATTATACGGAATATAATTATAAAGTCACTCGGGTGGTTGTTGGGGGCTTTTTTTGTTTCTTTCTTCCAATATGAAGATATTCGTTACTGATGGGGGCAGATGGTAATTGAAGATTCTGAAAATACTGTTGGAATAAGGATGCGATGTTACCCTAACATGGGTGATGGAATTTATCATCCAGTTGAAGGATATTACAGAAGATGTTATATGGATTACAAGCAAAAAGTTTTTTTTTTCCTTTTAGGATTTTATTTACATAAGGGAATATTTTTCTAGGGGAGTGGGCAGAAGAATAAAGATATTAAGAATAATTATGGTAATTTTGTAGGAAAGTGGGTGGAGATAGGATAGGTTACGGATTGTTTAGTTTAAAGAAAAGGGATATTATGTTTAGATCTGAATGTATGTAATGAAGGGGGGGAAGGAAATTAGTTGAATTGAATAAGTGTTAAATTAGGATTTATTGAATAGTTTTAGAGCGGAAGTATGCTTTGAAATGTTATATCGTATGGGGGGTAGTAAAAGGGTAGATCACGAGCGGAAATTGTTAAATTGGGAGATATAATAATATCATTATGTTAAATCAGGAGTTACTAGATATTGTTATAATAGAATGTCACTTTGAAATGCATATTACAGCATAGTATAAGAGGGGTATGATAATTTTATTAGAAAGAAAGGGTCAGTATATGGAGATGGAGTAAGTGGATAGCAAAGTATGATATAATCTGTTATGAATTTGGGTTTTATTATGAAGAAGTCAAAGGGGAAGGGGGGGTGAGGGGGGTTAGGGAGGAGGGGGGAAAAAGGGGGAAAATTTGTATTTGAAAAACTTTTTCAATAAAAAAAAAAGAGAAGAAATAGTGAAGGGGATGGCATTGTTACCGTTACTTTTGCTGTGACTGCAAAGAAATAAACTGCAGATTAGTTTATTCTGTACTTTACTTTTTCTTCCAAAGGATGACTCCCTTTATTCTCCCACATTGTCATCAGGGAAGGAAAAAGGTTGGTGTTGAGAGAGACAGCAAAAAAGATAGCAGCAAGAAAAGAAAGCTCTTAGAAAGACCGGAATTAATAGAAGACAAGGTTGTCTAGATAAAGAATTTCTACTACATCGTAATTTCCAATGTTTTTTGTAAGATGATCTATGAAGAGAAAGCCATTTTTCTTCGAGAAAAATATCCAAGGATTCTGCTCTCAGAAGGAGTTTCTTATGTGTCCTATTGTGCACACAATATTATCTCACTGTTCCCCAGGCCATGGATGGATTTCAACCTGCCATGCAAATGATTGTAGCATTAGTGGATGAAGCAGTGATGAAATCCAAATTTTTTTACTACCGGTTCTGTGGGCATGGCTTGGTGGGCGTGGTGTGGTTTGGTGGGAGTGGCTTGGTGGGCATGGCAGGGCAAGGATACTGCAAAATCTCCATTATACCCCACTCCAGGGGAAGGATACTCCAAAATCCCCATTCCCTCCCCATTCCTGGGTGAAGGATATTGCAAAATCTCCATTCCCACCCCACTCTGGAGCCAGCCAGAGGTAGTATTTGCCGGTTCTCCAAACTACCCAAAATTTCTGCTACCGGTTCTCCAGAACCTGCTGGATTTCACTCCTGTGATGAAGCTCTTAGGAAAAGAACAGCTTTTTGCTGCAATCTCACAGAGCATTCAAATGGGCTGGTGTGGTTTTTATTTTCTATAAATGAATGCAGTGTCTCAGAATTCAATTTTTCTGGCCCAGATAGTTTAACTTTTTGCATTGTGGAAACAGCAAGCACAGGCTGAAATACAAGAGGCCTCCTTCCAAGGTTTTGTTCTGCTTCTCTTCGAGTGTTGTGACTCCGACCCCCGAGCCCGTCTTATCGGAGGGAGAAGACTCCGAAGGTGAAGGAGAGGAGTTGGCCAGGCCTCCCTCTCCAGGACCCTCCTCTCTGGCAATGCCTCAGGTGTCTCCCGAAGGAAAAGAGATTGGCCAGGAGCCAGGTATCGCCGAGCAGTCGCAGTCAGACAGTGACGAAGATAAGTCTTGGCTGGATCCACGCCAGCATCGGAGAGACAAGCGCATGCAGCAGAAAAGGAGGCGTGCCAGAGATTAAGCTGAGTCACTGGACCACACCCCACAGGGGATAAAAGGGGGTGTGGTGGCCATTCAGGCTCTGTGACGGACAAAACTAAACAACTAGCGAGTCGCATTGTATCTCTGAAACTACATTATCTGCCTGCCTTGGATTTAATACGGACTGGACTTGACAATTCTGTGGCTTTGTGTATTTGTTCTGATGCTCTGTGAGTAAAGTTCTTGGCAAGCAGCTGGGTTGCTGCCAATCCTGTTATCGAAGGAATTTATTGTCTGCAAGTTTGTCTGCAGTGATCTGCTTATCAGCTGCAGCAAGAAAAGTGGTAAAATGGGGCAAAACTCACTTAACAAATGTCTCACAGTGACAGAAATTTTGGGCTCAATTGTGGTCGTAAGTCGAGGGCTACCTGCATTCAACTCAGAAGTTCACATCCTGGAATGACTCTGAGTTAGAAACCCTGATCTAGGACACTCCGAACGTGAGCTTACCTGCTGGGCTGAAGCAGAAATCCTGACTTGAAGAAGGCAGGCCCAGAAGGTTCCTCAGGAGCAGAGGGGCTAAGCATCCAGGGGAAAGCATGACGGGGCGACGGGCCTGAACCACTACAGGATGAACCAGACTGTATGGTTTTTCAACTCCAACTGTAGGTAGAAAGGAATGAGTAATGGGAGAGACTTTGCTGGTTTTCTATATGCAAGTTTAGCCAGGGAAGATCTGTGAGTGATACCAGATAAGGAGGAGGATTCCTGTGTTTCTAGTACAGGTAGTCCTCAACTTACAACTATTTGTTTAGTGACTGTTCAAAGTTGCAAAGGCACTGAGAAAAGTGACTAATGGACAGTTTTCACACTTATGGCCATTGCAGCATTCCCATGGTTACGTGATCAAAATAAGTATTTATGGCAGTTGCACTGTCCAGGGATCCTGTAATCACCATTTGTAACGTTCTCAGCTGGCTCCCGACAAGCAAAGTTAACGGGGGAATCCATATTCACTTAATAATTGTGTGATTCACTTAACAACTGCAGTGATTTGCTTAACAACTGTGGCAAAAAAAAGCTTGTAAAATGGGGCAAAGCTCACTTAACAACTGCTTTGCTTAGCAATGGAAACTTTGGGCTCAATTATGATCATTAAGTCAAACACTACCTCTAGTTGTATATCGTATTTGGAAAGAAGGGGTGGAGCTGTTTGGGTCATGCATTATTTAAACCACTACTGTCCAAATGCTACAAATTAAATCAGCCATGTCCCGAGATTAAAAATAAATAAGCAGCACCCAGTTCAACATACATGAAGGAATGTGTGGTACCATGAAGCAAACATTTGCACTCTGGTAACCTCTTGATATACTGAAGTACTTATCTATTGTGCCCAGGCAGCAGGTCGAGAGTAACAGGATTGTCAGAACAGTATATTTGGAAGGCACCAGATTGGAGAAGCTTCTGAATATGTGCACGCATATAAAAACAGTGTAAATTGTTCCTCTGATGAGTAGTGTATTGCAGGAAAGATCCTAAACTCTCAATTACATATAGTAATCTATGTTTCCATTATTATCTCCCCATCAGGGGTGGGTTCTACTTACCTTTACTACCAGTTTGCATCTCACCCACACACGCTTCTGCGCATGCGCAGATCACCTATGATGACGTCTGGGTCAGTGGGCGGAGCCTCCCGCCGGTTTTACTACTGGTTCTAGCGATCCCGGCTTGAACTAGGGGCAACCCACCACTGCTCTCCATGCATGCACACTCACAGACAAAGGTCCTATACACACTGGATTTACAACATATTCTTATTTTGGATCTTCATCAGAGATTCTTATCCCCAATCATTTGTGATAGTTATTAGGAGAAAGAATTTTTCAACAACTGGCCTATAATGGCTCTGAAAACACTTTCCCAGGAAGATTCACCTGCCACCTAATCCAATGTCTTTCTGGTGCCTGCTGATTTTGCTTTCTATTACCCTTTAACTTATTTTAGGGTGTTTGATACAGTGTATTATTTGTATGCTGATTTTAGAAGATTCCCTGGTTTTACATTTATTTGTATATGTTAATTATTTACCAGGCCTTTAATATTTTATTGCAAACTGTCCTGACGGCATGATTCAAAGGCAGGCTAAGAATCTTAATAAAGCATCGATTTCTAACTTCTTATGAACGTGCAAAGTTTTAATGTCCCAGAATATAGAGAACACCTCCCTGGTAGGATGAACTGTCCCTCAGAAGTTACTAATCTAAAATGGAAGTACAGCTTTAAGCTTCTTCCATCTATCTGTGGACAGAGACGTAAGAAAAATCACAATTCACCTGGGCAAGAGTCCGGCCAAAGGTTCTCATTATGTTTCTTGAATTTCACCAGGCGAAGCTGCTTCAAGGTCCGTTTCTTCAGCTAAAGGGACCAAAGGGAAGAGAGAAGAAAGGGAAAAGAGGAAACACAAAGAATGCATTATTCAGCAAAAATTACACCCACATATTTGTTATTGGAAGCTAAGTAGACTGTTGAGATGCAGCTCGCTGAGAAAGGTAGGACTTATCACTAGTTTTAGAGGCATCTAAAGAAAAAATGTAAATCTCTAAGGGAGATGGGCAGTTAAGAAATACAAAATATAAGTACATAAAATAGAAAAAATGCTTTTTTTTCAGCTCCAGAAAGAAAATACACCACAGAAATAGCTACCATTAATGTACTACCACACAGGGTTCTTACCTCCTGATAAAAGTATTTTTACTTTACCAATATGGTAGGAAATCAGCTATCTGGTTCCTTACTCGTTAACTTTACTATTTAACACTGATTATTGATTTGATTCTCATTATTAACATTTTTATTGAATTATAAAATAAAATAAAACATGAAATACAAAAGCAAATAGGAAAGCAGCAGAATAGGAATAATATATTATTTATCAGATTCTAATAAATTGGCCCCTGCACTTGATTGATTATGAAAATGAGTTTATTTCTGTAGGATAAAGACAAAGTAACAATTCTGACTTAAATTCAACTGGGTTATGATGTGTTATGATGTAATAGATAGAATGCACGACTTAGAATAAAGAAATGGGTTAAAATCACCCACAGTTTAATAGTCTCTTTGATGACCTTGTGCCATTCAATCTTTACCTCAGTTTAGGGTAAAGGGTAGAATAAATTTAGATAATCACCAGACTGATAATCAGCCAGGTTGAGACTCTTAGATGAAAGAACAGATTACATTATGGCTAACAACAATAAGGCTTTGTAGTCTAATAATATGATGCAATAATAAAAAAAAATAGTCCTTCTGAACTTGTATAAAATAGTCTTCTCTCACTGTTCATTATTCAATCAGCATTTATCTGGGTTACTGGAAAGAAGAGCAATATTTGCAGTCACCTTTCACTGTTGGTGATGCAGAATATAAATGAGTAAAATTAACCTTCTCCACCTTGGTGGCCTCCAGATATGTTGGATGGCAATTCCAATCAATGATGAACTATTAGTTCTTTCTAGGTAACCCATCCGTCATCCCCGGTCTCTCACTTTCAGCTCACCTTATTCCTGCAGCTTTTCTGCCACATTGCTACTTGTATCTTCAAGAGCTGGTAAGCCCTGAAAGAATGACATCAGTTGAAAATCAGACCCTTGGCAGCCTAAAATGAAACAGAACAAATGCCAAGTACTCTCTAGAGCAGGGGTCGGCAACCTTAAACACTCAAAGAGCCACAAAAGTCCTAACCGGAAGTCCCCGTTCAATTCTGGAGCCAACCGGAAGTCCAGTTCCCCCACCATAGTCTCCTCCTATCATGGTGTCCTTTTTCCACTGCTGATCAGAAGTCCGGTTCCCCCACCATAGAGTCTCCTCCTAGCACGGTGCCTTTTTTCCTCTACCTGTCCCAACCGAAAGCCCTATCAATTGTGGAGCCGACCGGCAACAGGGAGCCACAGCAGAGGGATGAAAGAGCCACATGCGGCTCCAGTGCCATGGGTTGCCAACCCCAGCTCTAGAGGTATTCCAAGACATACCAATGCCAAAAAGCTGTCATTTTTATGATCATTTGGTGACTAAAAGCCATAAGTATAGCTCTCCATTTTATATAGCACCAGAACAGGAGGTTGTTACTAACCCCAACTCCCATTTCTCATAATGATGTGCTAGTTCCTATTATTCCTCCTGGGTAAATGCCTCTTAATAAAGACTGAGCTATCTTGTGTTTTCTTTGTAATAGTATTCCACAACAGGGTACCTTAAATTTTCATTTTCAAAACATAAGCATTAACTTATATAGGAGACAGCAGAATAGTTTTCTCGGCCCTCCCCTCCATTCTTAAAATGCTGCCATGCATGTCGCAGAGCTGGAAGTCCTGGCCTTTTGCCAGCCTTTATCCTTTGTCCTTTAGATCACAATGGAAACCATTAAGAATCAAGACTGCTTCTATTTGCATAGATCTGCCCTTCAGGTGAAAAGCTGCATTTTATGTTTTCCCATAATACAATGTAACACTACACTAAAATAAAGAGACAAAATCCCAAATGGGATTAGAGTGAGACAGTTACCAACAAAAGGCATCTGAGAGCAATTCCATCTTGTATTTTACAATATAGAAGGATGAAATCTGCTGACAATCACCATTTTTATCTATGCCTTGACAGAATGGTAAGTATTGATTTCTTCCCACCGAATGACTACCATGATAGGGAAATCACTACATTAATCCCGGAGTAAATATGAAGTCAGATGGATCAGCTGCCTATTTCAGGTATACTCACTCTAATGGACCATGTTTTCTTCTCACAGTGGTAGCAGAATGAAGTAGCTACACAATTTAACTAAACCTGGATTCCATCCAAATGTATGAACTGACAAACTTCCTGTTTGTTTGTTTGTTTAAATAAATTATATAGCTGCCCATCTTGTGGTACACAATTCTGAGCAGCAAACAACGATGATAAAGGGGGGAAGGGGAAACCAAGAAAAGCCAGGATCCCAAACAAAATTCTTTCAATTCATCTCTTCAATTCCCAGGCTACAACCTTAAGGTCCCAGTACCTGGAGGGGGTGGGGGTCAGATATCCACACAGAAGGCTGAGAGGATGATAGCTTTCAGATCTCAAAGGGAAGAATGTTCCACAGGACAGGGGATGGGCTACAGAAAAGACATATTTCCCAGGTTTCACTAGATGGCAATATTTAAGGGAAGGACCTGGAGCAATGCCTACTCTAGCCAACCTAGCAGAATGGATCGTCCCAAGGTAACTTAGCTCTATGCCATGCAGGACTTTAAAAGTGGTAACCAGCAGAAATTGTACCCAGAAAGAAAGAGAGAAAACCAGTGCAGCTTGCACAACAATGTTATAAGGTGGGTAAAACCAAGAGGCAGATGAGATGTTATTTTGGACCAACTGTAACTCCAGGAGAGACTTCAAAGGCACCCTCATATAGTGTATTACAGCTGGGAAGGGAGCAAAGGCATGAATAACTATAAGTTCTTAGAGCTCCCATTAAGCATTCACATTACTGAGAATTTTGAGAATGAAGTTTACACATCTAGACAATAGCCAGGAGGATCTATAGCCCCCTATTTTGCTGGTGAAGCAACATATGATTCTTCAGCCAGCCCCAGGAAACTTCAGATTATAGACCAAATCAATTCACTTTTAAATTAATTATGCATAAAATAATGTATAATTAAAACAATAACTCTAAAGAAAAGGAAACATTTTTTTCAAAAGGGTATGTGTATGTGTATATGTGTATACACACACACACACACACACACAGTGTCTGCCATCTGCATTGAGAATTAACTCTGCTAAGCTCAACTCTGAAACCTGCTGTCAATGCATAGGGTTTTTAAAAAACTTATTTTATAGTAGGTAATAGATTATTAAATCAATGGTTTCTTTAACAAAATGTTTCCCCAATCTGATACTACAATTAGTTACACTGAATTTTTAATGTCCATGATTTCCATCAGCAGGCTGTGTACAACAGAATATGTAATCCAACATACTGGGTGGTATTAGGTTGGGGTGGCCAATTTAATTTTTTTAAAATATATATATATTAATTTATATATATTTCCATTATCTTTATCCAATTGTCATTTCTGTCTCCCCAGAGTTTTTGATCATGAATATTCCTATGGATATTTCTGGCTCATTTGAACATGGGCCTGGCAAATTAAAATCTCTCCACTGAGCAACCCACTTACTCCAGATTCCAGTTCCATCTCTGTCTACGTGCACTTATCCACAGAGTTTTCTCTAGAATTCTGATAGCAAGATAGTAAGAGCACAGCACCAAATAAACCTCAGTTAATCCTGGAAACCCAAGTGCATCTAAAATTATTCTAATAATACTATCTAAATAGTACAAATTACTTTAAAGTATTTTTAAAAATAGCAGAACTGATGAGAAATCTAGCAGCCTAGAGTTTAACAACATTTAGTAGGCAAAATGTACCTTACGATCATCATTCATTCAGTCATTCTCCAAATTTTTGAATTTCACAAATCAATAATTTGGACAGGACCTTTTGTAAAATAAACTGGGCTATCAGAATCTTCTCCCCCCCCCCTCCGCAACAAAACCCTGCTTTCCTACAAACCTTGCATTTACAACACCAACATATCATAGTGATGCTTTGCTTTGTGGGTAACCACAATTTTTTCCATTAATAAGCGCAAAAATTGTGTTATATAAAGAATAAAAAGCTGGTTTAAGAATCTATTAAAATATTGCATGCTCTGATTTCACGTCATACCCATTTGTTTCTTTCTCTACATAGCTGAAGATATTAGGGCTAGAATTTGCCCTCATAGCCCATCTTCAATGACTGAGCTACTGAGCTACAATCTCTGGAAAAAAATGGAGTTGCCTATTTTTCCCCCCTTTTGAAACACAAAATAGTAATTGTAATACATGAACAAGGGGCACACGCCCCAGGATGATTACCTGTTGTAGTTGGGTACTGTGCCCTTGTCCAAGTCTCGAAGTGTGAAGGGGTCCACACGAGCACAATACCATTCCAACTGCCCCTTATACAAAGTATCAGTAACATGAAGGATTTCTCGACACTTCACACATAGAGCATAAGGGTTTGAAAGCTCCAGGAGGCTCAGGTTAGTACGCACATAAAATGAGTCACCAAGAATTTTCTTTCTGGAATCAAATGCTTCTTTGATAGGCTGATAACCTAATAAAGAGAAGAGAGTAGAAGTAAGGAAAGAGTTTTTAAGGGTCCATATAGACCAGCATCCTACCAGAAAATTAAATGCTCCTTAGAGATGAAAAATAAATAATCAGGTGTTCATTTGTATATATTTTAATATGATCAACACAAATGCAGAAGATATTCAAGTTTGGTGTACAAATGAATCAAAGATAAATAAACACATCACAACAACATCTGCTTAGCTACTTACCTCTGATGTCATGTGAGAATAGAAGAGCAGATGGGTCCTTCCATTGCAACAAGCTTAAGTGAGCAACCTCTAGTGTGCAGTTCTCCAAAGAGAGCCCCTCTCCATTCAGCTGCACCTCCCTAAGCTAAGAGAGAGGGGAGGATGGAGTGAGGGAGAGAAGGAGGGAGAAGATTCATTAGCTTCAGAATAACATTTCTGGGATTAAAATAAATGTTTTACTTTCTTTGTAACTATAAGCTGTAAAAGAATTCAAGAGAAGATTGATCAATACAAACTAGATAGGAGGTTTCCTTAACAGATCTTTGAAACAAGCTGTTGCTGGGTTCTTAGATCTTTCTTTAAACAAGAATGGAAGCCTTGTAAGCTCTTAAAACAAACAACTTCTCCATACTTTTCTCAAACAGGCTACAGGCTTTTTGTTTATTGGTGGATGCATGCTCCGTGCTTGGTTATTTCTGCCCAATGTCATTATACGAGAAAACTATACGCAGGAGAAACTTGTGTATGCAGGCTACATTAACAGCAGTTTTATTTATGGCCAAAAGGCCCAAAATGTTTTTAAAAACGTTTTTAAAACCTTTTGGCTGTAAATAAAATTGATGAATAGCAGTGACTAAGTCAGACACATGGAATAATCTAACATCATAAACAATTCCACTTTTATTATTCTCTTATTGTGATGGAATATCTAACAGACCTTGGAAATATAGGAGGAGGAGGAAGAAATACCATTATAGGAGAAAGATTAAAGATTTAAAAAAACAGGTCTGTTAAAGATCTAGGGGAGGGGGAAATATAAGAAACAGACCCAGAGTAACCCCATCTTAATTATGGTGGGTATTAATTGAGCTGAAGAATTCCTTTGGCAGGTTTTCAAGATTCTGCTACATTACCCTACTAGAACTAAAGTTTGTTCCAGAAATTCAAGTAATTATCTTTTTCTGAATTTGCCTGTCTCAAAGGGCTAGCCACCATCAGGGCATTCTTTCGGAACAACAATCCAAAACTTTGCTCAACAGAAGGTACTCAAATATGGTAGAATTGACTTGCTGTATTTCTAAACGAATGAAATAATATGTATTACCATCCTGAGGGAGAGAGAAGGGGAGACAATTTAGTTCAAAAATAAAAAATTCCTCAAGCTAGTATAACATACGCTGAAAATCAATCAGTTGCTGAGAGATATAACATTTAATCAGATACTCGATGAGAAGGCCAATCAGTAAGAAACAAAGCAATTCCATCATGTTTGATAAAATCCAATGATCAGAATCAAAAGATAGAACTTGGAAAGGAATTTAGAGAACTTCGTTTCCAGTATTCTGTTTTCACTTTGGGGACAAAAATGGGTATAACCTATCAAATAGGATTTTCTTTGTTTTAGAAACAAAGCAACAGTTTAGAAACATAACAACAGTTGTGTTGGGTAGACCAAAAGTGTAGCATTTATATTTTGTAACAGTCAAATAGATGAGGTTGAGCAACCAATAAGCTTATGATATGCTTCATTCAATTCAATGTTGCTTTAAAGCAGGGGTCTCCAGCCTTGGCAACTTTAAGACTTGTGAACTTCAACTCCCAGAATTCCTCAGCCAGCAAAACAAAGCTGGCTGAGGAATTCTGGGAGTTGAAGTCCACAAGTCTTAAAGTTGCCAAGGCTGGAGACCCCTGCTTTAAAATATTAAGGAGTTATGCCTCTAAATTATAGAATGCAGGAATAATATGCTGGTTTCCAAAGTAATCACTAGACTGGGGTTGCTAGCTACCATAGAATAGTGTGAATATGCTTGGGGTAAAATGGATCTGTTGTATTTATAGCATATTGGCCAAAATGTGCAATACCGACTGTTCTTATCATTAGCAAGGAAAGCTACATGTGACGGTAACTTCATCTAAATTTTCTTTATATCACTAAACAATATTCAGTAAAAGCCTAAATTAACCAAATCTATGGTGTGTGATGGAGGTTAGTATATTCGGACAATTTTGCGATAACCATGGCACATAAAAGACTATGAATTAGAATATATGAAAAATAAGCACTAAAATTTATATCAGAAAGTATGAATTGGTTTCATCTACTACAGTAGCTTGCTATGAGTGTATAGGGAGTTTGGAATCCATAGATTGCTAGTAATTGTTATGTATTGTGTTACTCTGAGAAAAGCAGAAGAAACAGACTTTGGTGGAAATCTTGCAATATTCTGAATGAATGTGATGCATGATAAAAATTACTGTTAGGTTTCCTGAATGGATAGATGAGAGCAAGAGGAGAGAATACAGAAAGAGAGACTGGATCTTCAAGAAATTGAAAATTAAGTAAGAACTGTGACTATATGTTGAGCACCTGCTCAGGAAAAGGTGTGCTTCAAAAATGTGATTTAAACATAGGTCTCTTCATGCATATGTACCAAAGGTATTAATACAAATCTAAATTCATGATTATTTTGACCTTTTATGATGAGAATTAGTGAAGGATATAAAAGTGAGTGATTCTGAATATGGGACAGATTTTTTTTTTCTGTCAAGAGTAAATCTTGAGAGTAAAATTGTCATGGAATAAAAAAAGAAAGCCATGAAAGATATAAGTCTGAAGTTATCAAGTCTGGTGGAAAAGAAAGTATGAGCCTCACATGAAAAAGTATTAGACGATAGATTAATCTTCCAAGAGAATGAATGGAAAGTAGATGTAAGTTAAGAGGATATAGAAGATGCCTGAAGCAGAGAATTATGTTACCAAGGATCACAAAAGTAGGTAAAGATACATTAATGGGGAGTTTAGAATGGAACCTGGTGGAATGATAAACTGAGAGAGTTTGTGGACGAGAGGGAAAAAATCCATATAAGAAAATGACTGGTGCAGCAAAAATGAGAATAATAGTATTTATGGCAAATAATGTAATAAAAGAGAAGGAATCGTTATGAAGAAAACACAGAGCAATTTTGATGGAGATTCTTTTTTAAATTCTGGAATTGGACAGAAAATCAAGACAAGGAGCCTCATTGGTGAATGAAATTAAAAATAAAAGTAATAAAAGTGATAAAATGATTTGAGATTAACTGAAAATGTTAACTGAAAGGGAATGTTAGAAAAAGTGTTTTAAAGTTGTGCATGGGGATGGCAGATCTATGTTGAAAAGTGGAACTGAAATAAAAATATTAATGTTCAAAATTTAAGCCTTTCTCTCTTTTCTTATCCAATTCTTCCTTCATAGAAATTAGCCATAATTTTGCAGAGCCGAAGTATTCATACTTCTAGGAGCCGACATCCCTCTCGGAGTCCTGCCTTCTCAGCTTCTGAGCCTGGTTTCACCCACTGGATATAAATCCCAGTTCTGTTTCCTCCAAGGATGGAAATGTCTCCAGTCAGTCCCCTGCTCTGGGCTCCTGGAACACTCAGGGAAGCTGTGTTGGACAAATGCACCATAACCGATCTAAAAGGGAAAGCAAACCATTTAGATTCTGGTCTCTGCATAAATGGAGAGATGGATATGACGTCTGTTTTACAAGAACAATAGAGGCACATCCAATAAAATGTTCTAGTTTACATCATGCATCAATCATGGAACCATGACAGGCTGGATTTTTTACAACTACTGCAGAGTTTTCATCTGAAGAGCTGTGCAATAACTAAATTCATGGCACTGCTAGGTCCTAGGGAGGCAAGATATTTTTATTGTGCAGCCTAAGGACACATGAATCCCAAGCTTAAAATTTTTGTCTTGACACAGTACTACCTTTTTTATATATACAGATCTACCTAATCTCAGCTACAGCAACACCTTGGGCAACAGCCTCCATTTCTTGTGCAAGAAAGATTGTTGCCAGATTTTACACTGGAAATTTTCCAGCTTTTAACAACCTGATATTAGGATGTAATGGGCCACTATTCCCATCACCCCCAGCTACCAGGCCTACTGGCAAATATGAGAGTTGCAGTGCTCATATTAGACTGCATTTGGAAGATGCCAGATTAATAAAAGTTATAGTTTACCTGTCAACAAGGGTTGCTTTGTTTTGTTGCAATTCTTTGGATCTAATATAATTTGCATGTTAAGGGGTGTGTGTGTGTGTGCGCGCGCATTTTCTTTCTTTTTTAATGTGAACTGCCCTGGAGAAGTGTATTGCAGAGCAGTAAGAAAATAACTGAAAATTTGAAAGATGATTGCAAATCTGGATTCCATTTCCTAAAAAGAAAAGACTATATTCTAATAATGAGCCATTCTCATGATGTAGCAGCTTCCCCAGTTGGTGCCTGCTGGTCTGAACTGGCAAGTAGAAGGTGGTAGCATCATAAATAGTGCCTATAGGTTGCAGCATCAGGGGGCTGAGATTTGAGCTTTGATGGTAGAGGACAATCTTATTATCTATGACACTTGTGTCAATAAAGCTGTCTCTAGAAACCAAGGAGGAAGCCAAACATACCTTCTGGCAAAGTTTTGTTGATCACAATCATCAGACAGACAGGCTTCTGATTTTGCTCTGGTGTGTGCACTGCTGGAAGACGAAGGTGACCTGGCAGAAGAGGTTGTGGTGGTGATGCTTCCTGATGGGGAGAAAGATGGAGAGCAAATTCGAATTATTCATTCTTTTGTTGCATGTAGAGAGCTGGGGAGGTTCAGGGAAGGAGAAACACTGACATAAATATGGGAACAAAATCCCAAATGGAAGCGCTCTTTCCTTTGCAAGGCTAATGTGCCATCAGATGGGTGGAACTCAGTAAAGGACCTACACACCTACAAGCTTGGGTCACAAGCTTGGGTGATATCAGCCCCCCAAAGATAACAAGTCATGGAATAAATATGGCCTCTTTAAAGAACCCCCATATTACATTAAAATCAGGACTATGAATGTCTATTCATGGAATCAACAGAGAAGCTTGAATTGGATTTAGGCATTGAATGATTGGGTTTTGGGCACACCTTTGGCATACTTAACATTTGAATGCAAAAATCCAGACAGGATCGGGCTAAATGCCAATCTTCCTGTTAAGATGCCTTGGTAGTGAATGCCACAAAACTATCTGATCTCTCAGGATATACAGTGAGACAGGCTCTAGAGATTTACAACCTGTCACCAAGAACCAATAACAGCCAGAAGCTGAAACATTCATCTTTTCCAGTTTCTACTCTTCTGAATCTGAATCACATTCATTGTCTAACCACTCCCCCTCCCCAATAAATTAAGTACACCAAACAGGAATAACTTGAGAGTCAAGCATGCATGCAGGACACCAGTGAGCCCCTGGATAATTAACCCAGAACTAGCAACTGAAGCATGGGGCAAGTGTGCCCCCTAGTGGATGCATATTCATGCAGGTGATTTTGTCTCTTCTCAGCTTGCCCCAATAATCCCTCTCTTGCAGCTTTCGAGATGAAAATGTTTGATAGGAAATCATGGCTAGCAATACCTCTTAAGTCTTCCATGCTACCAAAGGACCCATAAGACCAACTGAAGACAGAAAAAAAATACAGAACACCATGAGGAAAAACATTATTTTTTTACAAAAAAATCAAAATCAAATCTCTTATATTAATATTCTTTCATTTCTTCAAATAATTCAGAGGACATATAAAATAGTGGGAAGTTCCTTTCCAGTGTTCATTAATTCTCCATATTATCGTATTATCTATATTGATAAAAAAAAATTGTAACCTGAGCAAGGTAACTTCATCACCACTTTGTCTGTCTCATTAATCCGAGAATTTAAAATCTCTTATTTGGAACACCAAAACAGAACAGTTAAAACCTCTGGGGAGCAGGTTAGAATTTAAGGTGTCCCCGTCTCTTGCCTGGCCTATTTCTGTTCTCTGCCATGACTTCATTCCCTTCATTCCATTTCTAGAATATAAATGTTTTATTTCTCATAGAGAAAACTGATTGGCAGAGAGAACCTTGAGAAAGAGGAGAGACTGGATTGTTCAAATTCAGCACTGAAAGAATATCTCATGAGTTTCTACCAAACATTTGACAATCTGAATTAAATTAAACTAAGTCAAAGGGAGTCAATTCAGAATTCACAGTAACATTGCAGTTCTACATGTCTGAGGTACAATATTCCTCTACCAGTCATACATTAACGCATTGTTTCTCAACCTGGATAATTTAAAGATGTGTGGACTTTAACTTCTATAATTCCCCAGCCAGTTCTGAGAATTGAAGTTCACACACACTTTAAAGTTGCAAAAGTTGAGAAAAGAATGCATTAATGTTAAAGTTTGTTCTGCAGCAGAAAATATTCTTCCGAATAGACAAGCCCATGGTTCAGGAAGGTAACAAGAGAGAAACATCTTTACAGCCTATTCTAATTGATACCTCTTGATAGGCGTTGGCCCATCTTCACGCTGCCGTCGAAGTATAGAACCTGCACATGGTGGGAAGGGAAAGATGGAGAGCCGGTTTATTTCTTTCTCTCTGTCTGGAGTCACTTCCTACGGAAAGCAGAAAGCGTATGTTTAATTTAGACAAGTTCTTACCTCTCCATCCCACATTTCATTGTCTCAATCATTCTTTAGCTAGGCTTGATATTTTTATTTCATTATTTCTAACCCATCTTTATATTTTTAGAAATAACTCAAAGTGGAAAACATATCCAGCATGCCTTCTTCCTCCTACTTTCCCCACGACGACCCTATGAGGTGAGTTGGGCTAAGAGGAAGTGACCGACCCAACGTCACCCAGATGGCTTTCATGGCTAAGACAGGAGTAGAATTCAGTCTTCCAGTTTCTAGCTTGGTGCCTCAACCACTTAGCACTATTCACTAACCTGATAACTGAGTTATTCTGAGTGGTCATAATGGGTGGGAATCCAATGGACTATAAACCCAATACTTCTAGAAAATGTCAAATTGGTGAACGGTAGCCTAAATACCAGAATTCTAATCAGAAGTTAATATATACAGTTTGCAGATTTAGGACAGAATATAAGAGGAAGTTTCAAGTTCTATTTATACTTATATCATTTTGTTATCACCAGCAACTTCATAGAATATTAAAAACATCCCAACCAAAAGCCATCCTGAGAGGAAGGAGACAACTCCAGGAAGCAAATGGGATAGAAGCCAACTTGTTCCTGGAATCTACTCCTCCATCTGGAAGCCAACTGTGAAGAGAACATAGAGGCTATAGCTGAAAGATTCTTCTTTAAAAAGCAAAAAGTATGGAAAACCAAAGGTGGTTTTGAGGCTGGCCCCAATCTTCTACAAGAGAATTGAACTATACAAGTCTGCATGTATTCCAGCACATATGGAAGAGACTAGAATAGAGAAGGGCACCACAAATATACTGACTTGCCACAGATTTCATTAAAAAGTTGGATTGTCATTTGTAATTTTATATTTCCTGGTTTAATAAACATGAAACCCTACTCATCTAAACCTGCATGCTCAAAATTAGATGTTAGCGTCTCCTAAAGAAGTGGTGTTGGGAATTAATGGTTCGATCATAATACTCCACCAAATTTTCAATTCAGTTGAATTTTCTTGATTCAGATTCGCTGCACTCTCTCATTAACTGATTAGTATGTTTTCCTGCAATAAAGTATTTACAGTACCTAATGTAGGAGTCCAATACGTAATAGGCCAATAGTAGTGGCTGTGACAGTCTTGCCTACCTGCTGAACACAGTGCAGAACGTTACATAATTTTGTTGGTTCTAGAACAGAGATTTCATCTGTTCTCGTCAAAATCATAAAAGAACAAATTCCCACAGATATGCTGGGATTGGAATCCCCAATTTAAAACCCTCTAGATGTTTTGGGATTATAACAAGATTCTTAAGACAACCTGACGGTATTTAGTTGTAGGAACCTGATTTATATCCTCAACTTTGCCCTTACTAAGTACATTGTCAGCTTCGGATATCAGTTTTTGCCACATAAACAGAAAAACAGCAATCGTTTCCAAGAACATATAAAATTATCTTATACCGGATCAGCTCTTTCCTCCAAAAAGCATCAATTGTCTTTCTTCGTTAATAGCCGCCACAAGATAGTCCTCCACATTTTGCTGAACTACAACTTTCAGCTTCTCTCGCTATCAGACAGATTTTGAAAATTATACCTCAATAAGTCAGGACTGTTCTGTCCCTATACCACGCACACACCCAACCAGCCAGCCGAGGTTAAATAAACTCTTCAAACACTCAACGTCAGTGATAAGGAACTTGGCAGCAACCCCGTGGCTGCCTGCCAAAAACTTTTACTCCGATAACACAGACAAAAATACACACAGTTTTAATAGTCCAGTTTGTAATTAAATCCACAACAAATAGGTGTTGTATCCGAAGGTGCAAAGTGCCTCGCCAGAGATTAGCTTTGTCTGTCACAGAGTCCGAATGGCCACCACACTCCCTTTTATAGCCTGTGGGGTGTGGTCCAGTGACTCAGCTAATCTCTGGTACGCCTTCCCCTCTGCTGCGCACGCTTCTCCCTGCACCTCTGGTGAGGGTCCAGCCAGCACTTATTTTCCTTGTCGCTGTCCATCTGTGGCTGCGGGGACGTGCTTGGCTCTGAGCCTATCTTTTGGCCTTCGGTGTCCTCCGGAGGCATTGCCAGAGAGGACGGTCCTGGAGAGGGAGGCCTTGCCAACTCCTCCCCCTCACTCTCTGCATCTGTTGATAGCCCAGGCTCAGGCAATGGAGCCACAACAAGGACTGACTAGTCTCTGCCATTTAATTCTTTGTAATTAACGGAGGTCTTTCAGCATTTAAGAATGTGCCTTTTTAGTTCATAGTTTATGCAATCTCTTCTTACCACATCTGGCTCTACAGAGTCTCTTGGGAACACAATGTCCAGGATGTCTGGTGAATCTACAATCCCATCGTCCGAGGACAAAGGCTTCTCTATTATGCTCCAACTGCTGCTATAGAGTGAATGAGAAGAGGAACATATCTTGGGAGCCAGGAGGAGAGAAAAAGAGAGAATGAATGCAAGATACTTCAATAAAGTAACTCATCCCTTAAGATTCATTCCTAAACAGACACACACTGGGCCTTAATTTTCAGACAAGAATTCTTTGCATTACTTCATTTACTGCATTGATTCTATGGAGTGTAAAAAGAGCATTCCTTTTCTGATTTTAAGAGTCATCCGGACTGACTCAATTATTTCAGAGGGAAATTTCATTTTTGCAGGACCAGAATTTGTTTGATTTTTTAATATCAGGCTAGAATCCTATGAATTGCCATGGGATTTGTCTTTGTTTCATTTTGATAAAATATCAAAGGCTTGAAGAAGAATTTGGGACAGTTTAAATCCTACAGACTTTAATGTAGTTTAAAATTGGAATATCTAGCTGTCCTTTTTTGCCTTCTCGGTGGACTATTGGACAATAGTTCTTGATGGACTATTGTTCTTGATGGACTATGGGTAGGGCTATTTTTTACATGAACTTCTTGTGTTCTGATTTCTCACTCTTGCAATTATCTAGAAGATGAGGGCACGGAGGATAGCTTATCTTGCCACTCACAGGTGCCCTTTTCCTCTCTAGCAACTGAATTCCTGTAGAAGGAATGGCAGAACCTGGGGGACAGTGTGCAAGGGGGAATCAGCCTAAAATCCTTAGGTAGCCACAAGAGAATTAAGTCCCCCCCCCCCGGAGTACTGTTGACCTTTATCTAATTCTAAACAAGTGCTGAACTTCATTTGAGAAGATTCCTGTGCATAGGCTTTTAGCAATAAATCTGTTAATTGAACTGTGTAGTCCTGTCTTTTGTGCCTGACAATTCCCTTAAATTCTAGTCTCCCTTCCCAACAAGACATTGGCCTTCTCATCTTTCTTTCAAAGGGTCCTTGGTGCTCTCTAAGCTTGTTTTCTTGCAGACATTTCACTACACAAACTAGGCAACATCATCAGTGCCAATCTGTGGTATTACCTAGTTTAGGCAATGAAACATCTGCAAGAAAACAACCAAGCTCAGAGAACACCAAGGACCTCTCATTTCAACCCTGAGTTACAAATGTTCTCCTCTATTATAGTCTTTCTCTTTTCCTCCAAACATACCTTCTTGGCAAGCCCCCTGTTACACAAGCATCGCTGTAACTGTCCCTCTAGGGTGAGGATCTTGCCCTCAGCCTGTGTGAGTTTGCTCAGCAAGTCATCCCTCTCTTCCTCCAAGGTTCGAACACGTTTACGATATTGGTCCTTCTCAATGAGGCTTTGGGAATACTGGAGCTGAATGTCATCTCGGCTCTGAATGGCCTAAAGGAAACAGTGAAGAACGGGAACTGATGGGTGAGATTATAGGCAGAATTGTGCATAGCATATGCTCTTCTTTTCTCTAAATCACATTTTAAATAAGTTATATCCAATTTTGCACATTGTTGCATAATTTCTGCTGTTTGAGTATCCATAATCAAAAAGATAAAATGCCATGCTTTATTAAAGTTCTTTTCAGCTCCCTTCTGGTATTCACCAGGCTGTTTTAAACAAAGAACTTCCTGATTGAAAGTAAAATGTAAGTAAAAGGAGCCTGGATAGCTCTGCAGACAAGGCACTGTAATTTAACACCAGCTATCTGCAATTACTGCAAGTTCAAATCTCACCAGGCTCAAGGTTGACTCAGCCTTCCATCCTTTCTAAGGTAGGTAAATTGAGGACCCAGTTTGTGGGGGCAATAAGCTGACTTTGTATAAAATATACAAAAGTATGAAGGCTATTGCTTAACGTACTGTAAGCCGCCCTGAGTCTCCGGAGAAGGGCGGCATATAAATCAAATTTAAAAAAAAAATGAAATATAGAGAAATGAGAATGGATTGACATATAATTCAATCAGTATTTATTTATTTATTTATATTGGATTTCTATACCGCCCTTCTCCCTGAGGACTCAGGGTATATACAAGTATACAACTACTTGCGGAGCAATAGCAATGGAACAGAGCACATTCAATAAAAATAACTCAAATAACCGAGAACTAGTGTAAATAAACAATCCTGACAAACTTCTAGATATTTTTATCTGATCTAACATCTACGATCCTATTACACAAGTATCTATGAAGAACCACACTGAGAAACAGGATGAATTGGAAACAAGCACCATTCTTCCATCTTATCATTCCTATATGGTTTCTGTATTTTTCCATTACTTTGAGTAGCATGAAATGGGGTAGCAAGAATGTTGTTAACACATGTTTAATCTTAACTGTGTACCATAATTATAAACCCAGGAAATATTTCAGAGGAGAAACAATTTACCTGATCTCTTTCCTTCTCAATCTCCTCTAGCTGAGCCAGCACGGTGTTCATTCTGTGCTTATACAGATCACAGTTCTTCTGCAGAGTATGGAATTTCAATTGTAAATCCTCCATTTCTTGCAGATACTGAGAGAGAAATTCCAGAGATGGATTATTTCCCAAGTACATGTTCAGGTCTTAAACAAAGGCAGTTGGAGGTTTGCAATCTCTTTTCAAATGCCAGGGTTCAGAAAGAAGAAAGTATACATCATCTGTTTTGCATCGCTTACACCCCATTTTCAATTATTATGCATAGCTTAGGACAAAGGGACTAAATTTAGAATTTCCAGATAAGAAAGCATGTACCTGATGTTTAAAAGACATTGGAAGAAGGATAAGGCAATTTGCAGAGGTCCAAATTGCCTTAACCTCTATGAAGGTGTTCATTCTAACAGTAGTGAGATCCAGAAATGAATAGTATTAGAATCTTATTTTCCTTTTTATATACCTGTCTGCAGGGATAGCATTATCATCTTCCATTGTCTGTCTCAATATGCAAACAATTCCTTCCATAGGTTTTGCTGGCTTTTTTCAAAAGGATAGAACAAATTAAGGACTATCAGTGATTAAAGTCCAAAAATATCTTCACTGCCTTTAGCCCATGGCACAGACATTCCCTGCTCACTAATGTCTGGAACAAGGATTTCATGGCTGTTCCAATGTATCTCCAAGCTTAAATGTCTGGGGTTAGTGTTACAGCATCTTACCTTATCTCTCAGCTGTTCAGCACACTGCAGCTCGTTTTGTAAGGAGTTGAGCTTCTGACACAGTTCCTGTCGGTCTGCTTGTGCTTCTTTCCAATCATGTTCCAGAATGTCTAGAAGAACCCTCTCAGAACCCGGAACCTGGTCTTCTCTTGCTTTCTAAGCAGTAAAGAAGCAAAGTCACTCATCTGCTAGGACCATGACAGCGAACCTATGGCACAAGTGCCAGAAGTGGCATGCAGAATCATCTCTCTGAGCACGCCAGCCATCACCCGTTGCTCTTCCGGAGTCCAGCGTGCACATGTGCACTGGCCAGCTGATCTTTACATGTGCATGCGTGCCAGAAACCGGAAAACCAGGTGACCGCCACGCATACACACACCAGAAACTAGAAGCTTAGCTTTCTGGCGCGCGCATTCGCAGCCAGGAGCTGCTCTTCTGGTTTCTGGCGCTTTCCCGTGCGCACACTCCCGCTTCGGCACTCAGTGCCAAAAAGGTTTGCCAACACTGTGCTAGGACATAATGATTTCAGGATAATTAAAGCCTTTGGGGGGGGAAGAAAAGAAATCAGCATGCTTGCCTAGCGAATATTTTAAAATACCTTCAGCAGGAGCTCCAGTCGAGTTCTCTGTCTATTCTACTCTTTGATTACTTGACAACCTCCAGATGTGTTTAACACCCTTCATCCTCAGTTAACACCGAAAGGGCCTTTTTTTTTTTTAAGAAAGGCTAATCAATTCAATATCTATATATCTTCACTACCACCAAAAGTGAAAGGTGCATTTATGCAACAAACTTCATGCCAGTGCTGTGCCATTTTTAATTTCACGGCTGCTTTTAAATAATTCTGAATCCTCTAGTCTAGCAGGAATTCTGAAAACTGCCAATTAGCAAGCCTAGCCCCTTAGTTTCTAAGCAAAGAATGACTGTTAAATCTATTTGAGACTATAAGATTGATGCAGTTTAACAGCCTTTTCATTCCCAGCAAGAGAAGCCTGGGGTATTCTGCTGCCTGAGATAGAGCAATGAGTAGTTGCAAAATCAAGATACATTGATTCTAAGGTCAATCAAGTTCTGTCTTCTAAAACAGAAAACCACACAAGCAGATCTCTTTCTTCCTTGTCAGTAGAGAAATATATTCCACAATTATATACTGGCTTTCTTTTGAAGCCCAAGATGCTCATCTCAGTATCTGTAAAAGTAGTATCAGCCCTGATGGGCGCTTCCATAGGCTGACTCTGCATCTGCCTGCATTAAACCAGTAAGCCACAGTAGCTGTCGAAGCCAATAATGTACAGGCAGGGCTCTACTTTTGATTATATTTAGATAAATGATATGAGGAAATCTAAGCAGTGAAAAATACTTGTCAATACTGACAAGCTGTGTCAGATTGAAACCGTATAGCCAAAACATCATAGCTAAGCAATGTTTTATGGATGATTGTGAACATGGGCAGATGGGCTCACATCTTCCAAGATAAGAACCGTACAATTTCATGCTTTCTGGGACGAGTTCTTAAACTACTCTAGATAAAAATTACAGAGTATAATGGAAATGGCAATATTTTGCTGAGTATGTAATAGATTTATATAACTGATTGTATCCATATGCTTCTTCCTCATGAACACTTTTCTTAAAAACTATATGGTTACTTGAACTAGAGGGCCATGAATTAAGATTTGGATGGCACGGCTACTTATGGTATGATAAAAGTAAAGTTAATTATGGATTTTAATAACCATTTTGTTAGACGTGCCATACTAAGAGTTTGGAATGAATATAAAACAAGGCTCTCTATGAAGTTACCCCTTTGGGTGTCACCACAGGAAGCCTTTTTTAGAAAAGAAATGGTGGCAAAAACAGATTGGTTGATTTAGGATAAAATTTTATCTTTTAACTCTGGTGACCCAATACTAAAGATGAGGAAAGAACTTGAATCAGAAGTTTATGTTTGCCATTGGCTTACCAACAACTACTAAATGAAAGGTTTAAGCTAGATAAAAAATGTTATGGATTTGACTTTGTTAAAAATTAATTGGAAATTTCATTATGTAGTAATAATGTACATATTATTGCTAAGATCTATAAAATGTTATTGAAATTGAATTTGGAAAATGAACATGTAAAAACATTGTATGATTCAGTGGGCAAAGAACTTTGTGATGCTTGAACAATGGGAAAATATGTGGACGAAGGGTTTAAAAGTTACATTAAATTATAATCTAAAATAAAATTTCTATAAGATGAAATATCATTGGTATTTAACATCAGATAAATACATCTTTATACATCTAAGATGTATAAAGGTATATCAAATGTATGTTGGAAGTGTAAAAGTAAAGAGGGGACTTTTTACCATCTATGATGGACATGTGATAAAGCATAAAATTTTTTGAGTATGATTCATATTTTACTACAGAAAAATTTGAAAATGGAGATAAAAATGAAACCAGAACTTTTGCTCTTCGGTTTAATGGAAAAAGAATTGGAAAAAAATTTTGGAACCTTGTTATATGTTGATCTCAGCAAGACTATTGTATGCACAAAAATAAAAGGATACTTCTATTCCTACTATGGACGAATGGTTGCAAAAGTTGATGTAGTTGGCTGAAATGGCAAAATTGACTACTTTGATTAAAGAAAAGAACATAAGTACTTTTGTTTCCACATGAAGACTGCTTCTGAACTTCGTGCTTGATATGGAAAGGAATAAAAATTTTACTTTCAGTTTTACCAATTAGACTGATAGATCTTTATAGAAATGGCTTGTCCATATTATGAAAAAGCAAAAAGTTGTGATTTGATGTTAATGCCTTATTTTATTGTAACAGAGAGAGTCGGAAGTCAATGCTTCTTTTTCTTTTCTTTTTTCTTATCTTTCCTCACTTCTCCTTTCCTTCCCTTCTCCCCCCCCCCCGCTTTTCTATTTACTTTGCATTTTCTATTTTATAATACAATAAAAAAATGTTGACTAGAAAAACTATATGGTTAAAATATTAAAAGGATTTGGGGAAAAGGAAAATTTTACAACCAAAATATACTGTATTGAAGTAACATTCACCAAAACTAAAACAAATTAGAGTAAGTTGTGCACCATGAGATAACTTATGTAAATAACCAAATAATTGGAACCCATTATACAGAATAGTTTTAAATCATAAATTCAAGGAAAACTTAAAAACTATATATATTCATATATTCCAGAGTAAAAATAGGGGTTATTTGGTAACCCAGATATAACAGGCTGTTTACATCTCTCAAACAGCTGAGAATCACAGCTGTTCATACCACCCACTGATATTTTAGCAGCATCTAAGCCAGTGCTAGAGGCCCTCTTCGTAAAATATATTTTATTTTTAGCACTCTACCGACTCAGGTTCTGTTCCAGCACGAGTGCAAGAATGAACACAACTCTAATGCACTACGTTGTATGTTTGGCTAGGTGGCAAGTCTTACACTTATTATAAAAGACTACTTTGTACTGAAGCCATTCAAGGAAAAACATTTGTCAATGTTGTGATGAAGTAATTTAGAAGGGAACAAAGACTGTGATTCACAAAAATACAAGGCATTGCTGGAAAGGAAGGAACAGCCTTGCTGGCATTCACCCTTTAATTGTTTTAGGTCTACACGTAAAATCACACATATAACTAGTTTAGTGTTTGCCAATCAGATGCCCTTTTAATTATATTGGACTACCATCGGTATGCTTAAATTCCAACTGGAACAACAGTAGTAGAAGTATAGTACTAGTAGAAAAATCATTATCATCATTTTAACCAGTCTATCCATTGCAGGATGGAGGCCTCTTCCGCATGCTTCCAACTAATACAGTCCTGAGCTTTCTTTTGTTAATTATTTGCTGATGTTGTAGATCCATCTTGTTTTAGGTCTCTTTCGTGGATGCTTTTTATCAAGTGGGAGCCATTCGACAACTGCCTTGGTCTACCTGCCATCATTTCTTCTTGATCAGCCCATTGCCATTTCAATTATAATAGTAAAGTCTTTATCACTTGGTTTTAAGAAGAAGAAAGAACCAGTCCTGGCACCAACAGACTGGATTCATACATCACACCAAAATGATTTGTTTTATTTGGATGCAGCTAATTGTGTGAACACTATGGCTTTCAAAGTCTTGTTTATGACTTACATGCAATATATGAATCAATCATTTACTTGTTAAACAAACAAAAAGAGTTAGTGTGAAGTAGCAACCAAGTCACAGGCCCAGAATGAAATTCTAAAACAGAAGTTTTAATTATATGCAGATTAAATGGGTTTCCTTTAAAGTCCTCAGCAGCCTTCCCTGACATCTGGGTTCCAAACATATAAATCAATGCACAAATTATCCCAAGCCTATTTAACTTGTTACTTGAAGAATTATGTCCAAAACTTCTCAAAGGCACCAAGTAGGAAATCTGGACTATACAATGAAGAACCTTGGAAGGTACATAGCTGGAGTCTCAGGGCAGACCATCAAATGATGAGGATATAATGCAGGGGTGAAATGCTACCGGTTTGGGGCGGTTCACCCAAACCAGTAGTGAAAATGCTACTGGTTCACCCGAACTCATAAAAAAATGCTTTAAAAAGTAAAAAAAAAAGTTCCGACAATCACGCGGCACAGCTCATCGCTTCAACAGTTTTTTTTCCTTTTTTTTTTTAGCATTTATTTTTACTACCGTTTCAGGCAATAGGTAGCAAAAAAATGCTTTAAAAAAATGTTTTTAAAAAGGTTCTGACAATCAGCTGTGCCTTGCAATGGTCAGAACTTTTTTTTTTAAAAGCATTTTTTACTACCTATTGCCCAAACCGGTATTTTTATGTAAAGTGTGATAGTTTGTTTTTGAGTTCTCTGTGACTGTGAGGTTCCTGCTTATTGCAGGGGCCATTTTGTGGGAAGTCCAGCTGCTTTTGCATTATGTGTGAGTCAGTTGTGTAGCTTTTGTGTTATTTTTGTGTAAAGTATGATAGATGGTTTTCCCGGTCACATGACCACCAAGCCACGCCCACCCAGTCACATGACCACCAAGCCATGCCCACCCAGTCACATGGCCAAGCCACACCCACCAAGCCACACCCACAGAATTGGTAGAGAAAATTTTTGAATTTCACCACTGGTATAATGGCACCTGATGCTCTGAGTTACACTGTTTGTGTTCCTCTGCAACCAAGGTTGCGCTTTCAGATGCTGTCCCAGTTTAAATACAAAAATGACCCCATACAGTAGAAGGTTCAGAGTAGAGAATGCTTCTATGGATTACTCTCAAATCCACATTTTTCAGAATGTACCTGCATTACGTTCTGCAACTCCTGAAGTGAAGCATTTAACCTCTGGTTCTCAGTTTGCAAATCAGAAATGTCAGTAAATCCATGATCCTCCACCTCCCGCTGAGGAGCCATTAATGTTTGTTTCTTCAATAGGGAACACTCTTCCTCCATACCAGTGATCTTGCACTTCAACTGATCTATCTGAAATTTGGAACAGATAAAAGACTATTATAGAACTACATTGATTATAACGCTAGAGAAACAAATAGTTTACATTTATATAGGGCTTCATTTTGATTGGGAAATTAATCAGAATTAAGTCCTACATAAAACTTTTGATTGGTTCACAGTCAATAAATATTGTAGTAAAAAGAAAGGAGTAAATTGGAATATAGGTGAGTTCTCCTCACAATATATGCCCTATTTCTGAATGTAATGATGGATTTGTGATTGGCAAGCCAATCATTTAATGGACACATGCTCAGAAACATTTAAAATAATAGGTAAAAACATCCAGAAGATTAGACATGTCTTTTCCAATTTTATTTCCTCCAGCTAGACTTCAACACTCATCATTTCTGGCCAACACATCCAACCACATTCACTGACACAGGATGTTGGACATTGTTATCCAACATGATTGGTGGCAACTAGTTTGAGGAAGGCAGAATAGTGGTTTCAGAAAAATTCTAATCTAAACACATATATAGATTTAAAGTTAAAGTTTCCAGCATAAAGAGGAAATAGATATGCCTATTGCTTAAGGTAAAATCAAGTAACCAGGGGGTTGTCTAATAAATTCTGTCAAGTATCTGGAGTGAAAACATTATTCAAAATGGGGACTTGACATCTATTTTATACCTCTACTTGCTTTTAAGTAGTTTCAAATGTAATCTAACCTGGGATTTATCTGAAGAATCTACCAAACTCCAGAACAAATTCTAGTGATTGGCACTTCAGATGAATCCCATGGTTGCATTTCATTTGGAGCAATTCTAAGACTGCTGAAAGCAGCTAAAAGAAAGACACAAGGGTAATCTAGTTAAACCCACATCTTAGACCACCATGGACAATGTTTGGTAGTGGGAAAGTGGAAGAAAACCCATACTAACGTAAAATTGATGGGCTGCATCACACACAAAGGCAGGATTGAGATTTTTCCTCTTTTCTGTTTGAATGGGAATTATGCTTTTTTAACACTGTTATCTTAGGTTTAAGGTTAGGTTATCTTATACTTTCAAGTTTCCATGTCTTTCCCATTAAAAATGCCAAAAAAATAATGACTCCAATTTTGGAAATCAGGCCAGAAAATTCAACAGTGTGGTCAAAATGATTTTAGGAGCTACAATTTTTAAAAAAAGCACTACCAATCTATGTTTTAACCAATCAAGCATTTAACAATCAAGCATTCCTATACAAATGGAAAACATATACAACACACTGAAACTGCAGCACACAATATTCCATCATATTAAAGTGATCAATGCTATAAGATGAGATTAAGTTTTTTTCTCTCTTTTATAAATAGTCACACACTAAAGGGATTAATGAATATATAAGTATGAGTCTGTCTTTCGTTAACCATAGCTGTATTCTATCTTAGACTGAATTGTTTAAGGTAATTTATTTATCAAATTTATATGCAGCTCATCTCATAGCACGAGGCAACAATAAGCTACATGTAGAATTGTGAAGAACCATGAACCATGTATTTCAAATTTTGACTTTACCATAAAATCAATAACTTTCATCTGCAATATGATACAATAATACCAATTTATCTGATGGTTTTAAAGATTTTTGAGATAAAGTAATGAAGATGACTGTGAATTCAAATACTATATGCAAATAAATTGGTATCATGCTATTAAATTGGTAGGTTCATGCTTTAAGCACAAAGAAAGATAAATGTTGAAATAATCAAAATCTATAGCAAATCTTGAAATAACCAGAATAATGTATATGCAGTATTTCATAGCAGATAAGTACATATAAATGCACTCTCAAAATTCATTCTACATTTCAGGGAGATACAGTTAACATGAAAAGATGCCCCGCCTCAATTATAACTTGTTTAATTTGCTAAAAAGAAAATTAGGAATAGTTCTGCCATGGCCCATAAAATAATGCCTTCCCAGAGCAAATACGAAAGTCACTTCAAGCTCAGATCTAACTAAAAAAGGCCAGGACTGCCACCATCTATCATTTTTACAGGATCATCAATATGCATAGGGTTTTGAACAGTAAAATAGCAGGTAGTGGCTTATTCTTCAGGGACATAATATAATTGGGAAAAAGGGGGGAATATAATAAATATCTGACACCATATTATTAAATGCAATTATAATTTACACATTTACATACACGACAGATAAATTATAATCTGGAGGGTCGACATAAGGCCATGCAAAGGAAAAACTGAATGGCCACCTAGAATCGCTGCTATACCTAAAGTTCATAGGCTACTTGTAGGGGGCTTGCACTGCATGCAATGTGATATATCTACTTAAAAAGATCAAAACCCAAGAAATATGCAAAACCCCTGCCTCAGACCCCTGACAACTACTGCCAATCAGAATAGGCAATAATGGACTAAATAGATCAATAGCCTGACCTAGAATAAGGCAGCTTCTTTTTACCTTTATTGATGTCTGGAAAAGATGATTGGACATATATGGAACCCTGGAAATTTTGAACTGGAGATGAGAATATTGAGGAGGGACAATAAGTCAAGACTTAAGCCCTTTCGTTGTATGCAACACATCCCAAATTTAATTCTGACACCTACATATGACCTAAATATCAGATATGCAATGATGTTGATGAGCTTCCTGCATAAAATCCAGCAGATCTTCCGGGCTAAGTAAATTACTAATTTGATAAGTAGAAAACAACTTATGTTCCAAACCAAACCAAATTTTTCCTGGGGATACATTAAAAGAACACTATTTGTTATGCATGAAACTACTATCTGATTTTCATTGAGTCTCACTGTTGCAAAAGAACAATAACCACAATTCAATTCCCACACAGTATAGCCATAATCTTGGGTTGTTTTGGCCTTTCCCACAAAGACTTTCTTGATTTAGTCGAAAGGATCATCTGAGGCTTACCATTTTTATAGGAGACACTTTGCTCCCTCCCATTCATTGCTTATGTCATAATACTGGTATTATGTACGTTACAAAGAATGTAACAAATAAAATAAATAAATAAATAAAGAATCCTACATTGGGACCAAGAACTGGGTTTGGTCTTCTGACTCTGCAAGAACTGGTGACTACAGGTAGTCCTTGACTTACAACAGTTCATTTAGTGACCATTCAAAGTTACAACGGCACTGGAAATGTGATTTATGACCATTTTTCAGAGTTATGACCTTTGCAGCATCCCTATGATCAATCATGTGATCAAAATTCAGATGCTTGGCAACTGACTCATATTTATAACCATTGCTGTGTCCCAAGGCCATGTTATCACCTGTTGCAACCTTCTGACAACCAAACTCAATGGGGAAGCCAGATTCACTTAACAACCAGGTTACTAACCTATCAACTGCAGTGATTAACTTAGCAACTGTGGCAAGAAAGGTCATAAATGGGTCAAAACTCACTTAACAAATGTTTCACTTAACAACAGAAAATTTGGCTTGATTGTGGTCATAAGTCGAGGATTACCTGTATTCCATCTACAAAGATTGGAATGAGAGTTTACAATGGAGACTGGTAATACTTCAAGGAATCAAAGGATGCCCTCCTAAATAGTTAGGCAGGCTGAGATTAAAATGGCAAGGAATGGTTAAACTTAATATGATCAATAAGTACTGAATTCAACACTTGTGCTTGGGTTTTATTTTAAAACTGTATGTGAATAACAACTAAAATATTGAATAACATAGTATTCTGGGTTGGTTTGGTTACTTCTATGTCCTCGTCTTTGTTGTTTGTTACCTTGTTGGTTCTGGTTTTGGCTTTAATCCTATGTTTGCACTTGCTATTTAGAACAATCTTGCTGTTGTGGCCCGCCAGCGGCCTGCGCGGATCGTGGCTGATCCCAACAAGGAGGCTGGTGTGGGGTCGCGCCAGCAGTCTGCGCAGCCGGCACTCACGTCGGACAGCGAGGAGGCTGAAGAGGATGTGGTGCCAGAGGCAGAGACTCAGCCAGGGCTTTCAGAACCTCCAGAGGCTCCTTCAAGTGGAGAGAGCGAAGTGGAGAAGCCTCTCCTCAATGCTCGAGTATGCAGGGCTGCCAAAAGGCAGGAGTGGCTACTCAGGAGGAGGAGGTGGTACAATTTAAGTTGCACGCAGTTAGTAATTTCTTGCTGGAAACAACATGTAATTATTACAGAGCATTTTGGAGAGTGTCTTATCATATCTTGTTTTCTGGGCTGGTTGCCAATCTTTGCCGGACTTTTTTTATTCTTGGTACATTATAACTTTGATAAGGACTGTTGGTGTGTGTCACAATCCTTGGGAATCCGGAGCTGGGGCAGAACACTTGCCCGCCCTGGACTACAACTTCCAGGTAAGCAATTCACAAATTCTCATCCCTGGCTATACTGGTTAGGAAGATGGATACAGTGGGGAAGGGAATATATCATATCTATACCAAATGTGCCTTTTCAAAAGGCAACAGGACTTTGTTTTTTCTTGAAGATGTTTCGCTTCTCATCCAAGACACTTCTTCAGTTCTCCAGAACTAAAGAAGCTTCTTGGATGAGAAGCGAAACATCTTCAAGGGAAAACAAAGTCCTGTTGCCTTTTGAAAAGGCACCTTTCAGACAACCATGTCCTGGATGACTGAGAATCTCCATAGATATTACATCTTACCTCTCAGAATTTACAGGAGCATTAAAAATGGGGAAAAGGCTCTCCTACCGTGTTTCTCCAAAAAGAAGACCAGGTCTTATTTTCTTTTGACCCCTGAAAAAATGGCTAGACTTTTTGGAGGGTTCTAATTATTGACTCACCTCGTGGTAGTGGTACCGACAGCCCTGCCCAGCAGGAGCCCGCTGCTGGACCACTTCTTCTGCGGCCGCTTGCCGCCACTTGCATGCATTGCCCCAGCCTCCATTTTGTTTTTAGATGCCTGCCGGAAGGCATCTGCAGCTGATAACAGAGCTCCATACCAATCCAGAGCTCTGTTATCAGCTGCAGATAACAGATGCCAGCAAGTATCTGAAGGCAAAACAGAGGCCAGGGCGATCCGTGCGAGTGGCGGCAAGCAGCTGCAGAAGAAGCGACCACAGAAGACAAGGCAGGTGTCAGGGTGTGCAAGCCTAGTCAGTAGGGCAGCTCCATTACCCCCCCCCCAATCCCCACCCTAGCTTTTTACCTGTGTGCCTTGCCCCACACCCTGAACCCCGGGGTGGGTGGGGTCTTAATTAGGGCTAATTTTGTAGATGGGGCTTAATTTGATTGCATGCGCTCAAAAATATTAGGGCTTCTTTTCAAGGTGGGTCGTCTTTTTGGAGAAACACGGTAATTCTACCAGTTCTGGTAGTCCCCAGAACTGCAATTCAGTACCACAGATTGTTGAGACTATCAGAGTGTCTGAGACTGCCCAATTCAGCCAGTAAATTTCTATGGACAAGTGGGAATTTAAAACTAGATCCAGTCCAACACTTTTAACTATTTTGCTGCCACACACTTCTACCACCTCTAAAAGATACCTGATTTACAACACAAAATATTATTTTCTTCCAATAATAAATGCAATCTGAAACTGCTGCATTTTAAAAAATGCAGATGAGGTTAATCATCTGACCTTAGAACCCGCTGTATATTTGCCACCATTAAGTTTTAGATTCAATCTCCTATCTTAAGAGCCACTTTTGAGAAATTTGG
Organism: Pantherophis guttatus; assembly: GCF_059756535.1. NCBI lineage: Eukaryota > Metazoa > Chordata > Lepidosauria > Squamata > Colubridae > Pantherophis > Pantherophis guttatus. The sequence continues at coordinate 29,499,050 of NC_142069.1, forward strand.
AAAAATGCCCTGCTTTCTCCAACTCAAGCCACTATCGTAACAATAATATTGTTAAGTATTTTAATCTTATTCTTTCTCATCTCTCCCCATCTGTTGTCTTTGTGTGACTTGTTTTTTAAACAGACTATTGCTAACAGAGGGTTGAAAGTGATTTTGAGAGACAGTTGAGCTAAACAGTGGCAAAAATGTTTCAGAGACATAAATAGTAACTTGGGAATTCCATCACCAAGGGGCAAAGATTACCCTGGGAAATTAGCTTTCTGTCTAAGGTGATTAGGTATTTTGCAATTGCATGAATACCTGCTGATCATACAACAGATCTAGCAGAAGTGCACAATTACAGCAAACAAAAAAACTGTTAGTACACAGTAAATTTTAAAATATATTTATAAATCATGATTTTGTTATCAACATCTCTAACATAAAGACTTATAAACACAAGTGCCAAACATATTTGTTCAGTCACTGATTTTCCAATATTCTGCTTAGATCTAAAACTATAAATCTATCTTCTCTAAAAAAAGAAAAAGAAAAAGGCACCCACAATGTCAAACTACAGAATTTCCTAGCTAAGTGGGGTCACAGACATAAAGGAAAGTCATGTTGAATGGAACCTACACTCAACTTGGCACAAATACAGTCTAATTTTCAAATTTCAAAATGTTTAACAGTTGGCATTTCAAGGAGGAGGGGGTTGGCATTTAAGACTATCATCCCGGTCATGAGTTACACTGTAGCTAAGAGTAGATTAAGTGTATTTGGGCACACTTCGGAGAAAAAACTTAGAGCAGATAGGAAGGGACAGCAGAAAACTCAGCGGAGAACAGAATTAGAAAGTGACAGGTGAAGGTGAGAATGCCTCCAAATGAGCAATGCAATGGAAAATTAAAGGACAAGAGAAGCAATTTTATACCAGACATAGCATGAAGTGCCAAGATATTGGAAGCAAGATGAATTGATTTTTCTGGTACTTTTTTCATAATTCTTTTTTGCTAGGATTACATTTACCCAAATATTATTTTAGTAACAAAATAATCTTCAATCAAGAGAAGACAGCTTTCTTTAATTTGGACATAATTCCACTGTACTGAATGGCTCACCATACCCCAAGTTGCAGATCCCTACTCCTTAAGACAGCAGTGTTTTTTTCTTCACATAGTTGTGCATAGCGCATGGCCAGCAAATAATTTTCATCCTTCAGCCTCAGCAGCTCCAGGCTGTTAGTATCCCAGTCTTCTTGGAACCTCTGGCAACGTTCTTGTACTTTCTGTAATCCCTGGAGCTGTTGCTTCAACTGGCAACATTCCTTTTCTAAGCCTTGGGTTTTTATCTGGAGCTGGTGCTCTTTGGCCAGGTGCTCCTTTCGTTGGGCCCTCACCTTCTTCACCTCCAACATCAGGAACTGAGTCAGGCCTTCAGGACCTTCCTCATCTGGAAAAGGGACACAGGATGATCATTGAATTAGTGCCACGAGTAGACAAAATGCTAGGAGTCATCAGTCAGAACACCTCATGAGTAATTCCTTATGATTCTTGATGAATGTATTTTTTCTTTTATGTACCAAGACTAAGTCCTTGTCTGTCCAATCATACTTGGCCAATAAAAAATTCTATTCTATTCTATTCATACAATAAGCCAACTTGTCAAACATCTACTTAATTTGCAAGCACTTAATATGTGAAATAGCATGTTTATAAACATACATGTATGCTTAAAATTTGCGGCTATCATCACTGCAAGCATGCAGCAACACACTTAGCTGAATAAGGTGCAAAATACCACTTATTCGTGATAAAACTGTTCTTTAAGAAAATTTTAAGTATCTGACACTTGGCACACAAAATTCCTTTGCTCAAGTCTATATGAATGTAAGTGCATCTCAACTTGCATTTCCTGAGAATTGCACCAGATTCTCTGTGAGGCTTATTTATTGTTACATACCTCTTTCTAATATGGAGATGTTTCTCTAATGCATATTGATTATGTACATATTCTGCATTCAGAAAACACAAACTGTACAATCACATGGCAATTTATAAAAATGCAAGCAAAGTGGATTATTTTAAGAATAAGTGAGCTCAAACTATATATTTTGGTTTTATTTTGGCAAGAGAGCTGTTCAAATAAAAATAACATTTGTTCACAGATAACAGTGTTATGTCAATATAGGAGTCTATTCACATACAGCAACAAAAGATATATCAGTGGAAGCGGCAGAGAAAAGGCAAAACAGTTAACCAATATACAGAAACATAATCTTGGTATCATGAAGCATTCTAAAGTACTGCCCTGAATAGATGATATCATCCATAAACCAAAGACAACACAGACAAATTTAAGCTTCCTGCTATTTTCCTGGTAAGCTAGTTCTAAAAAATATCTATGTGGCTATTTTTATTTCTTCAAATCTCAAAAGCAGATTGTTTTGATGAGCAATAAAAGGCCAGTTCTAGAGTATCTCATCTTCTAAATGACAACCACTTTATGTTATGCATTCAAAACAAAACCAAAAATGACAAATATAAAAATTTCAGTATAATACGGGCCAAGATACCTCACATAAAATTCTCCATACCAGCAGAAAGCTCAATAAAGCATCCATTTATGCATACATACAAACTATACATCAAGAGCTTTGAAGGCCCTCCTTCTTCCAAAGTAGAATCAACCTTCTCTAAATCTGACTGAATATTGTGTTGCTTACAATCTCTTACCCAAAATTATAGAGCAACGCTGAACAGGTTGTTTTCCTGTTAGTCGGGTGAAATGTTCAGGATAATAGAACTCCAAGGACTCTAAGAATGCCTCATAGCCTCGCTTCCCTCGCCTTCGAAGCATATCCATCAGGAGTCCTGCAGAGATTTTAAAAAAAAAATATCACACAGATAGGATACAAATGATTAGCAAACAGAATCCTAGATTTGGTGATTGCATATCACATGAAGCCATCATGTGCTTAATTCTGGCTCATTAAACCATGATTGAATAAATAACAGTTAGCTAGGCTTACAATCACACTAAATCATAAGTTGGGATTTAATACAGTAGCCTATTCCCGTTCTAGAAATATAAAGCCGAAAATTGTAAAAAGGCCACTTGGTCTAACCTTTATAAGAACAGCAATGGCCTTTTAAATTCACTGGATGTGAGAGCCAAGTCAAGACAGCAGGGTTTAGGGAAATTCCTTAGGTCTTATGTAAGGTTAAGCAAAAAAGAAACCATAATCTATTCTCTAAAAAATACAGGTAGTTCTCAAGTTATGATTCAAATGGAGTCTGCCCATCAATGGTTTATTATGGATGTAATTTTGCTGAAAACTAGCAGTAAATGTGATTATTCACTTAATGACACAGCTAAAAAATGTTGTCAATTCACTTAATGATCCCAATACTTGACAACCAATTGTAGACTTAAGTCAATGACCACATTAACATGCTCTTGCTATGCTCAACTGACTAATCAATAAAGTTATACCATACTATACCATTAGCATGCTCCATCACCATCAACAGCAAAAGGAAATAAAAAATATATCAATAACAGAAATTAAACAGACATTAAAAATATAGAAGGTGGATTTTGTTTTTCTTTTCGCTAGGCATTGAGAACATCTACGTTAGACTTCAGTTCCGTAAAGCCTTAAAGTACAGAAACTGCTGGGTTTCATGGAGCTTTGGTCTGCTATAGCATGGCTTTTTTAAGGTACCACAGAGTCATGATGGAATCTCTTGAACAGGCCCTTCCTTTCATGCAAAAACCAACTAACTCTCTGTATTGTATTTTAAACAAAAAAAAGAGAGAGAGACTTTCCACTGATTTCTCCTCCATGCAAATTCCAAATATCTCTCACCTGTTCGGTTGCTCCTACATGGGAACCGATAGGCACTCAGCACCTCCTCTTCATCCTGTTCATCTATCACACGACATTGGCGCAAATAGGGTGTCAACTTTTCTGGATTCAAAGAACGAGTTAATTGGTGTCGCACACTCTCAATCTTCTCCCACAAAGCTTCTTCTTCTTCCTCTTCTTCCAAAAGATTTTGGACCTGGTTGATACCATCTTCAAGCCCTATGAACACATGTTCAGTAATACTGAAATTAAGGACAATAATTTCCTCAGGTGCTCTTAAACAGTTTGGGAATTGGATTTTTCACATCATTTTAATGTATACTGAAGGTTAAAGTGGGGATTTCAACTTCTGCACAGAAAATGGAACTGGCCTAAGGCTCTTCTTTATTGGAGTGAGCACCGAAGTATATTTATTTTTAGATTCTGGGCAGCTTACAATATTCAATAAACACATTAAAAATCATAATTAGTAATAATCAAAACATCAAAACTATAGAAAACTAAGCTAAGGTAAAACTAAAGCTAAAAACTAAGCTAAGGTAAAACTAAGCTAAAAAAAAAAAAGCAGATGAAGGAATGTTAGTAATAGCAGAACCACCTCACTAGCTCACTAATCCCTGGAGTTCCCAGGCCTGCTGACACAACCAAATCTTGAGAAAGCCTCAGAAGCTCAGAAAAGATGAGGCAAATCTCATCTCAGAGGGCAGAATATTCCAGAATGTGAGGGCTGCTGCAGAGAAGGTCCACTGCATAAGGACCATTAAATGTAACTCCCTACATTACGGAACCTGTAACATGCCCTCTCAGCTGGATCTGGTGAGATGGGCATATGAATCAGAATAAACGTGTTAGAAAGGATTTTGGAGGTCTTCTAGTCCAACCCCTGCTATTCTATACCATTTCAGACAAATGACTGTCCAATCTCTTCTTAAAAGCTTCCAGTCTTGGAGCATTCATATGAAATTGGAGCAAGGTGGGCCCTCAAATAACCCTATGCCAAGACCTACATTCTGCATAAACACGGAATTAAATTTGGGAGGGGAGTCTTAGGGAGTTTGTTTTTTAAAACTATAATATTCTTATTTTAAGGCACACAAAATAATAGGAACCATGCACAAGCTCAAGAAAAGATATAGCTGTTTTAACATGTTCCAAGCATGTGCTATCTGTCTACCTACAAAATCTCTAAATCACAATTTGCCTTTCAAATGCAAATCTCTGCTCAGCATAATAATAATACATAATACATAATAATTTTCCTATGCTTTCCATTTCAAAATGACAAGAACTACTAAAATCAGAAATAGCGCCAAGGGTTGTAAAAAGGGAAGTCAGGGACCACATCTAGCATGGTCTGCAAGTTATGAACTCCGACTTAAAAGAGAAAACAATTACTTAAAAGAGAAAACAATTACCTGCAAATAAATACTATCAACAAGGATGACAAGGACATACAGTAAAAAGAATTCCAAATTATAATGCATTTCAGATGGCTGTGCAAGCTGGAGATTATGACAGTTTAATTGAAGGCATCTATTAGAATTACCAAATATATGAAGCCTTGGAAGCCCCTGACCAAACATCTAAATTTTGTCACTATTTTTTTTCTATTTTTAATCTATTTCAAAACCTATCTTCATGGTGAAACCTTTAGTTCTTATTCCTGTCTTAAACATGGAATAATCTAAATTCAGTTCTCTGGCTCAAGTGATTCATGCAATTTTCAGTCCTCAGTCTCAGTGTGAAACTCTCAGTATCATCCAAGTCTCCAAGTCTAATCTTACTCACTCTCTTCCTTGTATCAAGCCATGATTTGCTGGACAAACTACAATGGTAGCATTCATACAATTTGCTACACCAAAATTAGCACATCATACAACAACAGAAGTAGTAAAAGGGCCAAAGTGGCATGCAGAAAGACAATAGTCATATATTCTCATAATACTGCAATGCCACAGTGTGCTTTCAGATCTGACTCTGATTGACTGTAGCCTTGATTGACTTTGATAGTAGCCATTTACAAAATCCTCCCAACCCCAAGATAAAGCAGAATTCTGAGAATTGAAACCCAGACTCTTAAAGTGACCACAATTGAGAAACACTAACCTAATACATACTTATTAGAAACCATCATTGTTTGACCAAACCAAGCAGAATGGGAGGGCATTTTCGAGTCTATACAGCTACACATTGAAGGAAAATCCAGCTATTCAATAATGTGAAGAAGGTTTCAATAAGCAAACAACAGTATACTAATTATTCAAACAGATGTAGGCAACTTGGGGCCCTTCAAATATTGCTAAACTACAATCCCAAAAGTCCTAACTATCCCAGTCAATAAGGAGAACCATGTTGGGAGCCATAGATTCCCTTGCCCTTCCTTCCAATATAAACCAACGTCCCTAATATTAAGCAAGCTACAATTATTATCTTCACTAAAAAAACCTTAAACTTTACTCCAGGGGACAAAATTACTAGGAATGCATGCAGTCAACTCCCTCAAAAAAGAGCAAAGCTTCTAAAAACTTCCAAAGCAGCAAGATAAGCTGTTTGGTTGCCTGAGCAGGACTTCCTGCTGTTCTTCTATTCTCTCTTCAAGGAGTTTCCACAGCCTTCTCTAAAGCACTGAACAGTCAAGTAGATTAGCATATCCAAAGTCTTCAAAGATACAGATCCAAATAGTTGCTTTTCTACCAAAACCATTTTAGCAATTTCAGTGATAGCCAGCAGGAATGGATACATTACACAACTGTGGAAACAAGGGTCACTATTTGATTCTGAAGTCTAACTTTAACTGCCTTCCCTTAACAAAGGGAATTGGAATTTGACAAGTTACTGAAAACTCAAGGCAAATTACCAAGAAGCCTGTACATTATGGAAGTTAGTTTAACAACTTTCTGAATAACCCATAACTGCTAGGTTCACACCACAGATGCAAAACCCAATTAACCACTTTTTGCCTTAGCGCAATGTGAGAATGCATACTGTAATTCTCAGAGTAAAGTTTACTAGTTCAGAGATACCACTAATCTTCACAAAATTTCAAGCCTAAATATTCCCATCAGAATAAGGAAGTATTGCAAAAATTTCAAATTACCGACAACAAGCAGAGATCTTAAGCTACATTTAAATGAAAAAAGCAGTATTGAATGCTTTTCCAGGAGTGTATTACAACAGCTTTCCAAATTGGCTGCCACTCATGGTGAGAGGTTTATAGGGACTCTTTAGTTTAACACATCTGGAGGACTTCAGGTTGGGGAAAAATTGGTTCATACAAAGTTTAATTCTATAGCAGTATATTTTGCTTCCATTTCCATGGCAGTCTTGTTCAGCCAAACTATCTTGCTACAGCCATATTTTTTTGATAAACAGAAGCAACAGAGTGAAGATAAAATAATGTTGCTTGTGTGCATGGCACACAAGCAACAAGACAAGACAGCTAAAAAGATAAATTCAAAGTATACAGACCAGCTTGTTCTGTGTCCAAAGGAACTGAGATGTTCCATTTGAGGGGAGAATCCATAGCTTGGAATTCTTGGGATAAACTAACTTCAGTTCTGAATAGTGGAAATGCTTGAGAGCAACCAGAAAATGGAAGTAGGCTAGAAAAATCAATAAAATGATACAGCATAAGGAAGCATCATATATTCATAGATTAAAATTAAAAGTTTATCCCTTAAGTCTGTCTCACAATGGTTCCCAATAAGGCACTACAAGGTAAATAAAGGGCCAAAGACAGAAAAACAGAAATTGCTAAGTCGCTATCAAATGATATTTTATTTATTTATTTATTTATTATTATTATTATTATTATTATTATTATTATTATTATTATTATTATTATTATTATTAAATTTATATACCGCCCTACTCCCGAAGGACTCAGGGCGGTGAACAGCCAAGAGATAAAATACACATAATACAAACGTTAAAAAACCATTTAAAAATACATTAAACACTTTGGCCCACAAACACATTTAAAACCCCAATTTATAAAACAAATTTAAAACAATTTAAAAGGGAGGTTAGGCCAGACCAGCCTGCTGGAATAAGAATGTTTTGAGGGCACGGTGGAAAGTGCGCAGATCTGGGATCCTCCGTATCTCTGGGGGGAGCTCGTTCCAGATGGCAGGTGCCACCACAGAGAAGGCTCTCTCCCCTGGGGGCTGCCAGTCGACATTGTTTGGCCTATGGCACCCTGAGAAGACCCTCTCTATGGGAGCGTATTGGTCAGTGAGAGGCTACTGGTGGCAGAAGGCGGTCTTGTAGGTACCCTGGTCCTAAACCATGGAGCGCTCTAAAGGTGGTAACCAAAACTTTGAAGTGCACCCGGAAGACCACAGAGAGCCAGTGCAGCTCGCGCAGGAGGGGAGTCACATAGGAGCGCCATGTCGCTCCCGTAACCACCCACACGGCCACATTCTGGACCAGCTAGAGCCTCCGGGTGCTCCATGTAGAGAGCATTGCAGTTGTCCAGGTGGGAAGTGATGAGGGCATGAGTGACTGTACGTAATAAGTCCCGATCCAGAAAGGGACGCAACTGGCGGATCAGGTGAACCTGATAGAAAGTCTTCCCGTCCACAGCCGTCAAATGCTCTTTTTAAAAACAGCCGTGAGTCCAGGACACCCAAGTTGCGAGCCCTCTCCGTGTAGGCCAACGACTCGCCCCCAATAGTCAGTGATGGCACCAACTGACTATATCGGGACATCGGAAACCACAGTCACTTGGTCTTGGATGGGTTGAGTCTGAGTCTGTTTCTCCCCATCCAGATCCGTATGGCCTCCAGGCACCGGGACATCACTTCAAGGGCATCATTGGGGTGATCCGGGGTGGAGATGTACAGCTGAGTGTCATCAGCGTACTGATGATACTTCACCCCGAAACCACAGATGATCTCACCCAGTGGCTTCACATAAATGTTGAACAGAAGGGGCGAGAGGACCAACCCCTGTGGCACCCCACATACAAGAGGCCTCGGGGTCGACCTCTGCCCTCCTGTCAACACAGATTGCGACCGGTCGGAGAGAAAGGTGGAGAACCACCGTAACACGGTGCCCCCCACATCTAACTCTTCCAACCGGTGCAGCATGATACCATGGTCGATGGTATCAAAAGCCGCTGAGAGGTCTAATAGGACCAGGACAGAGGAGCAACCCCTGTCCCGAGCCCTCCAGAGATCATCAACCAACGCGACCAATGCAGTTTCCGTGCTGTATCCAGGCCTGAAGCCCGACTGGAACGGATCTAGATAAGCTGATTCATCCAGGTACTGTCGCGCTACCACACTCTCAACAACCTTCGCAACAAAGCGAAGGTTGGAGACTGGACGATAATTAGCCAACTCTGCCAGGTCCAGGGAAGGCTTCTTGAGGAGAGGCCTCACCACCGCCTCTTTCAAGGCGGTGGGGAAGACACCCTCACTCAAGGAAGCATTTATAATCCCCTGGAGCCAGCCTCGTGTAACCTCCCGGGAGGCCAGCACCAATCAGGAGGGACACAGGTCCAATAAGCATGTGGCCGCGCTCAGTCTTCCCAGTATCCTGTCCACATCTTCGGGAGTCATAGGATCAAACTCTTCCCAGATAATATTCTCAAAACCTGCCTCCATCATCCCTCCTGAATCTACCCAGTCAGAGTCCAGGTGTTCCCGAATCTGAGCGATTTTGTCATACAGATATTGTACAAAGTCCCCGGCTCTACCCTCCAAGGGGTCCTTCCGCATTCCCTGATGGAGCTGGGAGCGGGTCACCCTAAACAGGGCGGCTGGGCGATTATCTGATGATGCAATAAGAGCGGAAAAATAATTACATTTTGCCGCTTTTATCGCTACCAGGTAGGTCCTAATATGAGACCTTACCAGTGTTCAGTCGGATTCAGAACGGCTGGCCCTCCAACTGCTCTCCAGGCGTCTTTTCCGGCGCTTCATCTCCCTCAGCTCCTTGGTGAACCAAGGAGCCAGGTGAGACTGGCGCTGGGTCAGAGGCCGCAAAGGCACGACCCGATCCAAAGCTCCAGCGGCTGCTCTATCCCAGGCGGCCACTAGGTCTTCAGTCAAGCCGTGAGCCAGAGCCTCAGGGAATGGCCCAAGGTCCATCTGGAATATCTTTCCTGTATCTATCCCTCATATTGGTTTGTGTGTTTCATTATGGTTTGATTTTGGCTTACTACAATGACTGAATTTTCCCATCATGCTTTATTGTAAGCTACGTAGTTCATTATGGCTTGTTCAACAAATTATATAAATGTAGCTAAGCCACAGAGATAGTCTGGACTTACACATCATATTAACACATGTTCTATCTTGCTATGGTTTGTTTAATCAGCTACAAAGTCATCATCCATAATGACTGGGAGTTCACGATATACTAAGTTCAAACCACATTGTGAATTAGGCATGCGAGATCTTTCTGCTAGTTCATATTAAGGTCACAATTTATCCAATCACATGATGTTTGCTGCATCCTGGAGCCAAATCTACATACTGATGGTTCAATTGATGTTTTGCTGAAATGGCAGCATTTATTAGGAGTCTGCCCTGTCACTAACAAAAAAGCATCTTTTCCTATCTCCTAGCTTCCTTTCATCTACCACTTCTTCTGTCACCATAGAGTTGTTTTCATGTTTCAAGCTATGCAGAACTGAAGTCAGTTGCAGATCATCTTCAAATCAATTATAATGGATGGGAAAATGAAAACACCACAATGGCATATTTGTGTAGGAGTACTAATGGCATGATCTATGAACTAGTTATACCAAAACACACTTGGGTACTTGGAACTTTAACAACTGCTAGCTGATATTTACCAACAACTTCAGATTGGAAAAAGACATTTATGCCAAACTATTGCTTAGAGCAGTGAAAATGACAGTCCTATTCCTCTATGAGCTAAATATGAGCAGGTTCGGATCTTTAATTCTCCCAAGTCTAACTAAGATTAAGTGAAAAGGGCCAGAATTCTAAGGAAATGTTTTGAATCATCAATCCCAGACATGCAAACATGGTGCTGATTCATAGCGCACATATCTGATCACATACACGGAGTTTCCTTGAGGCTATGTAGTTTCTGCATTACTAGACTGCATAAATCCTGTATCCAAAGAACTATATATCTATTCCTTGACAGTGAAAAAAAGTAACAGATTCAAAATCACACATTCATATAAAACTAAAATATTTAAAATAGCCATTAAGATTTAAATTATTATTATATTTAAATTATTATTTAAAATAGCCATTAATAGCCACCACATTGTCCATATTACCTTATTTGCCGTGCCACAGATCCAAATAGTACTAAACCAAGTTTTCTTTTGAAAACCTTTTAAGTTTACACATTCTTCTCAGTGCCATAATAAACATCTCTTGTCCATCATGCTTCTCAAGGAATCCCAAGTTAGTCTGAAAAAGCACAATATCTTGTCTCAATATTACAATACAATACTTGCCTTTTATCTGATTTGCTAAATGCTGATGCTTCTTTTCATCTCTACATAAATATCCTTCCTTCCTTTCCTTGCCACACCTTTCTCTCTCTCCTGAAACTTGAATATTTAAAGTACACGTAGCTTGCACTTTGTCACATAATATCATGTATCAATTATAAGAGAAAGGTTATGGATAATAAAACTTTTACTCCACTTTAAATGACCTTGTTATTCAAATATAAACAATGGTCTAATTACAACACTGTGCGGGCAGTTTAAGAAATCTGAAATCACAGTTGGGTTTAAGTTAAACCACTTAGGGGTAATCCCCAGAACCAAAACCTAATGCCACACAACTCAGATCTGCAGGTGTGAGAGAATTAAAATGAGGAGACAAGGTCCTAAGTGCAGGACTACTTCACAGCAATAACTGCAGACAAATGTCTCCATCTTCATGGGGGAGGGGGGAAATAGTACTTTTAGCCACTATTCACAATGGCTGGATTCTGCAAACTTCCTGATTTAGAGAAAAGGTAGAGCGAGCTTTCCCAAGCCATCTTGGGCCTCATGTCTAAGCCACTTGAGAAATACCATGTAGCCTGTGCTTATTCAAAGTTGTTATCCATCAACCCTGAAACAGCACCATTTAGATCCATGGCTCTTTTTTTGCAAAGAAGTGGGGCAAAAGCGAGAGAAAGAGAAAATAAAAGACAAATATGCCATCACCTCAGCTTTACATCCTTGGCCTTAGTTGCTGCAATATTTGTTGACAAAAGCAGAAACAAAAGACCCCCCTAAGACACCGCAGCATCGGGAAAACGCGCTTTTATTTTTTTCCCCTCACAACTCGGACCACGAGGGCTCGCGTTACCTTAAAACTTCTCAGCCGACGGGCTGATTGCAGAGGGAGGAAACTCCCGAGCTGGAGGGGGTCCTTCTTCGCGTTTGCCCGCTTGCCTTCCTCGCCCTCTCCTCCTCACTTACTTCCCTCGCCTACTCAATTCTGCCCGCCTCAAGCCGAGACGCACACCTGACGGCCGCAGTCAACAGCCGCTTCCTCCCGGGCCAGAGAGGTGGGCGGAAAGGCAGGCAGAGGCAGATTGGCAACTGAATGAAGCCTTCGAGGTGGCTTGAGCCCAAACAAGTCCCGGCAGCCCCTCGGCCAGCTCAGGAATGCGGGCGGCTGGATTCCATTCCCAGAGGGGAGAAACTCACCCCCGGCGGGAGGGGATGGCAAATAAAAGCCGAAAAGAACTCGGAGGAGGCCAGTCGCCGTCAGCTAAGCGGCCCAGGCACCCTCAACCTTACTCTGTTTTGTAGCAAGGGGCGGCTAGGTGGGATTTTTTTTTTAAATTGTACCTCCAGCGCTTTTCACGCGTTCCTTGCATACACCTTTAGCCTCAACAGGTTAGCAGCCGCTGGTGGTTGTTGGTCGCTGGCAAAGCAAAGGGGCGTGAGGGTTTTGTGGCTGGGCTCACAGCCGCGCTCAGTCACAAGGCGGTAGCTTTGGTTTCGCGCCTGGAGGGAATCCCCCGTTGTGATTTGAGAGCCTGGCTTGGTTGGTTGTATAGACCTAGCCGGTTGTGCTTAGTTTAATAAATTATGGTTAAACTTTGCTGTCGCGGGATGCGGGAATTCCACGGGGGAGTTTCCGTCCAGAGGTGCCTCGGGAGCTGTACCTGGGGACAGAAATCCAGGCACCTGCGGTGCAGTGCTAGGACCATCTGAATGTCGCCATCTGAAAAGCAACAAGTGATGGGGCAGAAAAGAAGAAATGGTGAAATCTAAATTTGTTTACTACCGGTTCTGTGGCCGTGGCTTGGTGGGCGTGGCAGGAGGATACTGCAAAATCTCCATTCCCACCCCACTCTGGGGCCAGCCAGAGATGATATTTGCCGATTCTCCGAACTGCTCAAAATTTCCACTACCGGCTCTCCAGAACCTGCTGGATTTCATCCCTGGCCAGAGGGCTTGGTCCCACCTCCTGTTTTGCATTTCTTTTTTTTTAAATTTTTTTTTTGCTGTCTGGCTGAGCTTCTACATAGTTAATGATGCTCCTTTTAATATGTTTAGTTCTAAAATGTGACATATTTTTCTGTTAAGTGAGACATTTGCTAAGTGAGTTTTGCCCCATTTTATGATTTTTCTTGCCGCAGTTGTTAAGTGAATCACTATCGTTGATAAATTAGTAACCCGGTTGTTATGTGAATCTGGGTTCCCCATTTTATTTATTTATTTTATTTATTTATTTTTAAATTTGTATACCGCCCTTCTCCCAGAGGACTCAGGGCGGTGAACAGCCAAATAAAAACATAAACTACAACCATTAACCTTGGTTGTCAAAAAGTTGCAAAAGGGATCACATGACCTTGGGATACAGCAATGGTCATAAGTATGAACCAATTGCCAAGCATCTGAATTTTGATTGTGGGGTGCTACAAAAGTTGTAACTGTGAAAAATGGTCATAAGTCACTTTTTTCAGTGCTGTTGTAACTCTGAACGGTCACTAAATGAACTGTTGTAAGTCGAGGACTACCTGTAGTGCTTTTGACAAGTAAACCACAGGGCTATTTAAAGGAGGACTAGGGTTCCAGAAGGATTAACTGTATCATTGTTTTTAAGTAAGCACAGTATACGCACACACCAGGGTAACCCAATAACTTCTGCATAGGCTCATGATGTACGCAAAGAACATGCCCAATTTAGATCAACGCCACCCTTGCATATTCCTCCAATGCCATTGGGTTTTCCAAGGTCAATGACAGGGATAGCTTTCAGTCCAGGACAAATGTTCAAGCATAAATTAGCAGCCCTTCTTAGCAGCTTTGATAAGAATATCTGCCATTACTTTTTTCTTCCTGAAGCCAAACCACAGTAACACCTCCACTTCCTTCTCTCGTCCTTATCTGTTGAATGGCGGAAATTTTTCCCACTCTCCTGACAGTGGCCAGCATGTCTCCCTGCTTCTCTTAATGCACAAAGTAAATACAACAATGTGAAGAGTCTGGGTATGCCATGATTTGCCTCCTTGTTTTTCCACTTCCATATCTGGGCACCACTTGCAATGCAGAACACCACTACTGTATATGTGCCAGTATTGTAGTCAGTAACAAAAGTAGGGAAATGCTTCCAGTGATTTGGAAAAAAATGCCATTAAACCTATTGGTGTTTAATTTAACTCCATCTAAACTAACCAAAGTTTTCCAGGTGGCTCCTATTTAAATTGCCAGACTGAATTAAGGCCTCAGTTTAAAATAAACAAAGATATATTTTTATAACGTGCTATTCTGGCAAAAACTTGAGTCCATCTTGAAAATCTTGTCCTCTGATTCTCTTGCCTGATTTGGACAAACAGTGTTCTTATTCCTGCCCTGGAAAAAGAAAACATTGAACTGTACTCCCAAACAATGCCCTTCCATTGATTATTACCATATTATACATTTGAGAAAAGAGAAATTTGCAAAAGACAACCTGTGATCTTCTCTATGCAAAGCTGAAGAATTGCAGTCAGATTTTGAACTACATGCCTATGTAGTCCATGATAGTGTCTATTCTGACTGGCAGAGGCTTTCTGGAATCTTGAGCAAAGAAATGTTATTTCTCTGTTTTTAACTGGGATTAATTGTGATTATCCTAGAATTGGCCCAATTTGGAATCAAGCACAAAAGCAACCTAGTTTTTCTTAGCACAATCATCTCCAAAGCTGCATAACAGGAAAACAAAATCAGACTAACCAATGGAATCAATATTTTATTTCTTTGATATTATACATTTTTAATAGTTAGCATAGGCTAATGGCTAGTGTTGGCTATAAATCTTTTTCCTGTGCAAGACAAAGAATTTAAAGAGCTTCTGAGTCTGCAGCTATTAGGAAATAACACGAGGAAGACAAATGCCTCCCCTGTGTGCATAAGTGGGGGAACAGAAGAAATCTACAGTGGTTTCTAGGGAACACTTACATATCAATATGCAGCAATAGCAGTCCATGCATTCAGTTCCCCAAGGCAAAAAAATAAAATTGGTATATATGGGGTAGTATATCCTATGGGTTTTTTTTTAAATAAACTATATTTTATTAAACTGATCTTTTGTTGTATTTAATAGTGCAACAACCTCATCTTCCAAATCTGATCTATAAAATGGGACACCTCATTCCAGCAAATGGGAAGATTGGTCACAGCAGGCATGAAAAAGTGCTACTTGTTATGCATTTTTTTTAAATTGAACTGCATTCTGGTTAACATTCAAGGCAGCCCTTAAAATGAAAGGAAAAAACATCAAAGCAACAAAGCCAATTAAAATATTTAAAATATTAAAAGGACAATCAAAACAATAAAAACCACCCAGTAGCATTAACTATTCATAATGTTCAAAAACTAGAATACAAAAAAAACACAAATTAACTATTAAAAATACATAGAGATAGAAAAAATATTTAAATTTAAATAAGCCCCTAAATGAAAATCTAGTAAAGCTTGCAGGAGACAGGCAATTGCAGAAAATGGAAGTGTATGTGAAGCTGAGAGACAACAAACACAAGAAATGCAGTTCCTGTTTGTGAAAATGGGCCCTTGAACTAGACCCGTGATGGCAAACCTATGGCACGCATTCAGGTCTGCTGCGCATGCACACCTCCCACCAGCCAGCTGGTCTTTGGGTCTCTGCCGTGCATTCAGGGGGGTGGGGCATATGTGGGACACACACACACATGCGTGAGGGTGGCGCACTTGGGGGGCCACACACGCATGCGGGGATGGGGCGCATGCAGGGGCCACATGCACATGTGCAGAGGGCGGGCTGCATGCACAGGGACTGCACGCGCATTGCATTTTGGGGGTTTGGGCACGTGCATGCTTTGGGCACTCAGTCCAGAAAAGGTTAGCCATCACTGAACTAGACAAATGCTGCCTTGGATATTCCTTTCTCCTTAATAGATTCTATTAATCAAAAGTTTAAGTTTGAAATTATGTAATATTCTGTCTTTATTTTAGTTCATCTAAACTCATGGGTTCTTTACCTTTGCTTGTATTTGAAATTACTTGCCATGCAGCTGATCTGAATAATACTAAAAACTAGTTTTTATATTGCTTCCTAAATCTTTTATCAAATAACTTCAGTAATTTATATAAAATTGCTATAAGAGACTGAGCGGTATTAGCCTTGCATTGTAAGCAAGGCTGAATCTGGGTTCTCAGGGCATTCAGTAAAACCAATTGGTGACAAGGCTTTGGTCAAAAAATCCCACATGGTAGCCATAATGGTACCATAGAAGTTTCCCTTGTTTTTTATGTGTGTCACATACACTGCGATAAGAAGTATAACCAGCTACAAAGATTCAGTTATCATGCTACTTCTTGCTATCCCCTCCTGCAGAACATTCCTACCATCCCTGCTTTCCTTTGTCCTTTCTTTAGGCAAGTGTTCCCATTTCCTAGTAAAGCCCTATGCTACAGTCACCTACCATGTTTATTTTCTAACCATTCTTCTGGAATCCATTGAAGGCCTTGAAGTATTTTTTAAAATAAAGATGTTGATGGAGACTGCTGCTTTCCAGAATGCCCAATTCCCATTTCTTTCTTTCAAAATTAAAATTTTATTAACATGTAAAAAAGTGAGGTGTGTCATGGAGTCCAGCGAAGTTCTGTAAGCACACTGGTACTTCCCAATGCTACATTGGGGAACTTGATACTAAGCCATCGTGTGGATAGATTTATTTTGGCTTAGTGCATGATGTGAATCAAGTTTACTCCAGTTCTAAGCAATTCATAGTTAAAGTGAATTTTGGACTGCCTGTCTTAGAGTTTCTTCTTTTAACTAGGGTGCCTGCAATTTCCCCAGTTAAGAAACAAATCCCCTCTTTGCAATCTCTGGGAATGAATGAAAAGCAGTAACATTCTTCCAGGTTGGGGAATTAAATAGTTACATCTAATCAGTCATCAGCATCTATGGAAGATACCATAATAAAGCATTAAATCAAGGTGAAGTGATGGCTGACAGTGCTGTGTATGCTTGGCATGTACAAATTATAGTAAAGATTTTCTTGTACTTAGACAGAGAATGAGAGAGAAATGTGAAAGGAATGAAAGGCATGAAAGCTGGTTGGGCGACTTTGGGCCGGTCACTCTCCCTCACCCCAATGCATTTACATGGTTGTGATTGTAGAGAAAGTAGGAAGTGAAAGCAGTAGATACACCACTTTGATACAAAATAAAGCCAAGATGTAAATCTTAATATTTTTGTTATTATCAAACTGAATCAATCTATTACAAGATGAGGGCTTCTTCTTTAATTATGAAATATAAATTCCATACATTATGGAATGTAATTTATCACTCTGGTCCAGTACAGATTGATAGACATGATTTTTTAAAAAACTTTCTAGTCTACTTCAAAATCATCCTGGCAGCTTCTGTGTCTAAGGAAGGACTAGAACTTACATTCTAGTCACTTTACCATACTGGCATTTATAAAACCAAACACCATGGCTTGGTCAATGGTCATTGTGCTACACAATAAAATACAAAGTACATCATCAGTAAAGAAAAGTAAACTTAAAATATAACTGGATAAAATAATTCCATAAATAGTATGACTCTTCATAAAAGTTTTCATAAAACAAGTAACAGAATAACAGAATATTTTACAACAAAATCAACTACCAGTATATATTGGATGTAAAACCTAATTTCTTCTACCTGCCACTTAAGTTTTCAGAGACTGGTCCTTTATCCAGCCTTCATCCAAATATACAAAGCGGCATTAGAAATGTTAATCTCCTTAAATGGATGCCATTATTGTGTATTTTAAATATATCATATTGATATATTTATTGTGTTCTGCAGTGAAATACTAATAGAAGTTTATACAGAATTTCTGCCATTATTTTCAGGCAAGTAAATATAGACTTCAGTCTGGCATACTGTATGGCACCCTTTTGGGTTGACTACTCTAATTTGCTGAATAAAATGCCCATCTTGAGCCAGCACAGCCAGTGGAGCGCATCCAGTTAGGGCACACTATAGAAACTTGAGTATCTATCAGGCCATGTAACAATGTAAGCCATGTTGTGTTTTATTTGCTATGTTTTTAACGCATCCCATGAAGCCAACAATTGGTATTAAACACTATAGTTTATGGTTTAGATAATCTATGACCAGTCATTTGGGCTATTTCAACAAATTATAGTTGAGTATAGTGATTTTATACAATATGTATTCCAACCTGACCTTTAAAGATGATCTGCTCGTGGTGCTCACAGTGGACAATTTCTGCAGAAGGGAATTGTCTGAATGTGCAGATTTTCAAGCGAGAAAGGTGAAGACTTTTTTCAGCTGGAAATTTTTAATTTCCTATATAATTTTAAATTCCTCATTTCTTTATTTCTGTTTTACTTATTTTATTTCTTATGTTTGTTTGGACATCGCCAACGGATTCAGAGCATATGGGTACGCTTAGGAGGGCACTGACTTTTCGAACTTGCCTTATCTATGTTTCCTGGAAAAATACATGGGAATATCCCACTGGGGGAAAATCCGCTTAAGGTTAGGTCTCCATGAATTTGGAGAGCAAAATGGCTATCACCAACGGATTCAGAATGCATGCGTATGCTTAAGCAGGCACTGCCTTTTTAGCCTGCCCTATCCACGTTTTGTGGTAAAATACATGAGAAAATCCCATTGGGAAACAGATCTGCTTAGGGTTAGGGTTAGGTCTCGGTTAATTGAAAGAGCAAAATGGACATGGCTAAAGGATTTGGAGCACATGGGTATGGTTGTGAGGGTGCTGTCTTTTCGAGCATGCCTTAACTACATTTCCTGTTAGAATACATGGGAAAATTCCATTGTGGGCAAATCAACTTAGGGTTAGGTCTCCATGAATTTGGAAAGCAAAATGGACATCACCAATGGATTCAGAGCACATGGGTATTCTTAAGACAGCACTGACTTTCCAAGCCTACCTTGTCTACATTTCCTGGTAAAATACATGAAAAAATCCCATTGGGGGGAAATCCACTTAGGGTTAGGGTGGGCTCTCCATGAATTCAGAGATTAAAATGGATATCGCCAACGGATTTGGAATGCATGGGTATTCTTAGGAGGGTGCTGAATTTTCGAGCATCTGTATCTACTTTTCCTGGTAAGGCAATTCATGGAGACCTAACCTTAATGCTTTGTATATTTTTCTTAATGCTTAATAAAGAAATTAAGTGTTAAAAAACTAGCTCCAAAGCCTGGCTTAAGATATATGTTATCAACCCAAAAAATTTGAAGATTTTTATTAAAAAATTCACAGCTGAAAAAAAATCTTCACCATTGTCACTTGTAAACCTGCATATTCAGATAATTCCCTTCTGATAATTCCCTTTAACAATTGTCCATTGTTAAATGTTCTTGACTCATAGTAGTCACATACATCACCTAGATTTTCTCCTATATTATCTCTCCCTAACCTGGTCTGTCATGTCTTCCAACTGTACATTAAAAGTAAACCAAGTATGAAGTTTGAGAACCATGGTCAACACAGTATAAATCACCTAGTAAAATTCTAAATTGTAATAAGGGAGGTTTAATAGTTTGCAGCTAACTAGTTGGAATATACAGAGTTTTATTTATTGCATTTCTCAACTTACAGGTCTCGCCACAATTTTATGCTGGTTTTCTTTATGTGAAAAGCATAATACAAATTATGAAGGGCACATTTATCCAAACATGTCAGATTCCAAGCCACCAAATAAAGAAGACTCAACTATATAGGGAAGTCTAAAATTGAGACTTACTGGCTATAGTGCAGCATCTATATCCGTTTGCCTCTACTCAGGATTGTACACTTTTGTCATGTGTTCTTTTAGTGATGTTTCATATCTGACAGGACATACCCTCCCACTAGGAAAAGAGTGTTTTATTATAAAACTGTAAAAAAAATACACTTGGTTCTTTACATAAACAAAGAGCTGCCGTTACTCCATTTTTAATTTTAGTGCTTTATCACCTCAGCTTTCATTTACTCCCAAGGCTCATGGAAGGTTTTTCTTATGGCTAATATCTGTTTATTTGTTAATATGGTCATTTCTTCTTGGCTTATTCAAACCCAGACCCTAGATAAGTGCCTTTGTTTGTGAGACATCCTGGCTGGTGCCACTTGTAAGTTCTTGAGAATCCCATTCTTGGTCTTGAGAGCCTTTGGATATCTTCCTTCTCAAGCCTTCAGTAACCACCACAATTGTTGACTGGTTTTACATAAGGGTGGAGAATAAAACAAGAAGATTCTCTCTCTCTTGGTCAGTCTCTCTCTCTCTCCCTCTCTCTCCCTCCCTCTCCTCTCTCCCTCCCTCCCTCTCTCTCTCTCTCTCTCTTTCTCTCTCTTTCTCCTATCTGATGTTTTAAGAATTTACTGCCTTCCCTTCAGCCAGCTTCTTCTTCTCCCTTCTTTAAAACATCCAGCTCCTTCCTTTATTTTGAGAAGAAATAAAGGTAAATTCACATGTTATCTATCATACTCTACACAGAATTTCTAATCAAAGAAAGAAAATGATTGTGGTGCATTTCTTGGAGAATGCAAATACTATGGTTATGAAAAAATCAAAAAAATGGAAACATTTTATGACAAATCAGTTGATGTTTAATAAGGTGTTGAAGGGGAGGTGGACACAAAGATCTATAGTTCCACATATAAGTAATAGGTACTATAGTTAAGTTACTGCATGTTTAATTCCTACCTTTCTCATTGATTGCTAAGAATACTCTGACCACTGTATGAAAAGATTGTTCTAAACAACTAAATAGATAAAATAATTGTGAGCTTCCAAAGCCATTCATAATAATTCCTTGTACAAACTACATATAATTCAGGTAATTTAGACATTCCCTCAGGTTTAATAGAAAATAGCATAAAGAGGAACTTTTGAGTTGTATTTCATGTATTTCTCTATCATTTCAGTGTCACTCCTAATTAGCCACACTGTTTTTGTAATTAAACTGTGGGGGGAATGCTGTGGCAGTCATCCTAATAGTTGCTCTCTTTGTAATAACATATATTTTAATGGTTTAAACAAATCTTCTCTGCAGATTGGCCCTTGGGTTAATATTATGCAGCTTTGAAAGCTGCACAGTTTTGAATGTTTGAAACACAGAGAAATGTTCTCTTGTAGAAGTAGGTAACTAGTTCAGCAGCTGAGGTTGCTGATTAAGCTGATTAAGGTTACCATATTTGAAAAACTATGATTGGTAAAGTTGGAGATGTTTTCCTTGAAGCCTGCTTTATGAAATCTACAGCTTGATGCTAGAAATAGGTGTTGTTTACTCTTTAAAATAAAGAGTAGCAGCTGCTGTTATCAATGTGGAGAAAATAATATATGAGTTTTCCTCACAAAATGTACACCAAGGGGAAAAAAAGACAACCTGTTTGGGGAAAAAATATGAATTTCCAGATCTACAACATTAGCAGCTCCAACTGCCTTTAGGCCAGAGTAAGAAGGGCCTCATTTGCCAGAATATTTTCTTCCCCTGGCCACAGCACCCACTCAAGATTGAGTTCAATACTGAGCCTAGATCTGGAACAGGACTTAGAATAGAGAGCACATTTTGTCATCAGCTCTAACTTTTGATCCAGCTCCACCAGCACCAGGAGTCTTCATATTTCTGAGTAAAAAGGACCCCACTTGCCTGGATAGGAGACCTGCATACAAAATTACATCCTGCACTGCCAAAATGGATGGGGGAAGAGATTGCATTGAGGAAGAAGAAAGAAGTGGATTTTATCTGTAGAAAGTCAGCACCCACCCACCCTCCTAGAGAATGAAATATTTTGGGGAATATTAAAAAGGCAGATTAGAATATTTCCCCTAAAGGAGAAATGAAAAAAAAAATCTTAAGGGAGGCAGAAACCAGCACCAGTCTCCCTGCCCCAAGCAGAAACTGAGGAGGCCAGCTTTTAGTAATGCAGATTTGGTAATCCATTCAGAAAGATTGGGCCAGATAGGAACTCCAGATAAGCAATTAGGTTGACAAGATTAACTCAGACAAACACCTATTTGTATTTCCCCTTCTGCCCATAGAGCCAGCCATGACCCCATAAGAATATCACAACAGATAGTAGAATATTAAAGCACATGTTCTTCCACAGGAACAGGAAGCTCAAATACAAAGCCCGAAGACCCATTCCCAACACCATGTTGTCAGCTGTCCCAGAACCACATGCTGCTGGTGGTTCTGCTTCATCTATAAACCAACTTTCTTTCCAATCAGCTTCCATTTTATTCCTGACTTGGAACTGGACCCGGA